>NC_141757.1:7629646-7975146 GCF_982258835.1 Parasteatoda tepidariorum | reverse complement strand
TGAGGTGAGCATATAACAACAATAGTAGCTGTGCCGACCGGACTGCTTAAGGATCAAGGCTTTGCATCGAAAAGGTTCTGGGTTTGAATTCTGGGCAAGACATGGATGCTTTTTCATTCTCTGTGCTATATGTCCTTACCATGGTAGCAATGTTGGCGCACCTAATACGGTGAGTGTCTAACAAATCTGCCTTGTAAATGCCTAATGATTGCATGCGTCATTATTTTTTTGAAAATGGCATAAGTCTAAGGTTTTTAAAAGTTAATGTTTGAATAAATTTAAAAATATTGGAAAGAGTAATCAATTTATGTGATTTTTGAACACTATTATTTAATGAAACATCAGATATAGAAATGATAATCTCAATCTAAATAAACTACTTTTTTCGCTAGAAATAGATTCAAAAAATAGGGTTCACATATTAAAATGCTTTGTAAATTCTTAAATCTCTTCTTTTTAAAAATTATTGAGAAAAAGATTTAAAAGAATCGGTTTAAAACAACGAACGAAACGTTTTTCTCATGAAACTGATTACTATTAAGAGATTAATATTAGACTTGAAGTAATGGAAACCTTGTTTTGTTTCACTCTATGACTCGTAACCAAATCATGATCGTAACCATGATCGTAACCAAATTTCAAAAATGTATTACTTTTTATGAAGGTTTCCTGTAAGTTTGGTTTTTGTTAAAACTAGAATGGTAGTATTTAAAAACTATAAATATAAATAACTGGCCACTGGCTGAGAATTAAAAAGAAGTGTTTCACATTTTTTTAGTCATTTCACGGTCCTGTGGATTGCGTCCAGATAGAATAATAAACAGTTATGAAAAAATTGTAGTTTTGTGCTGAGGAAAAAATTCTTGTATTCTTTTATTATTTAATTTGAGAGCTCTCATCTTCCCAAGAAATGTTTAAATAAACTTGATGAATATAATTTCTTAATTACTTTAAAATTTATTTCTCTAACTTCTTTTATTATAACTAAAATTCTTTTCTTTTTTCAGTGTTTTCCATTATTTGTGATGCAGTCTGAACAAGTTTGCTACTTTTGTCCATTTCTTTTATTATTTGATACCAATTATCTGTTCTTGAATTTTTAAAGAAATATTAATCTAGTAGGTAGTTAACGTAATTGTGAAACAGTTTGTTAATAACTATCTTTTAAATGGCTACATACTAATCTAATGTTACTAGACCAAAATTAATAAGTTCATGCACACATTTTAGTTCAAATTTTAGCATATAAACAAAATGAACAAACAAAATGAACATAATTTGCTGGCAAATTTATCTCAATTTGTTGAGAGGAGTTAAAGGGAAAACAATTAAGAGACAGAAATGAAATATTAAAGAAGGTACCGTGATTTTTTTCAACAAATGAAAATTGATATTTGAATTAGAAAGGGCATCTGGCACAAGAACTGAATTATAAGAATCGCCTGTTTTAAAAAAAAAACGCTAGTAGGCAAAGGCCCTACGAATTTTCTAAAACAGGTAAATTTTATACCCCTAACTCAGCTTGCATAGATTTGTCTAGTAGGATCTGTTTATTTGTGGAACTTATTTCGATCATCTTAAAAGAAATCCCGATATTGCTCTCTATCTATATATATTTTTTAGGACCTTGGTTGAACTAATTTTGAGCTAAGATCATCTTCAAAAACTATCCCCTGTTCGAAGTCTAGACTATTATCTTTTGCAATTTTTGAATCCATGAACTACAAAAGTTTACAAACTTGCGTGGAGGAAAAATTTCCAGATCTATGAAACTGTAGGAATTAGAATTTGAGACTGAATTTTGTGTTCAAGTAATAGGTTCTAGATGTTCCTGCTGTAATTTGGCTTGTCTGATCCATGTTGATCAACATATGAATGCAAAACCATTCCAACCTATTGTTACTAAACTGTTTCTTCCTACTTTGTGCATGTTTTCTCCTATTACGGTCGATGACCTCCAACAAGAAGACACACCATGCCCTAGTGCTGGTGTTGTACATGATAGGTTTGAAGAGTACGAGGGATCGTCAATCTTCTCAAATCTCTCCTTCTCCAGTCACCTGATCCCAATCCAGTTGAACACGTATGTGATGCACTTGGAAGACACAGTACCTTAGAATCCTGATGATTCCATTCGTGGTGCCTGTTCTAGTAATGAAACAAGCAATTATTCAATATTATTCCCATGCCAATTTGAATTGCCATAGTTTAAAAGAAGACGCAGAATGGTATTTTGGTCCATGCCTAGTTTAAAATCATTTTCTCATACCCACATTTTTCGTAATTGTTCTAATTCTTTGTAGTTAATCATGGTAACTCACGGAGGGATTTAAGACGCGCGAATTGTCATAGCTTTTTATTGAGATTGGGCATTTTTCAAAAATTTTATAATTACTTTAAAGTTTTTTGCCACAAACAATTTTAGATCTTTCTGTTATTTTAGAGTGCCTATTTTGGGAAAGGGATGTTTTTTTAAATAATTTTTTACTGAAGGATATTCTTAACCCGAATTTGTCTTCAGTTCACAATTATGTACATTAACTTCAATAGTTATTAATGCTGTTGCTTTTCCCCAATTTCCAATTGCGTTTCCCAAATATCAAGTATAAATCTTTTAAAAATGCGTAAGTATTTTTAACAGTAAATTATTTGGAATAAAATTTATAAAACACTGCTTAGGATTTTTTAATTTTGTGACGGATGTCCGCATCAGTCTCAGGGGATAGAAGGGGTGTAGCGGGAAAGCCATTGGGAACATGCCAAGGAATAACATACTTTTAATATTTTTTTGATGAGATGAGTTTTGCAGTTTTCTTTTATAGGAAATACTTTAATCGTATTAGTTATTTTAATTTTTTTTATATATATAGCAAAAAAGTGTTTGTTGGCTAAAAAATAAAAAAAAAACTTTTTTGTGCAGACCTGTTTCATTTCTTGTTTGCATTGAAGGCAAATTTAATATGAAATTCTGATACCAACTGCCGAGTATTTGAAATTTCCAATCATCTTTTCCTATCTCAAATAATGAAGTAAATTCAAAATTATTACTTAACAAAAAGGCAAAATGTTCATAACTTGTTTAAATGTTTAGCTTTATTAAACAAAAATTGCCACTATATCAATAGACAGCTAACCATGACCTAAATATTTCATATATTCTCAACCCATCAATAAAATAGCATACCAATTAACTTAATGCTAAAATTAAAGACTAATTAAATAGAAAAAACTCATTCAAATTGCTTTTTGATTAGAATAAACATTTTTATGCTGGTTCAATTCAGCCTGTAATAACATTGAATCGACTTTAATATTAATTGATTGTTGTGAGACAAATTGGGAATACATTAGATAGAAAAAAAAGTACCATGCATAAAATTATGGCAATTGTTCGTTTTATCAGTCACACATTTTAAAAAGAAAAATATATTTAAATCTAAAATACATTTTGTATACAGCTTTTGTATGAGATACAGAGTAGATTTAAAAATTTAATCTGACTTTTCAAATGAGTATTTAAAATTTTCGATGCTTATGAAAAGAAAAAAAAATTACTCCCTAAAGAGAAACCGAAGCAAAAACTGCTAAAGGCTAGTAAAACTCTCTTTTTCAAAATTATTTATTAATATTATTACTTTCTGATTTTCTAATCATTAGGAAGCAGTTTTTTTACTTGTTTAAAGTTATTAAGGAAGGCAATTAAGTGAAACTCTATTTTCATTAGTTTCACTATAATATTTTGCTAAAGTAACGAAGTAAACAAGAATAACTTTGCTTAACTGAATAAATTTCGAATAGATAACTAAAATAGTAAGACAGTTGTTGAAAGCTTTCTTAACTTCACAAATACTAAAAAATCTTACATTGCAAAATTAGAAAAATGTAATATCCATTTCTCAATCATGCAACTTTTACACTATGCAAACCAAATTCAGTGGTTTCCCCCTTTATTGCATGTAACTGATTTTAAATTCTTGCTTTTGCCTTGTCTCGCTCAGTGTTAAATATTTTTAAAATTAGGAGGATCAGTTTTTCGAAAACTTACCGTTAAGCTTTTACTTCTTATTCTGTGTTTTAAACCACCCATCCCATAGACTTTTCCATATTATCATGAACTTTTTCAAAATACTTATGATGGTCAGCTTGTTTCCTTCGATTCAATGCACATGACTGCTTTTTAGAGCTTGTTGTCTTGTCTCTCAACACTAAATATTTCCAAAAATTTTGAGGATATGTCATGCAAGTTAAGACATTATCAGATTAAACCTTATGCTTTTGAAATCGTATTCTGTGTTTTGTCACCCACTCCTTGAAAATAACCTCCCGAAGACTAACCGATGAGCTTTTACTTCTTATTCGGTGTTGAACCTCCCATCCCATGAACATAGATACTTCCACCTGATCAAAGGGACTCTGTAAGCATGGAATTCCTTGTTTCCAACCTACCAAAAGTCAGTTTAGGAGTTTGGTTGCATTTTATCCCGTATTCCCTGTGTTTTTTTTCCAGCTGTCTTGTCTCTTTCAAAGCTAAATATTTCCAAAATTTGGACCTTTCGGCAAGTTAAGGTACTATGAGACTAAGCCTCATGCTTTTACATCTTATTCTGTACTTTATGGCCCCCCCCACCAGTTAAACATAAATATATCCGACTGTTGAATGAGACTGCTTGAACATGCGACTGCTTGCTTACTCTCTATCACTAAGACAGTTTAGGAGTGCAGTTGCATTTATTCATGCTTCTTCATGCTTAATTTCACTACCATACATTTTGATTTTTTCGTATTTAATATCATTGAGTTTAAATGTTTCAACCGTTCTGCTGAGATGGTTTAGGATTTTGGTTGCCCTTTTCCATATTATGTGTTGAGTGCTTTTCCATGTATTTTGAAGGTTTCGTATTATCTTTAATTTGGATATGAATGTTTCCACCGAAACAGTTCCGGATTGTGGTTGTATTTTACCCCATTAACTATTTTGATTGATGTTTCATATATTTTGGGATGTTTCGAACTTTTTATCATATCTGTATCATTGTTTCCAAAGATATAGTTTAGAATTTTGGTTGTTCTGTGCATCATATTCCACCTTTCTTAGTGCTTTATTTTTTCTCTAACATTTTGATTGTTTCGTGCTTCTATTTCTTGGGTATAAATGTTTCTACTCTTCCACTGAGGCATGTCTCATATTTTTCCTACTATTTTTGATGTTTCCACCTTTCTACTGAGATTATTTTGGATTTAGGGTGCATTTTCCTCATTTTATGTGATGAGTATTTTTCCCATACATTTTATACATTTCGTATTTTCTATCCCTTATGTATGAGTGTTAACTAAGATCGTTAAAGATTTTGGTTGTATTTTATTTCATATTCTGTGTTTAATGTTTTTCCTTACATTTTGATTGTTTCGTTTTTTTCCATACGTTTTAAATGTTTCGTTTTTTTTTCATACATTTTCAATTTTTTCGTATTTTTTTCTCTATACATTTTGAATGTTTCGTATTTTTTCCATACATTTTGAAGGTTTCGTATTTCTTCCATACATTTTGAAGGTTTCGTATTTCTTCCATACATTTTGAAGGTTTCGTATTTCTTCCATACATTCTGAAGGTTTCGTATTTCTTCCATACATTTTGAATTATTCGTATTTTTTCCATACATTTTGAAGGTTTCGTATTTTTTTCATGCATTTTGAAGGTTTCGTATTTTTTTCATACATTTTGAAGGTTTCGTATTTTTTTCATACATTTTGAAGGTTTCGTATTTTTTTCATACATTTTGAAGGTTTCGTATTTTTTCCATACAATTTGAAGGTTTCGTATTTTTTCCATACAATTTGAAGGTTTCGTATTTCTTCCATACATTTTGAAGGTTCCGTATTTCTTCCATACATTTTGAAGGTTTCGTATTTCTTCCATACATTTTCAATGTTTCGTGTTTTTTCCATACATTTTGAAGGTTTCGTATTTCATCCATACATTTTGAAGGTTTCGTATTTCTTCCATACATTTTGAATTTTTCGTATTTTTCTCCATGCATTTTGAATGTTTCGTTTTTTTCCATACATTTTGAAGGTTTTGTTTTTTTTCCATACATTTTGAAGGTTTCGTATTTTTTCCGTATATTTTGAATGTTTCGTATTTTTTCCATACGTTCTAAATGTTTCGTATTTTTTTTTCCATGCGCTCTAAATATTTCCTATTTCTCTCCCTTGTGTATGAATGCTTTCCTATTTCTATCCTTTGTGTATGAATGCTTTCCTATTTCTATCCCTTGTGTATGAATGCTTTCCCTTTCCAATTAAATAATTTAGGACTTTGGTTGCATTTTATTCTATATTCTTAGTTGATTTGTTTTGTTTTACTTTACATTTTGAATGTTTCGTATTTTTGTTCTTTGATTATGAAAGTTTCCTTCTTTCTATTTTTTTCCTTCTGTTTTTGGATTCTGGTTGTATTTTATTCCACGTTCTGTTTTAAGCAATTTTTTTATACAATTTGAATTACTCGTATTTTTATTCTTACAATTTAAGTGTTCGTATTTTTTCCATACATGCTAAATGTTTCAACACATAATATGAAAAAGGGCAACCAAAATCCTAAACCATCTCAGCATATAACGTTGGAATCATTCAAACTCAATGGATATAAAATATGAAACAATAAAAATGTATGGTAATGGAACTGAACATGAAAAATGGGATAAATGCAACTGCACTCCTAAACTGTCTTAGTGATAGGGAGTAAGCAAGCAGTCACATGTTTAGGCAGTCTCATTCAACAGTCGGATATATTTATGTTCACCTGATGGGGGGGGGGGCATAAAGTACAGAATAAGATGTAAAAGCATGAGGCTTAGTCTCATAGTACCTTAATTTGCTGAAAGGTCCACATTTTGGAAATATTTAGCTTTGAAAGAGACAAGACAACTGAAAAACAGGGAATACGGGATAAAATGCAACCAAATTCCTAAACTGACTTTTGGTAGGTTGGAAACAAGGAATTCCATGCTTACAGAGTCCCTTTGATCAGGTGGAAGTATCTATGTTCATGGGATGGAAGGTTTAACACAGAATAAGAAGTAAAAGTTCATCGGTTTGTCTTCGGGAGGTTATTTTCAAGGGGTGGGTGACATAAAACACAGGATAAGATTTAAAAGCATCAGTCTAGTCTGATAATGCCCTAACTTGCAGAACACATCCTCAAAAATTTTGGAAATATTTAGTGTTGAAAGAGACAAGGCCACAGGCGTTAAAAAGCAGTTATATGCATTGGATTTAAGGAAACAAGCTCTAGGTAAGTACTTTGAAAAAGTCTATGTTTGAAATATTGATATTAGTAACATTTTTCTAAGTTTTCGTTGTAAGATTTTATAGAATTAATATTTTACACACCACTGTAGCATTCGTTAGGATGTTTTAAGAAAACACCAATAACTTTCAACTATGTATTAGTTTTTTTACAAAAGTACCGAATGGAAGAATAGTTATCTTTTTTCCAAGGTTTATAGTTTTGTTACATTAATAAATAAAAAATTATTTTTAAACTATGTGCGAAGATTATTAAATGTATTTTTCAAATCGCTTTTGATGAATATTATACATACGTCACAAAAAATTATTTCGAAGTAAATTCGTATTAAAGTTAGGACAAATAATCCCATTTTGCATCTGCTAATAATTTTTTTCTCCATAAAATAGCTTGTAGACATTTTAAAAGCTTTTTTACCATACTGCTTGCGGCTTGAAACTCTTTTAATTTTATTATTTTAAAATAAATTTTGTCTTATTTACTTGCAACATAATTTGATTATAGTAGTATTCAAAAAGTTGCGATAAAGAAAGAAAATCCTTCGCGATCATCAAAGCGACTTAAAGATTGATTAGGCTATTCCAATTAATTCCAAAAAATAATACTGCACATAGAATTTTCAGTTTCTGGGCAACTTTAAAAAAACAGTAATATTTTACAATACATGAAATTAATTTTACAATTGATAAATGAAAATCTGTAAATTACATCAGAAACTAAAACAAATGAAATCTCATCTTATCAAAAAACCAGTAATTGCGCGTTGTTCCTACGCATATCCAATTCATGGCAACCCATGTAACTACTTTTTTAATTAAAGGAAAAGTCGTCTATGCTTTGGAAAAAAAACATTTAATGTTTTGGGGGATTAAGAAGAATAGAAATTGTAGTAGAAAATAAGCAGAAGAGAAGATCATACATGAAACATGTAGCCGTAAAAACAGTCTTTAATGCAACCAAATTCCTAAAATATCTAATAAAATATAACTTTATGTAAAAAAATACCGGGAAATGAGTTTATTGAGAACTATGCACTGGGCAACCAAAATACTAGGATCACCCATTCCGTTTATTCTTCTTTTAGCTTTTATTCAGTGCGATTGATTTTGGTATGGGCTTCTCGAAATGTTGAATCATTTTTTGTACCGTCTAAGACCATGCATTGTGAATGGGATGTTCCAGTTCATCAAAATTCATTGGCACTGCATCTTTCAAGCTCATCCCATACATATTCACCGGATAGAAATTAGGCGGCTGTAAGAGGGGCGACCTAGGTCGATTGTGCTTTCTTTCGTGTTCCTCGAACTACTCCTGTGCAATACAAGCTCACTGTGACTTGGTGCGTTTTACTACTGGATGCCATCATCTGTGGTTCGGAAACCATGCATGGAAAAGGAAGAATGCGCTTAATGGCGATAGTTTGGAATATCCAGTGCATTCACATGCTAATCAACAGAGATCAGAGGAGCTAAATGACGGTAGGAATAACTATGAGTGATATATAATAGTAAATTATTTATTTAATTAGTTTTAAAGTATGTTTTAATAAACTTTTTAATTGTGTGAAGAATATCCCCTAAGTTTTAACAATTAATGTATTCCAGACAATTAAATGAACAACAAACACTGCTTTTTTATCCGAAGGAATCGATGAATACCATAAAGCATAATTATCTAAAGAACTTAAATTATTAATAAGTGTCGTCATTATGTGAGTTTGAATGCTTGCTTAAGCCTTTCAGCATTTCAAGAGTGCTGCAACTACTGAGACAGCTTATCCTTTAGTTGTTGGTCTGAGAAAAGAGCAATCTTTACCAAAAAAGTTCAAAAGAACTTAAAATAGGATTTTTCTATTAAATAGTTTTTATTGAAATGAATAATTTGAGTAAATTATACAATAAACCACAGTTAAAGGCATGTACGTTATGAAGAGTAAATTAAATATAATTGAATCAGTAACTAAAATGTGCACATTTGTTAAATTTATTCTGTATTGTAAATTCTGTATTGCAATGTAAAGTTAGTAAAAAAATTTAAATACACAATTATATATAATTTATAATTTATAGCAAATTTCCAGCAAACTTTATAATTTTTTTTTCTATTTAAAAAGAACAGTAATTGGTATCTGATAATACAATTGATTTTGTGACAAATCAGGAAGTTAAAATCCTATGGGAGCTAACTGATTACTAAACCAACTGGAAGGAATAAGTACAGAGATTGTTTAACAAGGACAGCAAGGACGCTACTGAGAAACACTAGATAGGATTGGAATTCTCAAGAGGTGGAACCTTACACAAAATAAAACAGGATGGGGAGAAATAGATTGAAAGTTATGGAGGAACACTGTAAAAGGCATAACACCAAGGAGTATTTCAGCTTTAGTCAGACTTTTTTCTTTCACCCCGAAACCCTTACATATTCGAAGCATTCCACAGAGAAGAAATGCTCAGTAAAGAAGAAAATGCAAGCGATATGAATTCGACTAAGCAAAGATTGTCTCCGTTTTACAAAAAATTTAAAAAATAAAAAGACATTTTTATTTAATCTCGTCACTGAAAAAGTACAGAAATCTCTTTGTTAGTGGTTTGTCTTGAACAGCGCAGAGACAGGTTTTGAAAGTATTTCCTAGGGTGTCAGTTTCTGTATTCCACTCTATGCCTAAAACTTTAACAGTTGTTTTGAATCCTTCATCTTGATCTCGTAATTGGCTCTGAAGCATTGTGGAGTTTGTAACCCCTTTTTCCATTGGAATTTCAATCAATTGCATCAGTTCTTTGACTTCTTTATGTAGTGTGGTGATTTCAGATTCTGTTTCAACACTAGCAACAGTATCGTCCATGTAAAGATGCTTATCGATCATTGGAGCAGCAATCGGGAATTCATGTATGTGCTTAGAAGCTACTTCGCGTGTTGCTGCACATAACAAAAAGGGACTGCATGCTAGTCCAAAAGGAAGACGAGTAAATCTGTAAGTAATTATTTCGTCCGTGAAAGCTGGGTTAGTTTTGTCCTGTGATATTCTGTACCAGAAAAATCTTATGGAATCTCTATCTCTTTCGTGTAGGCTTAGTTGTAGAAAGGCCTTTTTTCCGTCACCTGTGATTGCAAATTTGTGCATTCGCAGTCTGAGTAGACAACCAATTGTCTCAGGTAAAAGATTTGGACCGATTTCTAAAGTATCATTCAGTGAGGGCATTCCTGGATCATGTGATGAGATATCGAACACAATCCTCCATTTGGTCTCGTTAAGTTTCACTTTTTTGAAAGCATGATGGGGTAGGTGAAATACAGCGTTTAAATTCGAAGGTTCTAGCTCGTAAACTTAAACGTGTCCTTGCACAATGTACTTTAGCATACAACTATCGTATTCTTTCTTCATAGCATCATTGTATGCAAGTCGCTTCTGGAGAAACTTTAAACGTTTTTCGGTAGTAGCTATGTTGGTAGACAAAATTGATGTTGTATGCTTCCTAGGCAGAGATAAAACTCTACGATTTCCCTCAGTTTGGTAGGTTTCGTGAAATTCTCTCGTAATTTCATTCTCTCGAACAGTCTTGTTCCGTATTTGAGTGTCTTTGATACCAATACAATCCAACTCGCACAAGCAACGCACTTCGTCGTCCAAACAATCACCAAAAATTTGAACAGAAACATGGTGAACTGATGAATCATGTTTGATGTTCGTGACCCATTAAGGATCCATCCAAAAATAGAGGGTACTATGGCAAGAGATTCTGTAACTTTAATCGGAGGTTCCGTAGTGACCACATGGCAATAATAATCGCCACCAATGAGCAATTTGATGGGTAAGTTGTCGTTTCCTGGAGGGTCTGTAAGTGTTAGTTTTCGGCTTCGAGTAAATCGAACAACGTCCACAGGGGCAGCAGGGTGTGGGGTATATCTGTTGGAACTTTCGAAAGCTGCTACAGAAACAGTGTTTTTGTTCCACAAACTTGAAAGTGAAAGTTGCACACCACATCGCATGTTTCGTGAAGTACTGGGAGATTCAAAAACATATACGTTTAGTTTCTCAGTGCTTACAATTGGAAGTTTCAGTTTGTGAATGAGGTTTGCATCGACGAAGCTTGTTTGGTTACCTCCATCCAAAATGCATCGGGTTAACTTCGTAAGACCCGTGGGGCCAGTAACATACACGCGTGCAGTTTGTAAATGGGTAAAGCTAGACTTAGGTATGTTAATGTGATGAACCTCGCTATTTTGGATCGCAGTGTTTAGTGCAGATGAACAAATGGATACGTGGTGTTTCTTCTTGCAATTTCTACAGCGAGCAGTGTCTTTACGAGGACAATTTGCCATTCTGTGTCCTTTATTAGTACACAAGAAACGACGGTTAGAGCCTCTTAACTTTTGTATGCGAGTGTCATAGTCAGTTATGGTTTTGCATTTCTGAGCCCAATGACCTGTTTACAAGTGTCGTCTGGAAACGCTCGTAGAAATTTTAGAGCTAATACACGACCGTAGCTTCCAATGTCCTCACCAAGTGCGCGATAGGCCTCCAATCTTCTATTACATTCAATATAGGTTTCATTTAGGTCTGTTGCCGTACGGGTGTTAGATTTTCCAAATGATCTTGGATAATTCTATTTTTGTCCCCATATCTATTCATTAGTAGCTTTTTCGTGGTTTCATATGAGGCGGCAACAATACTGATACCATCAACTAAAAGTCTTGGCTCGTCTTGCAAATAATCTCTTAGGAGCACATGTTTATCAATAGTTGAAAGGTCTGGATTGGAGTCAACTAAAGACTGGAATTGTTCCCTAAAACTTCACCAATTTTCAATTTCACCGCTAAATGGATCTGACTTAATCGTCGGCAGTTTCACTGTGTTGTCTAACCGTTGTTATCTGACCAGCAAGTGATGGATTAGTAGTCGAATTTTCAGGGCACAAGCTTTGTTACAAGATTGTAGCTGATGTTAATAGTCGACGATAATTAATTTTGGATGATTCTTCGGGCTATAAAAATTGCGAGGCTGAGCACTTTCTTAATAAGTTTCACATTGGGTAATATCATTTTCGTATTCGTCATCCGAGAAAAGAACATGGATTTCATTATTAACCGTTTTCATTTCATTTAAGATAGTTGTTAAACGACTTATCGCAAATTCCATATCTTCATTCGAAGTAACTTCTGTCATGTTGTGAATCTCAGTTGAGAAACGAGTTATGTTACTTCGAATAGTTTTTCGTTTACGCTTCAATTGCTGCACTTGTCCTTCTTTCGTCGCCATTTTTCTTTCGTGGACATCAAAGCTAGCAAAAGTAAAAGTTCGCAATAGTAATAGTTTCGTAAATAACTTTTGGAGTAATTCGTAATAATTTTTGGTGTAGTAACAAGTCGCTGATTCGCATGAGAATTTCGGCGTCATATGAGAGACCAATTTTGATGTAGAAGCTATTATCAGAGGAAATGGAATTTTACTGGCGAAATCAAAGTGCTGGGAAAGCAAATACTGGAATCAAAATAGTGCTAATTTGTATTGGTTATACATGTCATGAAAGTAAAGAATAGCCAGGGACATTGCCGAGGGAAGTATAACTTCTCTAATAATTGACTAAAAGGTGTCAAAATATCTTAAAACTATGCATAATTTATTTTCAAAATTACAATGAAATAAACTAGAAAACTACTAGTTGACGGTAGCTCTAGCGATGAAAATGTTTGATTTCAGTCAAAAATAGAGTGTTATAGAATTTTAAAAAGGAGAATTCAGTGATTATCTATTAACTTAATTATTTCACTGTTTTAATGATCTCATTAAATTATTGAATAATAAATATAATTTTTTTTATGAAAAGAGGAAGACATGAAAGAGCTCATATGTCTTTGATTTGAATTTATTATACTGATCTGCTATTAATTATAAATTGTTTCCAATTATAATTTTTAAAAATATTAAATAAGTAAAAAAGTAATTATTTTCCGTCTGAAGTAGTTAATTATGAACTAAATAATTTCTCAGGGGGTTTACTTTTGAGTAAACACGGGTGTCACAATCCCGAGGCACCCCAGTGATTATTGTTGTATTTAGATAATGGCTAGCGCATTATGATTTTAAAATAATGAGTGTACGCATGCAGTCCGAGTTTAGTATAAGCTCTGAAAAACAGAACTGTTTTTCTTTACGCAACCAGACTGCTTGATAATATGACGATATAATACCTGAGCTTATAGAATTTACATAAAGAGAAAATTAAGAGAATTTCGAAGTTGAAGCTATTATCAGGTGTTTAGGAATTTTACTGGCGAAATCAAAGTGCTGGAAAAGCAAATACTGGAAGCAATTACTGCTAATTTGTATTGGTTATACATATCATGAAAGTAAAGAATAGCCAGGGACATTGCCGAGGGAAGTATAACTTCTCTAATAATTGACTAAAAGTTGTCAAAATATCTTAAAATTATGCATAATTTATTTTCAAAATTACAATGAAATAAACTAGAAAACTACTAATTGACGGTAGCTCTAGCGATGAAAATGTTTGATTACAGTCAAAAATAGAGTGATATAGAATTTTAAAAAGGAGAATTCAGTGATTATCTATTAACTTAATTATTTCACTGTTTTAATGATCTCATTAAATTATTGAATAATAAATATAATTTTTTTTATGAAAAGAGGAAGACATGAAAGAGCTGATATGTCTTTGATTTGAATTTATTATACTGATCTGCTATTAATTATAAATTGTTTCCAATTATAATTTTTAAAAATATTAAATAAGTAAAAAAGTAATTATTTTCCGTCTGAAGTAGTTAATTATGAACTAAATAATTTCTCAGGGGGTTTACTTTTGAGTAAACACGGGTGTCACAATCCCGAGGTACCCCAGTGATTATTGTTGTATTTAGATAATGGCTAGCGCATTATGATTTTAAAATAATGAATGTACGCATGGAGTCCGAGTTTAGTATCAGCTCTGAAAAACAGAACTGTTTTTCTTTACGCAACCAGACTGCTTGATAATATGACGATATAATACCTGAGCTTATAGAATTTACATAAAGAGAAAATTAAGAGAATTTCGATGTTGAAGCTATTATCAGGTGTTTAGGAATTTTACTGGCGAAATCAAAGTGCTGGAAAAGCAAATACTGGAAGCAATTACTGCTAATTTGTATTGGTTATACATATCATGAAAGTAAAGAATAGCCAGGGACATTGCCGAGGGAAGTATAACTTCTCTAATAATTGACTAAAAGTTGTCAAAATATCTTAAAATTATGCATAATTTATTTTCAAAATTACAATGAAATAAACTAGAAAACTACTAATTGACGGTAGCTCTAGCGATGAAAATGTTTGATTACAGTCAAAAATAGAGTGATATAGAATTTTAAAAAGGAGAATTCAGTGATTATCTATTAACTTAATTATTTCACTGTTTTAATGATCTCATTAAATTATTGAATAATAAATATAATTTTTTTTATGAAAAGAGGAAGACATGAAAGAGCTCATATGTCTTTGATTTGAATTTATTATACTGATCTGCTATTAATTATAAATTGTTTCCAATTATAATTTTTAAAAATATTAAATAAGTAAAAAAGTAATTATTTTCCGTCTGAAGTAGTTAATTATGAACTAAATAATTTCTCAGGGGGTTTACTTTTGAGTAAACACGGGTGTCACAATCCCGAGGTACCCCAGTGATTATTGTTGTATTTAGATAATGGCTAGCGCATTATGATTTTAAAATAATGAATGTACGCATGGAGTCCGAGTTTAGTATCAGCTCTGAAAAACAGAACTGTTTTTCTTTACGCAACCAGACTGCTTGATAATATGACGATATAATACCTGAGCTTATAGAATTTACATAAAGAGAAAATTAAGAGAATTTCGATGTTGAAGCTATTATCAGGTGTTTAGGAATTTTACTGGCGAAATCAAAGTGCTGGAAAAGCAAATACTGGAAGCAATTACTGCTAATTTGTATTGGTTATACATATCATGAAAGTAAAGAATAGCCAGGGACATTGCCGAGGGAAGTATAACTTCTCTAATAATTGACTAAAAGTTGTCAAAATATCTTAAAATTATGCATAATTTATTTTCAAAATTACAATGAAATAAACTAGAAAACTACTAATTGACGGTAGCTCTAGCGATGAAAATGTTTGATTACAGTCAAAAATAGAGTGATATAGAATTTTAAAAAGGAGAATTCAGTGATTATCTATTAACTTAATTATTTCACTGTTTTAATGATCTCATTAAATTATTGAATAATAAATATAATTTTTTTTATGAAAAGAGGAAGACATGAAAGAGCTGATATGTCTTTGATTTGAATTTATTATACTGATCTGCTATTAATTATAAATTGTTTCCAATTATAATTTTTAAAAATATTAAATAAGTAAAAAAGTAATTATTTTCCGTCTGAAGTAGTTAATTATGAACTAAATAATTTCTCAGGGGGTTTACTTTTGAGTAAACACGGGTGTCACAATCCCGAGGTACCCCAGTGATTATTGTTGTATTTAGATAATGGCTAGCGCATTATGATTTTAAAATAATGAGTGTACGCATGCAGTCCGAGTTTAGTATAAGCTCTTAAAAACAGAACTGTTTTTCTTTACGCAACCAGACTGCTTGATAATATGACGATATAATACCTGAGCTTATAGAATTTACATAAAGAGAAAATTAAGAGAATTTCGATGTTGAAGCTATTATCAGGTGTTTAGGAATTTTACTGGCGAAATCAATGTGCTGGAAAAGCAAATACTGGAAGCAATTACTGCTAATTTGTATTGGTTATACATATCATGAAAGTAAAGAATAGCCAGGGACATTGCCGAGGGAAGTATAACTTCTCTAATAATTGACTAAAAGGTGTCAAAATATCTTAAAACTATGCATAATTTATTTTCAAAATTACAATGAAATAAACTCGAAAACTACTATTTGACGGTAGCTCTACTGATGAAAATGTTTGATTTCAGTCAAAAATAGCGTGATATAGAATTTTAAAAAGGAGAATTCAGTGATTATCTATTAACTTAATTATTTCACTGTGTTAATGATCTTATTAAATTATTGAATAATAAATATAATTTTTTTTATGAAAAGAGGAAGACATGAAAGAGCTCATATGTATTTGATTTGAATTTATTATACTGATCTGCTATTAATTATAAATTGTTTCCAATTATAATTTTTAAAAATATTAAATAAGTAAAAAAGTAATTATTTTCCGTCTGAAGTAGTTAATTATGAACTAAATAATTTCTCAGGGGGTTTACTTTTGAGTAAACACGGGTGTCACAATCCCGAGGTACCCCAGTGATTATTGCTGTATTTAGATAATGGCTAGCGCATTATGATTTTAAAATAATGAGTGAACGCATGCAGTCCGAGTTTAGTATAAGCTCTGAAAAGCAGAACTGTGTTTCTTGACGCAACCAGACTGCTTGATAATATGACGATATAATACCTGAGCTTATAGAATTTACATAAAGAGAAAATTAAGAGAATTGCGATGTTGAAGCTATTATCAGGTGTTTAGGAATTTTACTGGCGAAATCAATGTGCTGGAAAAGCAAATACTGGAAGCAATTACTGCTAATTTGTATTGGTTATACATATCATGAAAGTAAAGAATAGCCAGGGACATTGCCGAGGGAAGTATAACTTCTCTAATAATTGACTAAAAGGTGTCAAAATATCTTAAAACTATGCATAATTTATTTTCAAAATTACAATGAAATAAACTAGAAAACTACTAGTTGACGGTAGCTCTAGCGATGAAAATGTTTGATTTCAGTCAAAAATAGAGTGTTATAGAATTTTAAAAAGGAGAATTCAGTGATTATCTATTAACTTAATTATTTCACTGTTTTAATGATCTCATTAAATTATTGAATAATAAATATAATTTTTTTTATGAAAAGAGGAAGACATGAAAGAGCTCATATGTCTTTGATTTGAATTTATTATACTGATCTGCTAGTAATTATAAATTGTTTCCAATTATAATTTTTAAAAATATTAAATAAGTAAAAAAGTAATTATTTTCCGTCTGAAGTAGTTAATTATGAACTAAATAATTTCTCAGGGGGTTTACTTTTGAGTAAACACGGGTGTCACAATCCCGAGGCACCCCAGTGATTATTGTTGTATTTAGATAATGGCTAGCGCATTATGATTTTAAAATAATGAGTGTACGCATGCAGTCCGAGTTTAGTATAAGCTCTTCAAAACAGAACTGTTTTTCTTTACGCAACCAGACTGCTTGATAATATGACGATATAATACCTGAGCTTATAGAATTTACATAAAGAGAAAATTAAGAGAATTTCGAAGTTGAAGCTATTATCAGGTGTTTAGGAATTTTACTGGCGAAATCAAAGTGCTGGAAAAGCAAATACTGGAAGCAATTACTGCTAATTTGTATTGGTTATACATATCATGAAAGTAAAGAATAGCCAGGGACATTGCCGAGGGAAGTATAACTTCTCTAATAATTGACTAAAAGTTGTCAAAATATCTTAAAACTATGCATAATTTATTTTCAAAATTACAATGAAATAAACTAGAAAACTACTAATTGACGGAAGCTCTAGCAATGAAAATGTTTGATTTCAGTCAAAAATAGAGTGATATAGAATTTTAAAAAGGAGAATTCAGTGATTATCTATTAACTTAGTTATTTCACTGTTTTAATGATCTCATTAAATTATTGAATAATAAATATAATTTTTTTTATGAAAAGAGGAAGACATGAAAGAGCTGATATGTCTTTGATTTGAATTTATTATACTGATCTGCTATTAATTATAAATTGTTTCCAATTATAATTTTTAAAAATATTAAATAAGTAAAAAATTAATTATTTTCCGTCTGAAGTAGTTAATTATGAACTAAATAATTTCTCAGGGGGTTTACTTTTGAGTAAACACGGGTGTCACAATCCCGAGGTACCCCAGTGATTATTGTTGTATTTAGATAATGGCTAGCGCATTATGATTTTAAAATAATGAGTGTACGCATGCAGTCCGAGTTTAGTATAAGCTCTGAAAAACAGAACTGTTTTTCTTTACGTTACCAGACTGCTTGATAATATGACGATATAATACCTGAGCTTATAGAATTTACATAAAGAGAAAATTAAGAGAATTTCGATGTTGAAGCTATTATCAGGTGTTTAGGAATTTTACTGGCGAAATCAATGTGCTGGAAAAGCAAATACTGGAAGCAATTAATGCTAATTTGTATTGGTTATACATATCATGAAAGTAAAGAATAGCCAGGGACATTGCCGAGGGAAGTATAACTTCTCTAATAATTGACTAAAAGGTGTCAAAATATCTTAAAACTATGCATAATTTATTTTCAAAATTACAATGAAATAAACTAGAAAACTACTAATTGACGGAAGCTCTAGCGATGAAAATGTTTGATTTCAGTCAAAAATAGCGTGATATAGAATTTTAAAAAGGAGAATTCAGTGATTATCTATTAACTTAATTATTTCACTGTTTTAATGATCTCATTAAATTATTGAATAATAAATATAATTTTTTTTTATGAAAAGAGGAAGACATGAAAGAGCTGATATGTCTTTGATTTGAATTTATTATACTGATCTGCTATTAATTATAAATTGTTTCCAATTATAATTTTTAAAAATATTAAATAAGTAAAAAAGTAATTATTTTCCGTCTGAAGTAGTTAATTATGAACTAAATAATTTCTCAGGGGGTTTACTTTTGAGTAAACACGGGTGTCACAATCCCGAGGTACCCCAGTGATTATTGTTGTATTTAGATAATGGCTAGCGCATTATGATTTTAAAATAATGAGTGTACGCATGCAGTCCGAGTTTAGTATAAGCTCTTAAAAACAGAACTGTTTTTCTTTACGCAACCAGACTGCTTGATAATATGACGATATAATACCTGAGCTTATAGAATTTACATAAAGAGAAAATTAAGAGAATTTCGATGTTGAAGCTATTATCAGGTGTTTAGGAATTTTACTGGCGAAATCAATGTGCTGGAAAAGCAAATACTGGAAGCAATTACTGCTAATTTGTATTGGTTATACATATCATGAAAGTAAAGAATAGCCAGGGACATTGCCGAGGGAAGTATAACTTCTCTAATAATTGACTAAAAGGTGTCAAAATATCTTAAAACTATGCATAATTTATTTTCAAAATTACAATGAAATAAACTCGAAAACTACTATTTGACGGTAGCTCTACTGATGAAAATGTTTGATTTCAGTCAAAAATAGCGTGATATAGAATTTTAAAAAGGAGAATTCAGTGATTATCTATTAACTTAATTATTTCACTGTGTTAATGATCTTATTAAATTATTGAATAATAAATATAATTTTTTTTATGAAAAGAGGAAGACATGAAAGAGCTCATATGTATTTGATTTGAATTTATTATACTGATCTGCTATTAATTATAAATTGTTTCCAATTATAATTTTTAAAAATATTAAATAAGTAAAAAAGTAATTATTTTCCGTCTGAAGTAGTTAATTATGAACTAAATTTCTCAGGGGGTTTACTTTTGAGTAAACGCGGGTGTCACAATCCCGAGGTACCCCAGTGATTATTGTTGTATTTAGATAATGGCTAGCGCATTATGATTTTAAAATAATGAATGTACGCATGCAGTCCGAGTTTAGTATCAGCTCTGAAAAACAGAACTGTTTTTCTTTACGCAACCAGACTGCTTGATAATATGACGATATAATACCTGAGCTTATAGAATTTACATAAAGAGAAAATTAAGAGAATTTCGATGTTGAAGCTATTATCAGGTGTTTAGGAATTTTACTGGCGAAATCAAAGTGCTGGAAAAGCAAATACTGGAAGCAATTACTGCTAATTGGTATTGGTTATACATATCATGAAAGTAAAGAATAACCAGGGACATTGCCGAGGGAAGTATAACTTCTCTAATAATTGACTAAAAGTTGTCAAAATATCTTAAAATTATGCATAATTTATTTTCAAAATTACAATGAAATAAACTAGAAAACTACTAATTGACGGTAGCTCTAGCGATGAAAATGTTTGATTTCAGTCAAAAATAGAGTGATATAGAATTTTAAAAAGGAGAATTCAGTGATTTTCTATTAACTTAATTATTTCACTGTTTTAAAGATCTCATTAAATTATTGAATAATAAATATAATTTTTTTTTATGAAAAGAGGAAGACATGAAAGAGCTCATATGTCTTTGATTTGAATTTATTATACTGATCTGCTATTAATTATAAATTGTTTCCAATTATAATTTTTAAAAATATTAAATAAGTAAAAAAGTAATTATTTTCCGTCTGAAGTAGTTAATTATGAACTAAATAATTTCTCAGGGGGTTTACTTTTGAGTAAACACGGGTGTCACAATCCCGAGGTACCCCAGTGATTATTGTTGTATTTAGATAATGGCTAGCGCATTATGATTTTAAAATAATGAGTGTACGCATGCAGTCCGAGTTTAGTATAAGCTCTGAAAAACAGAACTGTTTTTCTTTACGCAACCAGACTGCTTGATAATATGACGATATAATACCTGAGCTTATAGAATTTACATAAAGAGAAAATTAAGAGAATTTCGATGTTGAAGCTATTATCAGGTGTTTAGGAATTTTACTGGCGAAATCAAAGTGCTGGAAAAGCAAATACTGGAAGCAATTACTGCTAATTTGTATTGGTTATACATATCATGAAAGTAAAGAATAGCCAGGGACATTGCCGAGGGAAGTATAACTTCTCTAATAATTGACTAAAAGTTGTCAAAATATCTTAAAACTATGCATAATTTATTTTCAAAATTACAATGAAATAAACTAGAAAACTACTAATTGACGGTAGCTCTAGCGATGAAAATGTTTGATTTCAGTCAAAAATAGAGTGATATAGAATTTTAAAAAGGAGAATTCAGTGGTTATCTATTAACTTAATTATTTCACTGTTTGAATGATCTCATTAAATTATTGAATAATAAATATAATTTTTTTATGAAAAGAGGAAGACATGAAAGAGCTCATATGTCTTTGATTTGAATTTATTATACTGATCTGCTATTAATTATAAATTGTTTCCAATTATAATTTTTAAAAATATTAAATAAGTAAAAAAGTAATTATTTTCCGTCTGAAGTAGTTAATTATGATCTAAATAATTTCTCAGGGGGTTTACTTTTGAGTAAACACGGGTGTCACAATCCCGAGGTACCCCAGTGATTATTGTTGTATTTAGATAATGGCTAGCGCATTATGATTTTAAAATAATGAGTGTACGCATGCAGTCCGAGTTTAGTATAAGTTCTGAAAAACAGAACTGTTTTTCTTTACGCAACCAGACTGCTTGATAATATGACGATATAATACCTGAGCTTATAGAATTTACATAAAGAGAAAATTAAGAGAATTTCGAAGTTGAAGCTATTATCAGGTGTTTAGGAATTTTACTGGCGAAATCAAAGTGCTGGAAAAGCAAATACTGGAAGCAATTACTGCTAATTTGTATTGGTTATACATATCATGAAAGTAAAGAATAGCCAGGGACATTGCCGAGGGAAGTATAACTTCTCTAATAATTGACTAAAAGTTGTCAAAATATCTTAAAATTATGCATAATTTATTTTCAAAATTACAATGAAATAAACTAGAAAACTACTAATTGACGGTAGCTCTAGCGATGAAAATGTTTGATTTCAGTCAAAAATAGAGTGATATAGAATTTTAAAAAGGAGAATTCAGTGATTATCTATTAACTTAATTATTTCACTGTTTTAATGATCTCATTAAATTATTGAATAATAAATATAATTTTTTTTATGAAAAGAGGAAGACATGAAAGAGCTCATATGTCTTTGATTTGAATTTATTATACTGATCTGCTATTAATTATAAATTGTTTCCAATTATAATTTTTAAAAATATTAAATAAGCAAAAAAGTAATTATTTTCCGTCTGAAGTAGTTAATTATGATCTAAATAATTTCTCAGGGGGTTTACTTTTGAGTAAACACGGGTGTCACAATCCCGAGGTACCCCAGTGATTATTGCTGTATTTAGATAATGGCTAGCGCATTATGATTTTAAAATAATGAGTGAACGCATGCAGTCCGAGTTTAGTATAAACTCTGAAAAGCAGAACTGTTTTTCTTGACGCAACCAGACTGCTTGATAATATGACGATATAATACCTGAGCTTATAGAATTTACATAAAGAGAAAATTAAGAGAATTTCGATGTTGAAGCTATTATCAGGTGTTTAGGAATTTTACTGGCGAAATCAATGTGCTGGAAAAGCAAATACTGGAAGCAATTACTGCTAATTTGTATTGGTTATACATATCATGAAAGTAAAGAATAGCCAGGGACATTGCCGAGGGAAGTATAACTTCTCTAATAATTGACTAAAAGGTGTCAAAATATCTTAAAACTATGCATAATTTATTTTCAAAATTACAATGAAATAAACTAGAAAACTACTAGTTGACGGTAGCTCTAGCGATGAAAATGTTTGATTTCAGTCAAAAATAGAGTGTTATAGAATTTTAAAAAGGAGAATTCAGTGATTATCTATTAACTTAATTATTTCACTGTTTTAATGATCTCATTAAATTATTGAATAATAAATATAATTTTTTTTATGAAAAGAGGAAGACATGAAAGAGCTCATATGTCTTTGATTTGAATTTATTATACTGATCTGCTATTAATTATAAATTGTTTCCAATTATAATTTTTAAAAATATTAAATAAGTAAAAAAGTAATTATTTTCCGTCTGAAGTAGTTAATTATGAACTAAATAATTTCTCAGGGGGTTTACTTTTGAGTAAACACGGGTGTCACAATCCCGAGGTACCCCAGTGATTATTGTTGTATTTAGATAATGGCTAGCGCATTATGATTTTAAAATAATGAGTGTACGCATGCAGTCCGAGTTTAGTATAAGCTCTGAAAAACAGAACTGTTTTTCTTTACGCAACCAGACTGCTTGATAATATGACGATATAATACCTGAGCTTATAGAATTTACATAAAGAGAAAATTAAGAGAATTTCGATGTTGAAGCTATTATCAGGTGTTTAGGAATTTTACTGGCGAAATCAAAGTGCTGGAAAAGCAAATACTGGAAGCAATTACTGCTAATTTGTATTGGTTATACATATCATGAAAGTAAAGAATAGCCAGGGACATTGCCGAGGGAAGTATAACTTCTCTAATAATTGACTAAAAGGTGTCAAAATATCTTAAAACTATGCATAATTTATTTTTAAAATTACAATGAAATAAACTCGAAAACTACTATTTGACGGTAGCTCTACCGATGAAAATGTTTGATTTCAGTCAAAAATAGAGTGATATAGAATTTTAAAAAGGAGAATTCAGTGATTATCTATTAACTTAATTATTTCACTGTTTTAATGATCTCATTAAATTATTGAATAATAAATATAATTTTTTTTATGAAAAGAGGAAGACATGAAAGAGCTCATATGTCTTTGATTTGAATTTATTATACTGATCTGCTATTAATTATAAATTGTTTCCAATTATAATTTTTAAAAATATTAAATAAGTAAAAAAGTAATTATTTTCCGTCTGAAGTAGTTAATTATGATCTAAATAATTTCTCAGGGGGTTTACTTTTGAGTAAACACGGTTGTCACAATCCCGAGGTACCCCAGTGATTATTGCTGTATTTAGATAATGGCTAGCGCATTATAATTTTAAAATAATGAGTGAACGCATGCAGTCCGAGTTTAGTATAAGCTCTAAAAAACAGAACTGTTTTTCTTTACGCAACCAGACTGCTTGATAATATGACGATATAATACCTGAGCTTATAGAATTTACATAAAGAGAAAATTAAGAGAATTTCGATGTTGAAGCTATTATCAGGTGTTTAGGAATTTTACTGGCGAAATCAATGTGCTGGAAAAGCAAATACTGGAAGCAATTACTGCTAATTTGTATTGGTTATACATATCATGAAAGTAAAGAATAGCCAGGGACATTGCCGAGGGAAGTATAACTTCTCTAATAATTGACTAAAAGGTGTCAAAATATCTTAAAACTATGCATAATTTATTTTCAAAATTACAATGAAATAAACTCGAAAACTACTATTTGACGGTAGCTCTACTGATGAAAATGTTTGATTTCAGTCAAAAATAGCGTGATATAGAATTTTAAAAAGGAGAATTCAGTGATTATCTATTAACTTAATTATTTCACTGTGTTAATGATCTTATTAAATTATTGAATAATAAATATAATTTTTTTTATGAGCTCTTTCATGTCTTCCTCTTTTCATAAAAAAAATTATATTTATTATTCAATAATTTAATGAGATCATTAAAACAGTGAAATAATTAAGTTAATAGATAATCACTGAATTCTCCTTTTTAAAATTCTATAACACTCTATTTTTGACTGAAATCAAACATTTTCATCGCTAGAGCTACCGTCAACTAGTAGTTTTCTAGTTTATTTCATTGTAATTTTGAAAATAAATTATGCATAGTTTTAAGATATTTTGACACCTTTTAGTCAATTATTAGAGAAGTTATACTTCCCTCGGCAATGTCCCTGGCTATTCTTTACTTTCATGATATGTATAACCAATACAAATTAGCAGTAATTGCTTCCAGTATTTGCTTTTCCAGCACTTTGATTTCGCCAGTAAAATTCCTAAACACCTGATAATAGCTTCAACATCGAAATTCTCTTAATTTTCTCTTTATGTAAATTCTATAAGCTCAGGTATTATATCGTCATATTATCAAGCAGTCTGGTTGCGTAAAGAAAAACAGTTCTGTTTTTCAGAGCTGATACTAAACTCGGACTCCATGCGTACATTCATTATTTTAAAATCATAATGCGCTAGCCATTATCTAAATACAACAATAATCACTGGGGTACCTCGGGATTGTGACACCCGTGTTTACTCAAAAGTAAACCCCCTGAGAAATTATTTAGTTCATAATTAACTACTTCAGACGGAAAATAATTACTTTTTTACTTATTTAATATTTTTAAAAATTATAATTGGAAACAATTTATAATTAATAGCAGATCAGTATAATAAATTCAAATCAAATACATATGAGCTCTTTCATGTCTTCCTCTTTTCATATGTATTTGATTTGAATTTATTATACTGATCTGCTATTAATTATAAATTGTTTCCATTTATAATTTTTAAAAATATTAAATAAGTAAAAAAGTAATTATTTTCCGTCTGAAGTAGTTAATTATGATCTAAATAATTTCTCAGGGGGTTTACTATTGAGTAAACACGGGTGTCACAATCCCGAGGTACCCCAGTGATTATTGCTGTATTTAGATAATGGCTAGCGCATTATGATTTTAAAATAATGAGTGTACGCATGCAGTCCGAGTTTAGTATAAGCTCTGAAAAACAGAACTGTTTTTCTTTACGCAACCAGACTGCTTGATAATATGACGATATAATACCTGAGCTTATAGAATTTACATAAAGAGAAAATTAAGAGAATTTCGATGTTGAAGCTATTATCAGGTGCTTAGGAATTTTACTGGCGAAATCAAAGTGCTGGAAAAGCAAATACTGGAAGCAATTACTGCTAATTTGTATTGGTTATACAAATCATGAAAGTAAAGAATAGCCATAAAGAAAATTGACGAGGGAAATACACTGGTTATCATAAATTAAGGAAAATTCACAAAAATCGCGATAACTCAAGAAATTACACATGGAATTTTATGAAACTTACCCACAATATACAACACATAGTAAGGTATTAAACAACATAAAAAGAAATTATCAGACATTAATAGTAGTATAGAAATTAGCACATGTATAAAATAAACAAATTGGAAGTATCGGTTTGCAATAGAAAAAGTACCTTTAATATGGAATATGATTGCCTCTAGAAGCAATACAGCACAAACAGCGATGTGTGATGCTTTCAATTATGCGGTCTATCAGTTCAATAGGAAGTGAGAGCCATTGCTCTTGTAAAGCAGTTGCAAGCGTGGCAAGGGTCTGAGGGGGCGGATTGATGGCAGATACACGCCTCCCTAGAGCATCCCAAACGTGCTCGATAGGATTCAAGTCCGGGGATCGAGCTGGCCACTCCATGCGAGTAATTGTTTCCTGTTGAAGATAATCATCAACAATGCGAGCTCTGTGTGGTCTTGCATTATCGTCCTGTAACAGGAAGCAATCACCAATTGCCCCGGCATATGGGCGCACATAAGCATCAAGGATGTTGTCTCGATAATCCTGAGCATTCACGGTTCCCCTTGGAAAGACATGGAGGTATGTGCGCCCTCCTAAGGATATGCCTCCCCAAACACAGACACTGCCTCTTCCGTATGCATCTCTTTCACGGATGTTTGATGGATGATAACGGGTCCCAGGTTCTCTCCATATCAAATAACGTCTACTGTCACTTTCTAGACTAAACCTGGACTCATCCGTAAAGAGAACAGGCCTCCATTAATCTGACGTCCAGTGGACATGTTGTCGGGCCCACTGCAAACGGTCTCTCCTATGGCGTGATGTGAGCGGCACGCAAATGGCTGGTCGTCTCGCATACAGACCACCTTCGTGGAGCCTTCTGCGCACAGTTGACGTTGACACCAACCTTCCGGTGGCTGCAGCAAGAGAGGATCTAAGATGTGTCGGAGTAGCGGTTCTATTCCTGCGTGCACTTAATGTCAAATATCGGTCATCGGCACTGGTCGTAACAGTTGGCCGTCCTTGACTGAACCTCCTAGATGCCGAATCTGTGGTTTGAAATTGCCTCCAAAGTCTATGAACCACAGATGGACTCACATTTAGCCATCTGGCCACTTCTGATTGACTCTGCCCTGCCTCTAGTCTCCCGATGGCTCTCCATCGTAGTTCTTCAGGCAAATGATGCCTAGAGGTCATTATTACGAATTGGCTATCTCAGATTTTCAATGTCGCAATCACAGTAAAATTTGTGTGCTTTCTCTCAAACTTGGACTTTTATGCTCCAGGCAGATGACGTAAGCCGAGTGCAGCGCCACTAATTTGCATATTGCAATTTTACTCAGCTACTCTTAGTGGACAACATATGCAAATTTTGCACGGTTTGGCTTACTTTTGAAAGAGTTATCGCTATTTTTGTGATTTTTCCTTAATTTATGATAACCAGTGTATAACTGCTCTAGTATTTGGCTAAAAGTTGTCAAAATATCTTAAAACTATGCATGATTTATTTTCAAAATTTCAAAGAAATAAACTAGAAAGCTACTAATTGACGGTAGCACTAGCGATAAAACTGTTTGATTTTATTCAAAAATAGAGTGATATAGAATTTTAAAAAGGAGAATTCAGTGATTATCTAATAACTTAATTATTTCACTGTTTTAATGATCTCATTAAATTATTGAATAATAAATATAATTTTTTTTGATGAAAAGAGGAAGACATGAAAGAGCTCATATGTCATTGATTTGAATTTATTATACTGATCTGCTATTAATTATAAATTGTTTCCAATTATAATTTTTAAAAATATTAAATAAGTAAAAAAGTAATTATTTTCCGTCTGAAGTAGTTTATTATGATCTAAATAATTTCTCAGGGGTTTTACTTTTGAGTAAACACGGGTGTCACAATCCCGAAGTACCCCAGTGTTTATTGCTGTATTTAGATAATGGCTAGCGCATTATGATTTTAAAATAATGAGTGTACGCATGCAGTCCGAGTTTAGTAAAAGCTCTGAAAAACAGAACTGTTTTTCTTTACGCAACCAGACTGCTTGATAGTATGAACATATAATACCTGAGCTTATAGAATTTACATGAAGCGAAAATTAAGAGAATTTTGAAGTAGAAGCTATTATCAGGTGCTTAGGAATTTTACTGGCGAAATCAAAGTGCTGGAAAAGCAAATACTGGAAGCAAAATAATGCTAATTTGTATTGGTTATACAAATCATGAAAGTAAAGAATAGCCATAGGGAAATTGCCAAGGGAAATATAACTTCTCTAATAATTGACTAAAAGGTGTCAAAATATCTTAAAACTATGCATAATTTATTTTCAAAATTACGAAGAAATAAACTAGAAAACTACTAATTGACGGTAGCTCTAGCGATGAAAATGTTTGATTTCATTCAAAAATAGAGTGATATAGAATTTTAAAAAGGAGAATTCAGTGATTATCTATTAACTTAATTATTTCACTGTTTTAATGATCTCATTAAATTATTGAATAATAAATATAATTTTTTTTATGAAAAGAGGAAGACATGAAAGAGCTCATATGTCTTTGATTTGAATTTATTATACTGATCTGCTATTAATTATAAATTGTTTCCAATTATAATTTTTAAAAATATTAAATAAGTAAAAAAGTAATTATTTTCTGTCTGAAGTAGTTAATTATGATCTAAATAATTTCTCAGGGGGTTTACTTTTGAGTAAACACGGGTGTCACAATCCCGAGGTACACCAGTGATTATTGCTGTATTTAGATAATGGCTAGCGCATTATGATTTTAAAATAATGAGTGTACGCATGCTGTCCGAGATTAGTATAAGCTCTGAAAAACAGAACTGTTTTTCTTTATGCAACGAGAAGAATACAATTAATTTCGAAGATAGATGCTTAGATTTAGATTACTGAATGCGGGAATAGGGTGTTGGAATAATTCTCGATTTTTGCCTATATGTAAGACAAATATAAAAGTTCTGCGGAAATAGATAAATATGAAGCAAAGATTGGAGGAAACTAGTTTTCTGTCTAAATAAAGAAATAACTACAACATATCAAAGAAGCATACAATTAATTGAGAAAATAGATGCTTAGAATTAGATTAGTGACTGCGAGAATAGGGTGTTGGAATATTTCTCGATTCTTGTCTATATGCAAGACAAATATAAAAGTTCTGCGGAAATAATTAAATATGAAGCAAAGATTGGAGGAAACTGGTTTTCTCTCTAAATAAAGAAATAACTACAACATATCAAAGAAGCATACAATTAATTGAGAAAATAGATGCTTAGATTTAGATTAGTGACTGCGTGAATAGGGTGATGGAATATTTCTCGATTCTTATCTATATGTAAGAATAATAAAAAAGTTCGACGGAAAAAATTAAATATAAAGCAAAGATTGGAGGAAACTAGTTTTCTCTCTAAATATAGAAATAACTACAACATATCAAAGAAGCATACAATTAATTGAGAAAATAGATGCTTAGATTTAGATTAGTGACTGTGTGAATAGGGTGTTGGAATATTTCTCGATTCTTGTCTATATGTAAGAATAATAAAAAAGTTCGGCGGAAAAAATTAAATATAAAGCAAAGATTGGAGGAAACTAGTTTTCTCTCTAAATATAGAAATAACTACAACATATCAAAGAAGTATACTATTAATTGAGAAAATAGATGCTTATATTTAGATTAGTGACTGCGTGAATAAGGTGTTGGAATATTTCTCGATTCTTGTCTGTATGTAAGATAAATATAAAAGTTCTGCGGAAATAATTAAATATGAAGCAAAGATTGAAGGAAACTAGTTTTCTCTCTAAATAAAGAAATAACTACAATATATCAAAGAAGCATACAATTAATTGAGAAAATAGATGCTTAGATTTAGATTAGTGACTGCGTGAATAGGGTGTTGGAATATTTCTCGATTCTTGTCTATATGTAAGATAAATATAAAAGATCTGCGGAAATAAATAAATATGAAGCAAAGATTTGAGGAAACTAGTTTTCTCTCTAAATAAAGAAATAACTACAACATATCAATGACGTATACTATTAATTGAGAAAATAGATACTTAGATTTAGATTAGTGGCTGCGTGAATAGGGTGTTGGAATATTTCTCGATTCTTGTCTATATGCAAGACAAATATAAAAGTTCTGAGGAAATAATTAAATATGAAGCAAAGATTTTAGGAAACTAGTTTTCTCTCTAAATAAAGAAATAACTACAACATATCAAAGAAGTATACAATTAATTGAGAAAATAGATGCTTAGATTTAGATTAGTGACTGCGTGAATAGGGTGTTGGAATATTTCTCGATTCTTGTCTATATGCAAGACAAATATAAAAGTTCTGAGGAAATGATTAAATATGAAGCAAAGATTTTAGGAAACTAGTTTTCTCTCTAAATAGAGAAATAACTACAACATATCAAAGAAGTATACAATTAATTGAGAAAATAGATGCTTAGATTTAGATTAGTGACTGCGTGAATAGGGTGTTGGAATATTTCTCGATTCTTGTCTATATGCAAGACAAATATAAAAGTTCTGCGGAAATAATTAAATATGAAGCAAAGATTGGAGGAAGCTAGTTTTCTCTCTAAATAAAGAAATAACTACAACATATCAATGAAGTATACTATTAATTGAGAAAATAGATGCTTAGATTTAGATTAATGACTGCGTGAATAGGGTGTTGGAATATTTCTCGTTTCTTGTCTATATGCAAAACAAATATAAAAGTTCTGCGGAAATAATTAAATATGAAGCAAAGATTGAAGGAAACTAGTTTTCTCTCTAAATAAAGAAATAACTGCAACATATCAAAGAAGTATACAATTAATTGAGAAAATAGATGCTTAGATTTAGATTAGTGACTGCGTGAATAGGGTGTTGGAATATTTCTCGATTCTTGTCTATATGCAAGACAAATATAAAAGTTCTGAGGAAATGATTAAATATGAAGCAAAGATTTTAGGAAACTAGTTTTCTCTCTAAATAGAGAAATAACTACAACATATCAAAGAAGTATACAATTAATTGAGAAAATAGATGCTTAGATTTAGATTAGTGACTGCGTGAATAGGGTGTTGGAATATTTCTCGATTCTTGTCTATATGCTAGACAAATATAAAAGTTCTGCGGAAATAATTAAATATGAAGCAAAGATTGGAGGAAGCTAGTTTTCTCTCTAAATAAAGAAATAACTACAACATATCAATGAAGTATACTATTAATTGAGAAAATAGATGCTTAGATTTAGATTAATGACTGCGTGAATAGGGTGTTGGAATATTTCTCGTTTCTTGTCTATATGCAAAACAAATATAAAAGTTCTGCGGAAATAATTAAATATGAAGCAAAGATTGAAGGAAACTAGTTTTCTCTCTAAATAAAGAAATAACTGCAACATATCAAAGAAGTATACAATTAATTGAGAAAATAGATGCTTAGATTTAGATTAGTGACTGCGTGAGAAGGGTGTTGGAATATTTCTCGATTCTTTTCTATATGTAAGATAAATATAAAAGTTCTGCGGAAGTAATTAAATATGAAGCAAAGATTGGAGGAAACTAGTTTTCTCTCTAAATAAAGAAATAACTACAACATATCAATGAAGTATACTATTAATTGAGAAAATAGATGCTTAGATTTAGATTAGTGACTGCGTGAATAGGGTGTTGGAATATTTCTCGATTCTTGTCTATATGTAAGATAAATATAAAAGTTCTGCGGAAATAATTAAATATGAAGCATAGATTGGAAGAAACTAGTTTTCTCTCTAAATAAAGAAATAACTACAACATATCAATGAAGCATACAATTAATTGAGAAAATAGATGCTTAGATTTAGATTAGTGACTGCGTGAATAGGGTGTTGGAATATTTCTCGATTCTTGTCTATATGCAAGACAAATATAAAAGTTCTGAGGAAATGATTAAATATGAAGCAAAGATTTTAGGAAACTAGTTTTCTCTCTAAATAGAGAAATAACTACAACATATCAAAGAAGTATACAATTAATTGAGAAAATAGATGCTTAGATTTAGATTAGTGACTGCGTGAATAGGGTGTTGGAATATTTCTCGATTCTTGTCTATATGCAAGACAAATATAAAAGTTCTGCGGAAATAATTAAATATGAAGCAAAGATTGGAGGAAGCTAGTTTTCTCTCTAAATGAAGAAATAACTACAACATATCAATGAAGTATACTATTAATTGAGAAAATAGATGCTTAGATTTAGAATAGTGACTGCGTGAATAGGGTGTTGGAATATTTCTCGATTCTTGTCTATATGTAAGATAAATATAAAAGTTCTGCGGAAAAAATTAAATATGAAGCAAAGATTGGAGGAAACTAGTTTTCTCTCTAAATAAAGAAATAACTACGACATATCAATGAAGTATACTATTAATTGAGAAAATAGATGCTTAGATTTAGATTAGTGACTGCGTGAATAGGGTGTTGGATTATTTCTCGATTCTTGTCTATATGTAAGATAAATATAAAAGTTCTGCGGAAATAATTAAATATTGAGCAAAGAATGGAGGAAACTAGTTTTCTCTCTAAATAAAGAAATAACTACAAAATATCAAAGAAGCATACAATTAATTGAGAAAATAGATGCTTAGATTTAGATTAGTGACTGCGTGAGTAGGGTGTTGGAATATTTCTCGATTCTTTTCTATATGTAAGATAAATATAAAAGTTCTGCGGAAATAATTAATATGAAGCAAAGATTGGAGGAAACTAGCTTTCTCTCTAAATAAAGAAATAACTACAACATATCAAAGAAGCATACAATTAATTGAGAAAATAGATGCTTAGATTTAGATTAGTGACTGCGTGAATAGGGTGTTGGAATATTTCTCGATTCTTGTCTATATGCAAGACAAATATAAAAGTTCTGCGGAAATAATTAAATATGAAGCAAAGATTGGAGGAAGCTAGTTTTCTCTCTAAATAAAGAAATAACTACAACATATCAATGAAGTATACTATTAATTGAGAAAATAGATGCTTAGATTTAGATTAGTGACTGCGTGAGTAGGGTGTTGGAATATTTCTCGATTCTTTTCTATATGTAAGATAAATATAAAAGTTCTGCGGAAATAATTAATATGAAGCAAAGATTGGAGGAAACTAGTTTTCTCTCTAAATAAAGAAATAACTACAACATATCAAAGAAGCATACAATTAATTGAGAAAATAGATGCTTAGATTTAGATTAGTGACTGCGTGAATAGGGTGTTGGAATATTTCTCGATTCTTGTCTATATGCAAGACAAATATAAAAGTTCTGCGGAAATAATTAAATATGAAGCAAAGATTGGAGGAAGCTAGTTTTCTCTCTAAATAAAGAAATAACTACAACATATCAATGAAGTATACTATTAATTGAGAAAATAGATGCTTAGATTTAGAATAGTGACTGCGTGAAAAGGGTGTTGGAATATTTCTCGATTCTTGTCTATATGTAAGATAAATATAAAAGTTCTGCGGAAATAATTAAATATGAAGCAAAGATTGGAGGAAACTAGTTTTCTCTCTAAATAAAGAAATAACTACAACATATCAAAGAAGCATACAATTAATTGAGAAAATAGATGCTTAGATTTAGATTAGTGACTGCGTGAATAGGGTGTTGGAATATTTCTCGATTCTTGTCCATATGCAAGACAAATATAAAAGTTCTGAGGAAATGATTAAATATGAAGCAAAGATTGGAGGAAACTAGTTTTCTCTCTAAATAAAGAAATAACTACAACATATCAATGAAGTATACTATTACTTGAGAAAATAGATGCTTAGATTTAGATTAGTGACTGCGTGAATAGGGTGTTGGAATATTTCTCGATTCTTGTCTATATGTAAGATAAATATAAAAGTTCTGCGGAAATAATTAAATATGAAGCAAATATTGGAGGAAACTAGTTTTCTCTCTAAATAAAGAAATAACTACAACATATCAAAGAAGCGTACAATTAATTGTGAAAATAGATGCTTAGATTTAGATTAGTGACTGCGTGAATAGGGTGTTGGAATATTTCTCGATTCTTGTCTATATGTAAGATAAATATAAAAATTCTGCGGAAATAATTAAATATGAAGCAAAGATTGGAGGAAACTAGTTTTCTCTCTAAATAAAGAAATAACTACATATCAATGAAGTATACTCTTAATTGAGAAAATAGATACTTAGATTTAGATTAGTGACTGCGTGAATAGGGTGTTGGAATATTTCTCGATTCTTGTCTATATGTAAGATAAATATAAAAGTTCTGCGGAAATAATTAAATATGAAGCAAAGATTGGAAGAAACTAGTTTTCTCTCTAAATAAAGAAATAACTACAACATATCAATGAAGCACACAATTAATTGAGAAAATAGATGCTTAGATTTAGATTAGTGACTGCGTGAATAGGGTGTTGGAATATTTCTCGACTCTTGTCTATATGCAAGACAAATATAAAAGTTCTGAGGAAATGATTAAATATGAAGCAAAGATTTTAGGAAACTAGTTTTTTCTCTAAATAGAGAAATAACTACAACATATCAAAGAAGTATACAATTAATTGAGAAAATAGATGCTTAGATTTAGATTAGTGACTGCGTGAATAGGGTGTTGGAATATTTCTCGATTCTTGTCTATATGCAAGACAAATATAAAAGTTCTGCGGAAATAATTAAATATGAAGCAAAGATTGGAGGAAGCTAGTTTTCTCTCTAAATAAAGAAATAACTACAACATATCAATGAAGTATACTATTAATTGAGAAAATAGATGCTTAGATTTAGAATAGTGACTGCGTGAATAGGGTGTTGGAATATTTCTCGATTCTTGTCTATATGTAAGATAAATATAAAAGTTCTGCGGAAATAATTAAATATTCAGCAAAGATTGGAGGAAACTAGTTTTCTCTCTAAATAAAGAAATAACTACAAAATATCAAAGAAGCATACAATTAATTGAGAAAATAGATGCTTAGATTTAGATTAGTGACTGCGTGAATAGGGTGTTGGAATACTTCTCGATTCTTGTCTATATGCAAGACAAATATAAAAGATCTGCGGAAATAAATAAATATGAAGCAAAGATTTGAGGAAACTAGTTTTCTCTCTAAATAAAGAAATAACTACAACATATCAATGACGTATACTATTAATTGACAAAATAGATACTTAGATTTAGATTAGTGACTGCGTGAATAGGATGTTGGAATATTTCTCGATTCTTGTCTATATGCAAGACAAATATAAAAGTTCTGAGGAAATAATTAAATATGAAGCAAAGATTTTAGGAAACTAGTTTTCTCTCTAAATAAAGAAATAACTACAACATATCAAAGAAGTATACAATTAATTGAGAAAATAGATGCTTAGATTTAGATTAGTGACTGCGTGAATAGGGTGTTGGAATATTTCTCGATTCTTGTCTATATGTAAGATAAATATAAAAGTTCTGCGGAAATAATTAAATATGAAGCAAAGATTGGAAGAAACTAGTTTTCTCTCTAAATAAAGAAATAACTACAACATATCAATGAAGCACACAATTAATTGAGAAAATAGATGCTTAGATTTAGATTAGTGACTGCGTGAATAGGGTGTTGGAATATTTCTCGATTCTTGTCTATATGTAAGATAAATATAAAAGTTCTGCGGAAATAATTAAATATGAAGCAAAGATTGGAGGAAACTAGTTTTCTCTCTAAATAAAGAAATAACTACATATCAATGAAGTATACTCTTAATTGAGAAAATAGATACTTAGATTTAGATTAGTGACTGCGTGAATAGGGTGTTGGAATATTTCTCGATTCTTGTCTATATGTAAGATAAATATAAAAGTTCTGCGGAAATAATTAAATATGAAGCATAGATTGGAAGAAACTAGTTTTCTCTCTAAATAAAGAAATAACTACAACATATCAATGAAGCATACAATTAATTGAGAAAATAGATGCTTAGATTTAGAATAGTGACTGCGTGAATAGGGTGTTGGAATATTTCTCGATTCTTGTCTATATGTAAGATAAATATAAAAGTTCTGCGGAAATAATTAAATATGAAGCAAAGATTGGAGGAAACTAGTTTTCTCTCTAAATAAAGAAATAACTACAACATATCAATGAAGTATACTATTAATTGAGAAAATAGATGCTTAGATTTAGATTAGTGACTGCGTGAATAGGGTGTTGGATTATTTCTCGATTCTTGTCTATATGTAAGATAAATATAAAAGTTCTGCGGAAATAATTAAATATTGAGCAAAGATTGGAGGAAACTAGTTTTCTCTCTAAATAAAGAAATAACTACAAAATATCAAAGAAGCATACAATTAATTGAGAAAATAGATGCTTAGCTTTAGATTAGTGACTGCGTGAGTAGGGTGTTGGAATATTTCTCGATTCTTGTCTATATGTAAGATAAATATTAAAGTTCTGCGGAAAAAATTAAATATGAAGCAAAGATTGGAGGAAACTAGTTTTCTCTCTAAATAAAGAAATAACTACAACATATCAATGAAGTATACTATTAATTGAGAAAATAGATGCTTAGATTTAGATTAGTGACTGCGTGAATAGGGTGGTGGATTATTTCTCGATTCTTGTCTATATGTAAGATAAATATAAAAGTTCTGCGGAAATAATTAAATATTGAGCAAAGATTGGAGGAAACTAGTTTTCTCTCTAAATAAAGAAATAACTACAAAATATCAAAGAAGCATACAATTAATTGAGAAAATAGATGCTTAGATTTAGATTAGTGACTGCGTGAGTAGGGTGTTGGAATATTTCTCGATTCTTTTCTATATGTAAGATAAATATAAAAGTTCTGCGGAAATAATTAATATGAAGCAAAGATTGGAGGAAACTAGTTTTCTCTCTAAATAAAGAAATAACTACAACATATCAAAGAAGCATACAATTAATTGAGAAAATAGATGCTTAGATTAGTGACTGCGTGAATAGGGTGTTGGAATATTTCTCGATTCTTGTCTATATGTAAGATAAATATAAAAGTTCTGCGAAAATAATTAAATATGAAGCAAAGATTGGAGGAAACTAGTTTTCTCTCTAAATAAAGAAATAACTACATATCAATGAAGTATACTCTTAATTGAGAAAATAGATACTTAGATTTAGATTAGTGACTGCGTGAATAGGGTGTTGGAATATTTCTCGATTCTTGTCTATATGTAAGATAAATATAAAAGTTCTGCGGAAATAATTAAATATGAAGCAAAGATTGGAAGAAACTAGTTTTCTCTCTAAATAAAGAAATAACTACAACATATCAATGAAGCACACAATTAATTGAGAAAATAGATGCTTAGATTTAGATTAGTGACTGCGTGAATAGGGTGTTGGAATATTTCTCGATTCTTGTCTATATGTAAGATAAATATAAAAGTTCTGCGGAAATAATTAAATATGAAGCAAAGATTGGAGGAAACTAGTTTTCTCTCTAAATAAAGAAATAACTACATATCAATGAAGTATACTCTTAATTGAGAAAATAGATACTTAGATTTAGATTAGTGACTGCGTGAATAGGGTGTTGGAATATTTCTCGATTCTTGTCTATATGTAAGATAAATATAAAAGTTTTGCGGAAATAATTAAATATGAAGCATAGATTGGAAGAAACTAGTTTTCTCTCTAAATAAAGAAATAACTACAACATATCAATGAAGCATACAATTAATTGAGAAAATAGATGCTTAGATTTAGATTAGTGACTGCGTGAATAGGGTGTTGGAATATTTCTCGATTCTTGTCTATATGCAAGACAAATATAAAAGTTCTGCGGAAATAATTAAATATGAAGCAAAGATTGGAGGAAGCTAGTTTTCTCTCTAAATGAAGAAATAACTACAACATATCAATGAAGTATACTATTAATTGAGAAAATAGATGCTTAGATTTAGAATAGTGACTGCGTGAATAGGGTGTTGGAATATTTCTCGATTCTTGTCTATATGTAAGATAAATATAAAAGTTCTGCGGAAATAATTAAATATGAAGCAAAGATTGGAGGAAACTAGTTTTCTCTCTAAATAAAGAAATAACTACAACATATCAATGAAGTATACTATTAATTGAGAAAATAAATGCTTAGATTTAGATTAGTGACTGCGTGAATAGGGTGTTGGATTATTTCTCGATTCTTGTCTATATGTAAGATAAATATAAAAGTTCTGCGGAAATAATTAAATATTGAGCAAAGATTGGAGGAAACTAGTTTTCTCTCTAAATAAAGAAATAACTACAAAATATCAAAGAAGCATACAATTAATTGAGAAAATAGATGCTTAGCTTTAGATTAGTGACTGCGTGAGTAGGGTGTTGGAATATTTCTCGATTCTTGTCTATATGTAAGATAAATATTAAAGTTCTGCGGAAAAAATTAAATATGAAGCAAAGATTGGAGGAAACTAGTTTTATCTCTAAATAAAGAAATAACTACAACATATCAATGAAGTATACTATTAATTGAGAAAATAGATGCTTAGATTTAGATTAGTGACTGCGTGAATAGGGTGTTGGATTATTTCTCGATTCTTGTCTATATGTAAGATAAATATAAAAGTTCTGCGGAAATAATTAAATATTGAGCAAAGATTGGAGGAAACTAGTTTTCTCTCTAAATAAAGAAATAACTACAAAATATCAAAGAAGCATACAATTAATTGAGAAAATAGATGCTTAGATTTAGATTAGTGACTGCGTGAGTAGGGTGTTGGAATATTTCTCGATTCTTGTCTATATGTAAGATAAATATTAAAGTTCTGCGGAAAAAATTAAATATGAAGCAAAGATTGGAGGAAACTAGTTTTCTCTCTAAATAAAGAAATAACTACAACATATCAATGAAGTATACCATTAATTGAGAAAATAGATGCTTAGATTTAGATTAATGACTGCGTGAATAGGGTGTTGGAATATTTCTCGTTTCTTGTCTATATGCAAAACAAATATAAAAGTTCTTCGGAAATAATTAAATATGAAGCAAAGATTGAAGGAAACTAGTTTTCTCTCTAAATAAAGAAATAACTGCAACATATCAAAGAAGTATACAATTAATTGAGAAAATAGATGCTTAGATTTAGATTAGTGACTGCGTGAGTAGGGTGTTGGAATATTTCTCGATTCTTTTCTATATGTAAGATAAATATAAAAGTTCTGCGGAAATAATTAATATGAAGCAAAGATTGGAGGAAACTAGTTTTCTCTCTAAATAAAGAAATAACTACAACATATCAAAGAAGCATACAATTAATTGAGAAAATAGATGCTTAGATTAGTGACTGCGTGAATAGGGTGTTGGAATATTTCTCGATTCTTGTCTATATGTAAGATAAATATAAAAGTTCTGCGGAAATAATTAAATATGAAGCAAAGATTGGAGGAAACTAGTTTTCTCTCTAAATAAAGAAATAACTACATATCAATGAAGTATACTCTTAATTGAGAAAATAGATACTTAGATTTAGATTAGTGACTGCGTGAATAGGGTGTTGGAATATTTCTCGATTCTTGTCTATATGTAAGATAAATATAAAAGTTCTGCGGAAATAATTAAATATTCAGCAAAGATTGGAGGAAACTAGTTTTCTCTCTAAATAAGGAAATAACTACAAAATATCAAAGAAGCATACAATTAATTGAGAAAATAGATGCTTAGATTTAGATTAGTGACTGCGTGAATAGGGTGTTGGAATACTTCTCGATTCTTGTCTATATGCAAGACAAATATAAAAGATCTGCGGAAATAAATAAATATGAAGCAAAGATTTGAGGAAACTAGTTTTCTCTCTAAATAAAGAAATAACTACAACATATCAATGACGTATACTATTAATTGAGAAAATAGATACTTAGATTTAGATTAGTGACTGCGTGAATAGGGTGTTGGAATATTTCTCGATTCTTGTCTATATGCAAGACAAATATAAAAGTTCTGAGGAAATAATTAAATATGAAGCAAAGATTTTAGGAAACTAGTTTTCTCTCTAAATAAAGAAATAACTACAACATATCAAAGAAGTATACAATTAATTGAGAAAATAGATGCTTAGATTTAGATTAGTGACTGCGTGAATAGGGTGTTGGAATATTTCTCGATTCTTGTCTATATGTAAGATAAATATAAAAGTTCTGCGGAAATAATTAAATATGAAGCAAAGATTGGAAGAAACTAGTTTTCTCTCTAAATAAAGAAATAACTACAACATATCAATGAAGCACACAATTAAATGAGAAAATAGATGCTTAGATTTAGATTAGTGACTGCGTGAATAGGGTGTTGGAATATTTCTCGACTCTTGTCTATATGCAAGACAAATATAAAAGTTCTGAGGAAATGATTAAATATGAAGCAAAGATTTTAGGAAACTAGTTTTCTCTCTAAATAGAGAAATAACTACAACATATCAAAGAAGTATACAATTAATTGAGAAAATAGATGCTTAGATTTAGATTAGTGACTGCGTGAATAGGGTGTTGGAATATTTCTCGATTCTAGTCTATATGCAAGACAAATATAAAAGTTCTGCGGAAATAATTAAATATGAAGCAAAGATTAGAGGAAACTAGTTTTCTCTCTAAATAAAGAAATAACTACAACATATCAATGAAGTATACTATTTGTTGAGAAAATAGATGCTTAGATTTAGATTAGTGACTGCGTGAATAGGGTGTTGGATTATTTCTCGATTCTTGTCTATATGTAAGATAAATATAAAAGTTCTGCGGAAATAATTAAATATTGAGCAAAGATTGGAGGAAACTAGTTTTCTCTCTAAATAAAGAAATAACTACAAAATATCAAAGAAGCATACAATTAATTGAGAAAATAGATGCTTAGCTTTAGATTAGTGACTGCGTGAGTAGGGTGTTGGAATATTTCTCGATTCTTGTCTATATGTAAGATAAATATTAAAGTTCTGCTGAAAAAATTAAATATGAAGCAAAGATTGGAGAAATTAGTTTTCTCTCTAAATAAAGAAATAACTACAACATATCAATGAAGTATACTATTAATTGAGAAAATAGATGCTTAGATTTAGATTAGTGACTGCGTGAATAGGGTGTTGGATTATTTCTCGATTCTTGTCTATATGTAAGATAAATATAAAAGTTCTGCGGAAATAATTAAATATTGAGCAAAGATTGGAGGAAACTAGTTTTCTCTCTAAATAAAGAAATAACTACAAAATATCAAAGAAGCATACAATTAATTGAGAAAATAGATGCTTAGATTTAGATTAGTGACTGCGTGAGTAGGGTGTTGGAATATTTCTCGATTCTTGTCTATATGTAAGATAAATATTAAAGTTCTGCGGAAAAAATTAAATATGAAGCAAAGATTGGAGGAAACTAGTTTTCTCTCTAAATAAAGAAATAACTACAACATATCAATGAAGTATACTATTAATTGAGAAAATAGATGCTTAGATTTAGATTAATGACTGCGTGAATAGGGTGTTGGAATATTTCTCGTTTCTTGTCTATATGCAAAACAAATATAAAAGTTCTGCGGAAATAATTAAATATGAAGCAAAGATTGAAGGAAACTAGTTTTCTCTCTAAATAAAGAAATAACTGCAACATATCAAAGAAGTATACAATTAATTGAGAAAATAGATGCTTAGATTTAGATTAGTGACTGCGTGAGTAGGGTGTTGGAATATTTCTCGATTCTTTTCTATATGTAAGATAAATATAAAAGTTCTGCGGAAATAATTAATATGAAGCAAAGATTGGAGGAAACTAGTTTTCTCTCTAAATAAAGAAATAACTACAACATATCAAAGAAGCATACAATTAATTGAGAAAATAGATGCTTAGATTAGTGACTGCGTGAATAGGGTGTAGGAATATTTCTCGATTCTTGTCTATATGTAAGATAAATATAAAAGTTCTGCGGAAATAATTAAATATGAAGCAAAGATTGGAAGAAACTAGTTTTCTCTCTAAATAAAGAAATAACTACAACATATCAATGAAGCATACAATTAATTGAGAAAATAGATGCTTAGATTTAGATTAGTGACTGCGTGAATAGGGTGTTGGAATATTTCTCGATTCTTGTCTATATGCAAGACAAATATAAAAGTTCTAAGGAAATGATTAAATATGAAGCAAAGATTTTAGGAAACTAGTTTTCTCTTTAAATAGAGAAATAACTACAACATATCAAAGAAGTATACAATTAATTGAGAAAATAGATGCTTAGATTTAGATTAGTGACTGCGTGAATAGGGTGTTGGAATATTTCTCGATTCTTGTCTATATACAAGACAAATATAAAAGTTCTGCGGAAATAATTAAATATGAAGCAAAGATTGGAGGAAGCTAGTTTTCTCTCTAAATAAAGAAATAACTACAACATATCAATGAAGTATACTATTAATTGAGAAAATAGATGCTTAGATTTAGATTAATGACTGCGTGAATAGGGTGTTGGAATATTTCTCGTTTCTTGTCTACATGCAAAACAAATATAAAAGTTCTGCGGAAATAATTAAATATGAAGCAAAGATTTTAGGAAACTAGTTTTCTCTCTAAATAGAGAAATAACTACAACATATCAATGAAGTATACTATTAATTGAGAAAATAGATGCTTAGATTTAGATTAATGACTGCGTGAATAGGGTGTTGGAATATTTCTCGTTTCTTGTCTATATGCAAAACAAATATAAAAGTTCTGTGGAAATAATTAAATATGAAGCAAAGATTGAAGGAAACTAGTTTTCTCTCTAAATAAAGAAATAACAGCAACATATCAAAGAAGTATACAATTAATTGAGAAAATAGATGCTTAGATTTAGATTAGTGACTGCGTGAGTAGGGTGTTGGAATATTTCTCGATTCTTTTCTATATGTAAGATAAATATAAAAGTTCTGCGGAAGTAATTAAATATGAAGCAAAGATTGGAGGAAACTAGTTTTCTCTCTAAATAAAGAAATAACTACAACATATCAAAGAAGCATACAATTAATTGAGAAAATAGATGCTTAGATTTAGATTAGTGACTGCGTGAATAGGGTGTTGGAATATTTCTCGATTCTTGTCTATATGCAAGAAAAATATAAAAGTTCTGAGGAAATGATTAAATATGAAGCAAAGATTTTAGGAAACTAGTTTTCTCTCTAAATAGAGAAATAACTACAACATATCAAAGAAGTATACAATTAATTGAGAAAATAGATGCTTAGATTTAGATTAGTGACTGCGTGAATAGGGTGTTGGAATATTTCTCGATTCTTGTCTATATGTAAGATAAATATAAAAGTTCTGCGGAAATAATTAAATATGAAGCAAAGATTGGAAGAAACTAGTTTTCTCTCTAAATAAAGAAATAACTACAACATATCAATGAAGCACACAATTAATTGAGAAAATAGATGCTTAGATTTAAATTAGTGACTGCGTGAATAGGGTGTTGGAATATTTCTCGACTCTTGTCTATATGCAAGACAAATATAAAAGTTCTGAGGAAATGATTAAATATGAAGCAAAGATTTTAGGAAACTAGTTTTCTCTCTAAATAGAGAAATAACTACAACATATCAATGAAGTATACTATTAATTGAGAAAATAGATGCTTAGATTTAGATTAGTGACTGCGTGAATAGGGTGTTGGATTATTTCTCGATTCTTGTCTATATGTAAGATAAATATAAAAGTTCTGCGGAAATAATTAAATATTGAGCAAAGATTGGAGGAAACTAGTTTTCTCTCTAAATAAAGAAATAACTACAACATATCAATGAAGCATACAATTAATTGAGAAAATAGATGCTTAGATTTAGATTAGTGACTGCGTGAATAGGGTGTTGGAATATTTCTCGATTCTTGTCTATATGCAAGACAAATATAAAAGTTCTGAGGAAATGATTAAATATGAAGCAAAGATTTTAGGAAACTAGTTTTCTCTCTAAATAGAGAAATAACTACAACATATCAAAGAAGTATACAATTAATTGAGAAAATAGATGCTTAGATTTAGATTAGTGACTGCGTGAATAGGGTGTTGGAATATTTCTCGTTTCTTGTCTATATGCAAAACAAATATAAAAGTTCTGCGGAAATAATTAAATATGAAGCAAAGATTTTAGGAAACTAGTTTTCTCTCTAAATAGAGAAATAACTACAACATATCAAAGAAGTATACAATTAATTGAGAAAATAGATGCTTAGATTTAGATTAGTGACTGCGTGAGTAGGGTGTTGGAATATTTCTCGATTCTTTTCTATATGTAAGATAAATATAAAAGTTCTGCGGAAGTAATTAAATATGAAGCAAAGATTGGAGGAAACTACTTTTCTCTCTAAATAAAGAAATAACTACAACATATCAAAGAAGCATACAATTAATTGAGAAAATAGATGCTTAGATTTAGATTAGTGACTGCGTGAATAGGGTGTTGGAATATTTCTCGATTCTTGTCTATATGCAAGACAAATATAAAAGTTCTGAGGAAATGATTAAATATGAAGCAAAGATTTTAGGAAACTAGTTTTCTCTCTAAATAGAGAAATAACTACAACATATCAAAGAAGTATACAATTAATTGAGAAAATAGATGCTTAGATTTAGATTAGTGACTGCGTGAATAGGGTGTTGGAATATTTCTCGACTCTTGTCTATATGCAAGAAAAATATAAAAGTTCTGCGGAAATAATTAAATATGAAGCAAAGATTGGAGGAAGCTAGTTTTCTCTCTAAATAAAGAAATAACTACAACATATCAATGAAGTATACTATTAATTGAGAAAATAGATGCTTAGATTTAGAATAGTGACAGCGTGAATAGGGTGTTGGAATATTTCTCGATTCTTGTCTATATGTAAGATAAATATAAAAGTTCTGCGGAAATAATTAAATATGAAGCAAAGATTGGAGGAAACTAGTTTTCTCTCTAAATAAAGAAATAACTACAACATATCAATGAAGTATACTATTACTTGAGAAAATAGATGCTTAGATTTAGATTAGTGACTGCGTGAATAGGGTGTTGGAATATTTCTCGATTCTTGTCTATATGTAAGATAAATATAAAAGTTCTGCGGAAATAATTAAATATGAAGCAAAGATTGGAGGAAACTAGTTTTCTCTTTAAATAAAGAAATAACTACAACATATCAAAGAAGCATACAATTAATTGTGAAAATAGATGCTTAGATTTAGATTAGTGACTGCGTGAGTAGGGTGTTGGAATATTTCTCGATTCTTGTCTATATGTAAGATAAATATAAAAGTTCTGCGGAAATAATTAAATATGAAGCAAAGATTGGAGGAAACTAGTTTTCTCTCTAAATAAAGAAATAACTACATATCAATGAAGTATACAATTAATTGAGAAAATAGATGCTTAGATTTAGATTAGTGACTGCGTGAATAGGGTGTTGGAATATTTCTCGACTCTTGTCTATATGCAAGAAAAATATAAAAGTTCTGCGGAAATAATTAAATATGAAGCAAAGATAGGAGGAAGCTAGTTTTCTCTCTAAATAAAGAAATAACTACAACATATCAATGAAGTATACTATTAATTGAGAAAATAGATGCTTAGATTTAGAATAGTGACTGCGTGAATAGGGTGTTGGAATATTTCTCGATTCTTGTCTATATGTAAGATAAATATAAAAGTTCTGCGGAAATAATTAAATATGAAGCAAAGATTGGAGGAAACTAGTTTTCTCTCTAAATAAAGAAATAACTACAACATATCAATGAAGCACACAATTAATTGAGAAAATAGATGCTTAGATTTAAATTAGTGACTGCGTGAATAGGGTGTTGGAATATTTCTCGACTCTTGTCTATATGCAAGACAAATATAAAAGTTCTGAGGAAATGATTAAATATGAAGCAAAGATTTTAGGAAACTAGTTTTCTCTCTAAATAGAGAAATAACTACAACATATCAAAGAAGTATACAATTAATTGAGAAAATAGATGCTTAGATTTAGATTAGTGACTGCGTGAATAGGGTGTTGGAATATTTCTCGATTCTTGTCTATATGCAAGACAAATATAAAAGTTCTGCGGAAATAATTAAATATGAAGCAAAGATTGGAGGAAGCTAGTTTTCTCTCTAAATAAAGAAATAACTACAACATATCAATGAAGTATACTATTAATTGAGAAAATAGATGCTTAGATTTAGAATAGTGACTGCGTGAATAGGGTGTTGGAATATTTCTCGATTCTTGTCTATATGTAAGATAAATATAAAAGGTCTGCGGAAATAATTAAATATTCAGCAAAGATTGGAGGAAACTAGTTTTCTCTCTAAATAGAGAAATAACTACAACATATCAAAGAAGTATACAATTAATTGAGAAAATAGATGCTTAGATTTAGATTAGTGACTGCGTGAGTAGGGTGTTGGAATATTTCTCGATTCTTTTCTATATGTAAGATAAATATAAAAGTTCTGCGGAAGTAATTAAATATGAAGCAAAGATTGGAGGAAACTAGTTTTCTCTCTAAATAAAGAAATAACTACAACATATCAAAGAAGCATACAATTAATTGAGAAAATAGATGCTTAGATTTAGATTAGTGACTGCGTGAATAGGGTGTTGGAATATTTCTCGATTCTTGTCTATATGCAAGACAAATATAAAAGTTCTGAGGAAATGATTAAATATGAAGCAAAGATTTTAGGAAACTAGTTTTCTCTCTAAATAGAGAAATATCTACAACATATCAAAGAAGTATACAATTAATTGAGAAAATAGATGCTTAGATTTAGATTAGTGACTGCGTGAATAGGGTGTTGGAATATTTCTCGACTCTTGTCTATATGCAAGAAAAATATAAAAGTTCTGCGGAAATAATTAAATATGAAGCAAAGATTGGAGGAAGCTAGTTTTCTCTCTAAATAAAGAAATAACTACAACATATCAATGAAGTATACTATTAATTGAGAAAATAGATGCTTAGATTTAGAATAGTGACTGCGTGAATAGGGTGTTGAAATATTTCTCGATTCTTGTCTATATGTAAGATAAATATAAAAGTTCTGCGGAAATAATTAAATATGAAGCAAAGATTGGAGGAAACTAGTTTTCTCTCTAAATAAAGAAATAACTACAACATATCAATGAAGTATACTATTACTTGAGAAAATAGATGCTTAGATTTAGATTAGTGACTGCGTGAATAGGGTGTTGGAATATTTCTCGATTCTTGTCTATATGTAAGATAAATATAAAAGTTCTGCGGAAATAATTAAATATGAAGCAAAGATTGGAGGAAACTAGTTTTCTCTCTAAATAAAGAAATAACTGCAACATATCAAAGAAGCATACAATTAATTGTGAAAATAGATGCTTAGATTTAGATTAGTGACTGCGTGAGTAGGGTGTTGGAATATTTCTCGATTCTTGTCTATATGTAAGATAAATATAAAAGTTCTGCGGAAATAATTAAATATGAAGCAAAGATTGGAGGAAACTAGTTTTCTCTCTAAATAAAGAAATAACTACATATCAATGAAGTATACAATTAATTGAGAAAATAGATGCTTAGATTTAGATTAGTGACTGCGTGAATAGGGTGTTGGAATATTTCTCGACTCTTGTCTATATGCAAGAAAAATATAAAAGTTCTGCGGAAATAATTAAATATGAAGCAAAGATTGGAGGAAGCTAGTTTTCTCTCTAAATAAAGAAATAACTACAACATATCAATGAAGTATACTATTAATTGAGAAAATAGATGCTTAGATTTAGAATAGTGACTGCGTGAATAGGGTGTTGGAATATTTCTCGATTCTTGTCTATATGTAAGATAAATATAAAAGTTCTGCGGAAATAATTAAATATGAAGCAAAGATTGGAGGAAACTAGTTTTCTCTCTAAATAAAGAAATAACTACATATCAATGAAGTATACTCTTAATTGAGAAAATAGATACTTAGATTTAGATTAGTGACTGCGTGAATAGGGTGTTGGAATATTTCTCGATTCTTGTCTATATGTAAGATAAATATAAAAGTTCTGCGGAAATAATTAAATATGAAGCAAAGATTGGAAGAAACTAGTTTTCTCTCTAAATAAAGAAATAACTACAACATATCAATGAAGCACACAATTAATTGAGAAAATAGATGCTTAGATTTAGATTAGTGACTGCGTGAATAGGGTGTTGGAATATTTCTCGACTCTTGTCTATATGCAAGAAAAATATAAAAGTTCTGCGGAAATAATTAAATATGAAGCAAAGATTGGAGGAAGCTAGTTTTCTCTCTAAATAAAGAAATAACTACAACATATCAATGAAGTATACTATTAATTGAGAAAATAGATGCTTAGATTTAGAATAGTGACTGCGTGAATAGGGTGTTGGAATATTTCTCGATTCTTGTCTATATGTAAGATAAATATAAAAGTTCTGCGGAAATAATTAAATATGAAGCAAAGATTGGAGGAAACTAGTTTTCTCTCTAAATAAAGAAATAACTACATATCAATGAAGTATACTTTTAATTGAGAAAATAGATACTTAGATTTAGATTAGTGACTGCGTGAATAGGGTGTTGGAATATTTCTCGATTCTTGTCTATATGTAAGATAAATATAAAAGTTCTGCGGAAATAATTAAATATGAAGCAAAGATTGGAGGAAGCTAGTTTTCTCTCTAAATAAAGAAATAACTACAACATATCAATGAAGTATACTATTAATTGAGAAAATAGATGCTTAGATTTAGAATAGTGACTGCGTGAATAGGGTGTTGGAATATTTCTCGATTCTTGTCTATATGTAAGATAAATATAAAAGGTCTGCGGAAATAATTAAATATTCAGCAAAGATTGGAGGAAACTAGTTTTCTCTCTAAATAAAGAAATAACTACAAAATATCAAAGAAGCATACAATTAATTGAGAAAATAGATGCTTAGATTTAGATTAGTGACTGCGTGAATAGGGTGTTGGAATACTTCTCGATTCTTGTCTATATGCAAGACAAATATAAAAGATCTGCGGAAATAAATAAATATGAAGCAAAGATTTGAGGAAACTAGTTTTCTCTCTAAATAAAGAAATAACTACAACATATCAATGACGTATACTATTAATTGAGAAAATAGATACTTAGATTTAGATTAGTGACTGCGTGAATAGGGTGTTGGAATATTTCTCGATTCTTGTCTATATGCAAGACAAATATAAAAGTTCTGCGGAAATAATTAAATATGAAGCAAAGATTGGAAGAAACTAGTTTTCTCTCTAAATAAAGAAATAACTACAACATATCAATGAAGCACACAATTAATTGAGAAAATAGATGCTTAGATTTAGATTAGTGACTGCGTGAATAGGGTGTTGAAATATTTCTCGATTCTTGTCTATATGTAAGATAAATATAAAAGTTCTGCGGAAATAATTAAATATGAAGCAAAGATTTTAGGAAACTAGTTTTCTCTCTAAATAGAGAAATAACTACAACATATCAAAGAAGTATACAATTAATTGAGAAAATAGATGCTTAGATTTAGATTAGTGACTGCGTGAATAGGGTGTTGGAATATTTCTCGATTCTTGTCTATATGCAAGACAAATATAAAAGTTCTGCGGAAATAATTAAATATGAAGCAAAGATTGGAGGAAGCTAGTTTTCTCTCTAAATAAAGAAATAACTACAACATATCAATGAAGTATACTATTAATTGAGAAAATAGATGCTTAGATTTAGAATAGTGACTGCGTGAATAGGGTGTTGGAATATTTCTCGATTCTTGTCTATATGTAAGATAAATATAAAAGTTCTGCGGAAATAATTAAATATTGAGCAAAGATTGGAGGAAACTAGTTTTCTCTCTAAATAAAGAAATAACTACAACATATCAATGAAGTATACTATTAATTGAGAAAATAGATGCTTAGATTTAGATTAATGACTGCGTGAATAGGGTGTTGGAATATTTCTCGTTTCTTGTCTATATGCAAAACAAATATAAAAGTTCTGCGGAAATAATTAAATATGAAGCAAAGATTGAAGGAAACTAGTTTTCTCTCTAAATAAAGAAATAACTGCAACATATCAAAGAAGTATACAATTAATTGAGAAAATAGATGCTTAGATTTAGATTAGTGACTGCGTGAGTAGGGTGTTGGAATATTTCTCGATTCTTTTCTATATGTAAGATAAATATAAAAGTTCTGCGGAAATAATTAAATATTGAGCAAAGATTGGAGGAAACTAGTTTTCTCTCTAAATAAAGAAATAACTACAACATATCAATGAAGTATACTATTAATTGAGAAAATAGATGCTTAGATTTAGATTAATGACTGCGTGAATAGGGTGTTGGAATATTTCTCGTTTCTTGTCTATATGCAAAACAAATATAAAAGTTCTGCGGAAATAATTAAATATGAAGCAAAGATTGAAGGAAACTAGTTTTCTCTCTAAATAAAGAAATAACTGCAACATATCAAAGAAGTATACAATTAATTGAGAAAATAGATGCTTAGATTTAGATTAGTGACTGCGTGAGTAGGGTGTTGGAATATTTCTCGATTCTTTTCTATATGTAAGATAAATATAAAAGTTCTGCGGAAATAATTAATATGAAGCAAAGATTGGAGGAAACTAGTTTTCTCTCTAAATAAAGAAATAACTACAACATATCAAAGAAGCATACAATTAATTGAGAAAATAGATGCTTAGATTAGTGACTGCGTGAATAGGGTGTTGGAATATTTCTCGATTCTTGTCTATATGTAAGATAAATATAAAAGTTCTGCGGAAATAATTAAATATGAAGCAAAGATTGGAGGAAACTAGTTTTCTCTCTAAATAAAGAAATAACTACATATCAATGAAGTATACTCTTAATTGAGAAAATAGATACTTAGATTTAGATTAGTGACTGCGTGAATAGGGTGTTGGAATATTTCTCGATTCTTGTCTATATGTAAGATAAATATAAAAGTTCTGCGGAAATAATTAAATATGAAGCAAAGATTGGAAGAAACTAGTTTTCTCTCTAAATAAAGAAATAACTACAACATATCAATGAAGCATACAATTAATTTAGAAAATAGATGCTTAGATTTAGATTAGTGACTGCGTGAATAGGGTGTTGGAATATTTCTCGATTCTTGTCTATATGCAAGACAAATATAAAAGTTCTGAGGAAATGATTAAATATGAAGCAAAGATTTTAGGAAACTAGTTTTCTCTCTAAATAGAGAAATAACTACAACATATCAAAGAAGTATACAATTAATTGAGAAAATAGATGCTTAGATTTAGATTAGTGACTGCGTGAATAGGGTGTTGGAATATTTCTCGATTCTTGTCTATATGCAAGACAAATATAAAAGTTCTGCGGAAATAATTAAATATGAAGCAAAGATTGGAGGAAGCTAGTTTTCTCTCTAAATAAAGAAATAACTACAACATATCAATGAAGTATACTATTAATTGAGAAAATAGATGCTTAGATTTAGAATAGTGACTGCGTGAATAGGGTGTTGGAATATTTCTCGATTCTTGTCTATATGTAAGATAAATATAAAAGTTCTGCGGAAATAATTAAATATGAAGCAAAGATTGGAGGAAACTAGTTTTCTCTCTAAATAAAGAAATAACTACAAAATATCAAAGAAGCATACAATTAATTGAGAAAATAGATGCTTAGATTTAGATTAGTGACTGCGTGAATAGGGTGTTGGAATATTTCTCGATTCTTGTCTATATGACCCCCAGGGGCACACTCTTGTGTGACGGGTACGGCGCCCCCGGGGCCCCGAGCTGGACCTTAGCATACTTCCATTTCTCTCTTGCGACGGTCCTGTTTTGAGTTTCTGACTTTCACTTTATAATTTCTTTGACCTAGTGAGCGAATATTATTATATTTACCTCCAAATTCTGGATATCATTTGCAGAAAATTGGTTTCTAGACTTTTGATTAAAAAAAATGTTACGTTGATATAATTATTGATCTTGTTGCAATTCCTAATTTGTTATCGATTCTCATCCTTATCGTGGTTAGAACTTTTCGTCTTGGTTCGGTGTTACATTGGACCCTGATGAAAAGAAGCCACCCGCGTGTTCGCCGTGCGTGGAGACCCGTGTCCTTGGAAAAGGGGATTCTGGTAGTTGAGGAGCATCCTGGTACCCCAATACACTACTTTGGCCCTTGCTTCAAGTAAACGGGAGGTCATATAGGCCTGTATGCATCAATCGGTCAGTCACGAATGTCATCTGTTGGCTAGGGTCAAGCCTGGGGTCACTTACTGGGCACCTCGTTAAGGGTGGAGGTTGCTTCAGGGGTGGCCTTCAGGCGTATAGCTATTGGCTAGCATCGGTGTTGAGTAACAGATTTCAATCTATTTCTCTCATCCCCTGAGTTGGACTCCGTGGTGGGTGGTGCCGCCGATAGTGGAAGTTTGCCTATTTTTTCCTATGGCTGAAAATGAACAGATGGTGTTCAGTTCCGTACACCGAAACAAAAGCGGAACAACCTTGTTACCCAGTTTTAATTTATCTAAATGTCCGAATTACGACCCAGCTAAAGCTAGATTCCTAATTTTAAACTCAACAGAAAAAAAGCTATCTACTGTATCCCCCTTTCTTGTCCAGAAGTCACTTGAATCATCAATAGGTAACCCAAAGAATGTTAAACAGCTACCTTCAGGCGATTTACTAGTTGAAACTACCTCGGAAAAACAAACTACTTCACTCCTGAAAACACATAAAATAGGCAACATACCCATAACTGTCACACCTCATAATACATAAAAAATATTTCAAAAGGCGTAATTTCCGATAAAGCTCTCCAGTCCCTCCCTATCGAAGAAATCTTAGAAGGCCTATCAGATCAAGGTGTTATAGACGCACGTCATATTACAATCAAAAAAGGTTCAGAAATAATAAATACACAACACTTAATATTAACATTCAATACTGCTCAATTACCTACTGATGTTAAAGCTGGCTATCGTAACTGTAAAATCCGTCCGTATATCCCAAATCCAATACGCTGCTTTAAATGTCAAAAATTCGGTCATTCAACTAGCAACTGCCGAGGAAATGAAACCTGTTCATGCTGCAGCCAACCCGATCACAATTTTAAAACATGTAGTCTCCCAGAAAAATGCGTCAACTGTACTGAATCACATTCTGCTAATTCCCGAAATTGCCCAAAATGGAAACAAGAAAAACAAATATTAAACATAAAAGTAACACAGAATCTAACTTATTTTGAAGCCAAAGCTAAACTGTTAGGTTCCCAACCAAAACCTAACCTTTCATATGCTGCAGTAGTAGCAAAAAAATCTTCAAAATCTATGGGAATCCAGTATGACTCAACAGAAATAGATCCACAAAGCACAAAACTAAAAATTCTGTCGCCTAGTAAGACATCAGTTAAGTCAAAATCAATATCATCTCAAGTAAATCAACAAAACTCAAACACTTCAAAACCTACAACCACACAATCTAAAACACCTTGCAACACTGAAACTAGTAAATATTTGAAACTAACACCTCAAATGGTAAATGTTCTACACAAAAAATTATCTCAGTCACCAGTCATAAGCAAACAGAAATACATTCCCAAAAGCAGGCAAAATAAATTTAAATTTCGTCCAAAAGCACAACAAAATACCCAGCAGCCATCCTCAGATGCTATGAGTACTGAAGAAGAAAACTCAGATGATCCTCTAGGACCACAAATGCAAATTGATGATGGATTAGAAACGCCAACCAACCTTCTTCCAAAAAGTTCAAAATTAAAAATTAAAAGATAATGGAAAGAAAAGTTTTAACTTGGAATTGCCGCGGATTTCATACAAGTTCGCCAGATATTAAGAACTTAATCGAGGTATATAATCCTGCTTGTATTGCTCTACAAGAAACATTTTTAAAACCTTCTCACACACCAAAAATACGCAGATATACACACTTGAGAAAGGACGACACATCACGGAATAGAGCATGTGGAGGAGTGTCCCTTCTGATATCTAACAGCTATCCATTTTCAACTGTAAATCTTCAAACAAATCTTCAAGCCGTCGCAGCTCAAGTCACAATAACATCTCTCATAACTTTCCGTTCTATTTACCTTCCTCCAAGTCAATTAATCCCGCAATCCGATATTGATGATTTAATTAACCAGCTGCCAGAACCTTTTGTCTTATTGGGAGATTTTAACGGACATAATATAATTTGGGGAAGTAAAGATACTAATTCACGCGGTGCACAAATAGAAAAATTAATTGACGACCACCAACTCTGTTTACTCAATAATAATGAATTAACGTACTTCCATTTTCCAACCAGAACATTCCACTCCATAGATTTAATACTTAGTTCTCCAAATATCTACAGTTCACTAAACCTAGGCGTTCACGATGATTTATGTCAGAGTGATCATTTTCCCTTAATTTTAAATATCTCAGGATCTATACGAAATATCCCAACTATACAACCTAAATATAAATTCATGCATGCTGACTGGAACCTATTTAAAAACTGTGTTACATTAACTGATGATTTAGTTTATGACAATTCTACTGAAGAAGCAACATTAAATATTTCAAACTCCATTTTAACAGCAGCTGACAAAAGTATACCTCGCACTTCTGGCCATCTTCCAAGGTATCCTAAGCCTTGGTGGAGCCCAGAATGTAGTTCCGCCCACAAGGCACAAAAAAGAGCGTGGAGAAAATTTCGTCGGCTTCCCACACTTGATAACCTGATTATATTTAAAAAATCGCGAGCTTTGGCACGAAAAATTAGAAGAAATAGTCAAAAAAAATCCTGGATCCAATATGTCTCCAATATTAACAGTAATACTACATCCCGAGAAATTTGGAAAAAAATTAAAACTATTAATGGTCACTATCCAAATCAATCAATCCCTCATCTGCTTGTGAATGGAAATAAAATAATAGATGTTAAAGACATAGCTAATGTTCTGGCAAAAAATTTTTAGCAACGTTTCAAATCCTAGTAACTATCCCTCCAAGTTCCAATTTCATAAAAACAAAGTTGAAAAAATACCTCTGAAACCCTCATTATACCCATCTGATGAATATAATTCACCAATAACATTTTCAGAATTAAAATTCGCTCTTAACCATGCTCGACTTACATCTTCAGGTCCTGACAATATCCACAATTCTATGCTAAAAAATCTTACTGATCCTCACTTAATAGTAATTTTAAAATTGTTTAATCGTATATGGTTAGAAAGAGAATTCCCATCTACATGGCGTAAATCTATAGTCATAGCAATCCCGAAACCTGGAAAAGATCTTAAAAACCCAACTAATTATCGACCAATAGCATTGACAAGTTGCCTTTGTAAACTGCTTGAAAAGATCATTAATAACAGACTTGTCCAAATTCTTGAAAGCCGTAAAATATACCATACAAATCAAAGCGGGTTTAGAAAATGTAGATCGACTATTGACAACATTTTAATGCTTGAAACAAAAATAAGATTAGCCTTTCTGAAAAAACAACACCTTGTAACTGTACTGTTTGACCTAGAAAAAGCATATGATAGAACTTGGAGACACGGCATTTTAATGGACCTGATTAAGCATAATATTACGGGAAACATGTTTTATTTTATCAAAAACTTTTTATCTGACAGAACCTTTCAAGTACGTATTAATTCTATTTTATCAGATGATTTTGACCAGATGGAAGGTGTACCTCAAGGAAGTGTTATTAGTGTGACGTTATTCCTCATTAAGATAAATGAACTTTTATCCATTCTACCAAATACTGTCGATGGGGAGCTGTTTGTGGACGACTTTCGCCTGACCTGCAGAGCTTCATGCATGCGCACAATAGAACGACAACTGCAACTTGCAATAAATAAAATTCTACAATGGGCTGAGCTAAATGGTTTTACTTTTTCACCCTCCAAAACATCATGTATTCATTTCTGCCGAAAACGCGGAATTCATCCTGAACCGGAGCTTTTCATAAATAACACTCTCATTCCTGTAGTTGAAGAAGCAAAATTTCTAGGTCTAACTCTGGATTCTAAATTGACATTTTCAGCTCACATTCAAAAACTACGAAAATCCTGTTTTGCAAAATTAAATATTCTAAAAGTACTGACAAATACATCATGGGGGGCAGATACTCAATTGATGCTTAAAATTTATCATGCTTTAATCAGATCTAAACTTGACTATGGGGCCACTGTTTATGGATCTGCTAGAAGGTCCGTTTTAAGATATCTAGACATTATTCATCATCAGGGACTAAGAAGTGCCACGGGTGCATTTCGTACATCACCTATTAATAGCCTATATACATTGCACAACGAACCTTCACTTGATTCAAGGCGAAATAAACTGTCTCTTAACTTTTACTTTCATATTAAATGCCATCCTTCACATCCATTATACTCTCATATTTTAACACCATCATGTACTACACATTTTAACAACAGACCTGCCTTAATTCCTACTTTTGGATTGAGGATGAAAAAACTCTTAACTAGTTTGAATTTAGAAGATTTTAATGTATTTGAAACTGCAGAACTGATTCCGTTTTGGAACAAAGCACGTGTCCAAATTGTTGACATTTTCGATGGCAGGTTAACAAAGGATAATACATCTCCAGCTATATTCCGACAGTTATTTTATGCTCAAATACAAAATTTTAACAACTTTAACGTGTTGTATACGGATGGTTCAAATTTTAATCACCATGTTGCTAGTGCAGTTGTGTGCAATACAGAGGTAATATCCGAGAAACTGCCTTCTATCTATTCTGTATTTTCCGCAGAATGTAATGCCATTCTAGTAGCTCTCGAGTTTATTTCAAAGCAACCGTTCAAAAAATGGGTAATTTTTTCTGATTCAAAGAATTGCATTGATGCATTAAGTAATTCGGTCAAAAAACCACACTCTATTATCCCGCATATATTAAACTTATACTTTGACTTGTGCAATAAAGATTATGATATAATATTCTGTTGGATTCCAGGACATGTGGGCATTACGGGAAATGAGGTAGCAGATTACATAGCCAAATCAACAAACAACCTCTCAAATAAATCTCTCTGTTTCTATGACATTCAAAATTTGATAACAGACTCTCTAACACAGCTCAGGCAACTAAACTGGGACACTGAATTTAACAATAAATTGCACGAAATTAAATCGGAAATCAAGCCATTTAAAACATTAAACTACAATAGAAAATCGCAAGTCATCATCAACAGACTGCGCATTGGACATACCCGTTTAACACACAAATATTTAATTTTAAACGAAGCACCACCAGAATGCAGTTTTTGCCGAGAGCATCTAACCGTGAAGCACTTTCTGACCCAATGTTTGAAATTTAAAATCAAAAGATGACAGTATTTTAACTGTGACTTCCCGACTTTAGCAATTTTACTTGGAGACTCACCTCATCCCAACTTAATATCTTACCTCAAAGACATCGGATTTTATAATTTGATGTAGCTCAAATTTTTAATAAATTGACCAGTTTTTACCGAGTTATATTGATTTTAGAAAAAGTATTCTAGTTTTAATTTAGTTTTGATTTTAACCAAGTTATATAAATTTTAAACAAGTAATAAAATTTTTATTAATTTATTTGAACTTTTAACCTAGTTTTAGGCGCGGTATAGCCAAATCATGGCTCTTGCGCCAAAAATTCACATCACTCACTCACTCACTCTTGTCTATATGTAAGATAAATATAAAAGTTCTGCGGATATAATCAAATATGAAGCAAAGATAGGAGGAAACTAGTTTTCTCTCTAAATAAGGAAATAACTAGAACATATCATTTAGTATACAATTAATTGAGAAAATAGATACTTAGATTTAGATTAGTGACTGCGTGAATAGGGTTTTGGAATACTTCTCGATTCTTGTCTATATGCAAGACAAATATAAAAGTTCTGAGGAAATAATTAAATATGAAGCAAAGATTTTAGGAAACTAGTTTTCTTTCTAAATAAAGAAATAACTACAACATATCAAAGAAGTATACAATTAATTGAGAAAATAGATGCTTAGATTTAGATTAGTGACTGCGTGAATAGGGTGTTGGAATATTTCTCGATTCTTGTCTATATGCAAGACAAATATAAAAGTTCTGCGGAAATAATTAAATATGATGCAAAGATTGGAGGAAACTAGTTTTCTCTCTAAATAAAGAAATAACTACAACATATCAAAGAAGCATACAATTAATTGAGAAAATAGATGCTTAGATTTAGATTAGTGACTGCGTGAATAGGGTGTTGGAATATTTCTCGATTCTTGTCTATATGCAAGATAAATATAAAAGTTCTGCGGATATAATCAAATATGAAGCAAAGATAGGAGGAAACTAGTTTTCTCTCTAAATAAGGAAATAACTAGAACATATCATTAAGTATACAATTAATTGAGAAAATAGATACTTAGATTTAGATTAGTGACTGCGTGAATAGGGTTTTGGAATACTTCTCGATTCTTGTCTATATGCAAGACAAATATAAAAGTTCTGCGGAAATAATTAAATATGAAGTAAAGATTGGAGGAAACTATTTTTCTCTCTAAATAAAGAAATAACTACAACATATCAAAGAAGTATACAATTAATAGAGAAGATAGATGCTTAGATTTTGATTAGTGACTGCATGAAAAGGGTGTTGGAATATTTCTCAATTCTTGTCTATAGGTAAGAAAGATTAAAAAGTTCGGCCGAAATAATTAAATATAAAGCAAAGATTGGAGGAAACTAGTTCTCTCTCTAAGTAAAGTAATAACTACAACATACCAAAGAAGTGTACAATTAATTTAGAAAATAGATGCTTAGATTTAGATTAGTGACTGCGAGAATAGGGTGTTGGAATATTTCTCGATTCTTGTCTATATGCAAGACAAATATAAAAGTTCTGCGGAAATAATTAAATATAAAGCAAAGATTGGAGGAAACTAGTTTTCTCTCTGAATAAAGAAATAACTACAACATATCAAAGAAGCATACAATTAATTGAGAAAATAGATGCTTAGATTTAGATTAGTGACTGCGTAAATAGGGTGTTGAAATATTTCTCGATTCTTGTCTATATGCAAGACAAATATAAAAGTTCTGCGGAAATAATTAAATATGAAGCAAAGATTGGAGGAAACTAGTTTTCTCTCTAAATAAAGAAATAACTGCAACATATCAATGAAGTTTACAATTAATTGAGAAAATAGATACTTAGATTTAGAATAGTGACTGCGTGACTAGGGTGTTGGAGTATTTCTCGATTCTTGTCTATATGTAAGATAAATATAAAAGTTCTGCGGAAATAATTAAGTATGAAGCAAAGATTGGAGTAAACTAGTTTTCTCTCTAAATAAAGAAATAACTACCATATTAAAACCATATATCAAAACCATATATCAATGAAGCATACAATTAATTGAGAAAATAGATGCTTAGATTTAGATTAATGACTGCGTGAATAGGGTGTTGGAATATTTCTCGATTCTTGTCTATATGCAAGACAAATATAAAAGTTCTGCGGAAATAATTAGATATGAAGCAAAGATTGGAGGAAACTAGTTTTCTCTCTAAATAAAGAAATAACTACAACATATCAAAGAAGTATACAATTAGTTGAGAAAATAGATGCTTAGATTTAGATTAGTGACTGCGAGAATAGGGTGATGGAATATTTCTCGATTCTTGTCTATATGCAAGATAAATATAAAAGTTGTGCGGAAATAATTAAATATGAAGCAAAGATTGGAGGAAACTAGTTTTCTCTCTAAATAAGGAAAGAACAACAACATATCAAAGAAGCATACAATTAATTGAGAAAATACGTGCTTAGATTTAGATTAGTGACTGCGTGAATAGGGTGTTGAATATTTCTCGATTCTTGTCTATATGCAAGAAAAATATAAAAGTTCTGAGGAAATGATTAAATATTTAGCAAAGATTGGAAGAAACTAGTTTTCTCTCTAAATAAAGAAATAACTACAACATATCAAAGAAGCATACAATTAATTGAGAAAATAGATGCTTAGATTTAGATTAATAACTGCGTGAATAGGGTGATGGAATATTTCTCGATTCTTGTCTATATGTAAGATAAATATAAAAGTTCTGCGGAAATAATTAAATATGAAGCAAAGATTGGAGGAAACTAGTTTTCTCTCTAAATAAGGAAAGAACAACAACATATCAAAGAAGCATACAATTAATTGAGAAAATAGGTGCTTAGATTTAGATTAGTGACTGCATGAAAAGGGTGTTGGAATATTTCTCGATTCTTGTCTATAGGTAAGAATGATTAAAAAGTTCTGCGGAAATAATTAAATATGAAGCAAAGATTGGAGGAAACTAGTTTTCTCTCTAAAAAAAGAAATAACTACAACATGTTAATGAAGTATACAATTAATTGAGAAAATAGATACTTAGATTTAGATTAGTGACTGCGTGAATTGGGTGTTGGAATTTTTCTCGATTTTTGTCTATATGCAAGACAAATATAAAAGTTCTGCGGAAATAATCAAATATGAAGCAAAGATTGGAGGAAACTAGTTTTCTCTCTAAATAAGGAAAGAACAACAACATATCAAAGAAGCATACAATTAATTGAGAAAATAGGTGCTTAGATTTAGATTAGTGACTGCGTGAATAGGGTGTTGAATATTTCTCGATTCTTGTCTATATGCAAGAAAAATATAAAAGTTCTGAAGAAATGATTAAATATGAAGCAAAGATTGGAAGAAACTAGTTTTCTCTCTAAATAAAGAAATAACTACAACATATCAAAGAAGCATACAATTAATTGAGAAAATAGATGCTTAGATTTAGATTAGTGACTGCGAGAATAGGGTGTTGGAATATTTCTCGATTCTTGTCTATATGCAAGATAAATATAAAGTTCTGCGGATATAATCAAATATGAAGCAAAGATTGGAGGAAACTAGTTTTCTCTCTAAATAAGGAAATAACTACAACATATTAATGAAGTATACAATTAATTGCGAAAATAGATACTTAGATTTAGATTAATGACTGCGTGAATAGGGTGTTGGAATATTTCCCGATTCTTGTCTATAGGTAAGAATGATTAAAAAGTTCGGCGGAAATAATTAAATATAAAGCAAAGATTGGAGGAAACTAGTTTTTTCTATAAATAAAAAAATAACTACAACATAACAATGATATATACAATTAATTGAGAAGATAGATGCTTAGATTTTGATTAGTGACTGCATGAAAAGGGTGCTGGAATATTTCTCGATTCTTGTCTATAGGTAAGAATGATTAAAAAGTTCTGCGAAAATAATTAAATATGAAGCAAAGATTGAAGGAAACTAGTTTTCGCTCTAAATAAAGAAATAACTACAACATATCAAAGAAGCATACAATTAATTGAGAAAATAGATGCTTAGATTTAGAATAATGACTGCGTGAATAGGGTGCTGGAATATTTCTCGATTCTTGTCTATATGTAAGATAAATATAAAAGTTCTGCGGAAATAATTAAATATGAAGCAAAGATTGGAGGAAACTAGTTTTCTCTCTAAATAAAGAAATAACTACAACATATCAATGAAATATACAATTATTAGATTTAGTTTAGTGACTGCGTGAATAGGGTGTTGGAATATTTCTCGATTATTGTCTATATGTAAGATAAATATAAAAGTTCTGCGGAAATAATTAAATATGAAGCAAAGATTGGAGGAAACTAGTTTTCTCTCTAAGTAAAGAAATAACTAGAACATATCAATGAAGTATACAATTAATTGAGAAAATAGATACATAGATTTAGATTAGTGACTGCGGGAATAGGGTGTTGGAATATTTCTCGACTCTTGTCTACATGTAAGATAAATATAAAAGTTCAGCGGAAATAATTAAATATGAAGCAAAGATTGGAAGAAACTAGTTTTCTCTCTAAATAAAGAAATAACTACAACATATCAATGAAATATACAATTATTAGATTTAGTTTAGTGACTGCGTGAATAGGGTGTTGGAATATTTCTCTATTCTTGTCTATATGCAAGACAACTATAAAAGTTCTGGGGAAATAATTAAATAAGAAGCAAAGATTGGAGGAAACTAGTTTTCTCTCTAAATAAAGAAATAACTTCAACATATCAATGAAGTAAACAATTAATTCAGAAGATAGATGCTTAGATTTAGATTAGTGTTTGCGTGAATAGGGTGCTGGAATATTTCTCGATTCTTGTCTATATGCAAGACAAATATAAAAGTTCTGAGGAAATGATTAAATATGAAGCAAAGATTGGAAGAAACTAGTTTTCTCTCTAAATAAAGAAATAACTACAACATATCAATGAAATATATAATTATTAGATTTAGTTTAGTGACTGCGTGAATAGGGTGTTGGAATATTTCTCGATTCTTGTCTATATGTAAGATAAATATGAAAGTTCTGCGGAAATAATTAAATATGAAGCAAAGATTGGAGGAAACTAGATTTCTCTCTAAATAAAGAAATAACTACAACATATCAAAGAAGCTTACAATTAATTGAGAAAATAGATGCTTAGATTTAGATTAGTGACTGCGGGAATAGGTTGTTGGAATAATTCTCGATTCTTGTCTAAATGCAAGACAAGTATAAAAGTTCTGCGGTAATAATTAAATATGAAGCGAAGATTGGAGGAAACTAGTTTTCTCTCCAAATAAAGAAATAACTTAAACATATCAAAGAAGTATACAATTAATTGAGAAAGAGATACTTAGATTTAGCTTAGTGACTGCGTGAATAGGGAGTTGGAATATTTCTCGATTCTTGTCTATATGTAAGAATGATAAAAAGTTCTGCGGAAATAATTAAATATGAAGCAAAGATTGGAGGAAACTAGTTTTCTCTCTAAATAAAGAAATAACTACAACATATCAATGAAGTAAACAATTAATTGAGAAGATAGATGCTTAGATTTAGATTAGTGTTTGCGTGAATAGGGTGCTGGAATATTTCTCGATTCTTGTTTATATGCAAGACAAATATAAAAGTTCTGAGGAAATGATTAAATATGAAGCAAAGATTGGAAGAAACGAGTTTTCTCTCTAAATAAAGAAATAACTACAACATATCAATGAAATATACAATTATTAGATTTAGTTTAGTGACTGCGTGAATAGGGTGTTGGAATATTTCTCGATTCTTGTCTATATGCAAGACAACTATAAAAGTTCTGGGGAAATAATTAAATATGAAGCAAAGATGGGAGGAAACTAGTTTTCTCTCTAAATAAAGAAATAACTACAACATATCAATGAAGTATACAATTAATTGAGAAAGAGATACTTAGATTTAGCTTAGTGACTGCGTGAATAGGGTGTTGGAATATTTCTCGATTCTTGTCTATATGCAAGACAAATATAAAAGTTCTGAGGAAAGGATTAAATATGAAGCAAAGATTGGAAGAAACTAGTTTTCTCTCTAAATAAAGAAATAACTACAACATATCAATGCAGTGGCGTACCTGGAACTTTTGCCGCCCGGGGCGATCTCCAGTTTGCCGCCCTTTCTATTATAAGTCAATCAAATAGTGGTTTTTATAAATTAATACACATAAATAAATTATTAAGTTATTTTATCAATATTAATTAATACACAGAGTAAATTTTTTTAGACATTTTTGTATGCACTCGTAAATATATTTATATAATATCTACTCTTCTAGCTTTCATACTAGAAAAATCGTATATAATGCTCTCAAAATTTATATTATTTGTAATTTCTTGTTCTATTGACACTATTGCAAGATTTTGTAGTCTTAATTGACTCATTGTAGAACGAAGATAATTTTTATCAACTTCAATTTTGAGAAGCTTCTTTCGCAACTAGCGACACTGATTGAAATTGTTAAAAAAATTCTTAACAAAATTACAATGTTGGGAACAGAATTTTCCAACCTATACTTCTGAATAAATTTTAGCAGATCAAGAGGGCCCTTCTCCCCGTTTTTCCAATGTTTTGCCTCTTCTTTTAGTGTAGGTACAGCCATAAAAACCTGGATCCTTTTTCTTTCAATATGGAACTGTTCTTTATCAATGTCAATCAAGTCATTTATTTGACATTCAAATTCTTCATTTAGTAGGTTACACGGTATCATACACGAATACTTTCTTACAAGGCCATGCAACTGCTCGAAGCGTTCTTTTATTTCCTTTATAATTCTGTCCATAGACGAAAACATTTCTCTTCGTACATCTTCTTCTAAGGATAGCCTCACGTCTCGCGAATTTTCCCCACTCATATTTTTTCTCCTTCTAACTCGACGCTCAGTCGATGTCTCCAACTCTTCACAAATTATTTTGGCTGCTATAACAGCGTTTTGTACTAGCGTATCTCTTTGTTCCATGAAATGTGTTTGCAAAGAATTTAGTTTTATATGGCATTGGTGGACATTTAACCCTTTTATTTGCAGGTATTTTTGAGCGTCATTAATTTCCAAAAGGACGGGTTCCCATAAATGAAGGTAACATAGAAAAGAAAAAGATTGCATAGAATTGAGTAATACTCCAGCATCTGATCTCGTTTTACTATTTTCTTCTTCAGATGTCAATTTTTCCAAAGCGCTTAAAATGTAAAAAAAAATGTTTTTTTACTATAGTTACCGCGGCAGCTCTAGTGCTCCACCGAGTTTCTACAATGCGTTTAACACCTTGACCAGTGACAGAAAGTAAAACATTCCATCTATGAGTGGAAGAAGAAAAGAACGAAAACAAATGTTCGATAGATCCAAAAAATGTGATGGAATTGATAGCTGTAGAAGCTGCGTGTAAACATGCCAGGTTTAAAGAATGATTTGTACATGCTACAAATTCTGCGTTTGGATTTATTTCCTTAATACGAGTTTGAACACCGCTGTGCTTTCCTGCCATGACGGCAGCATTATCGTAAGCCTGTCCTCTGCAATTTTTTATATCTAAACCGTCATTTTCTAATTTCGTTAAAATCATATCTGTGATTTCACCAGCAGTTTTTCCTTTAGTTTCTACAAAGTTAATAAACGATTCTACAACTTTAACTTCGCTACCATCAATAACTACATATCTAATAATTTGACTGGTTTGATCTTTGTGTGAAATGTCAGGAGTGCCGTCAAATATAATGCAAAAGTATTTATCCTGCTTTATTTGATCCATAATTGTTTTTCTGACTGCGCCTCCCAATAGCTCTATGAATTCGTTCTGGATCTTCGGCGACAAATAAGAGATACTACATTTATTACCCATCTTAATTTTTACTACGTGTTCTCGTAATACTGGGTCGTACTTAGCCAATAAGTCAACAAGCTCAAGAAAATTTCCTCTATTTTCCATTGAATCGATGTTTTCCTGATGAACACCTTCACGATGTCCTCGAAACGCCACATTTTGTTTTGCTAAGAATCTAATTATATCAAGTATTCTTGTTAGAATTTCCTTCCATTTTTTTATTTCTTTATCAATATTCTGTTCTTGTAGTTTGTTAATAGTTGCGCCACGTCCAAGTCTTATTTCTAATTCCTTCCATTTGGAATATGATCGAATGTGCAGTGGACTCACCTCATGTTGACTAATTTTGGGATTAAGTTTCCACCATTTGTTAAAACCATTTTCCGTATTAAAACCTGCTTAACAAAGATTATCAAACAGTTTGCAGCAGAAACAATAAATACTTTTCTTCGATGGTGAATATACCATCCACGATCTTAAGAGCTTTTCGCCATTAGGCAAAATTTGAAAAAACCAGTCCTGACTCAGTTTTCTTGTTTCACCTTTGGCTTTGATTGTATTATTAGGACGTTTTACTCCTTCGCTGAAGTCGGCGTCCAAATTTTGAATTGCAAAGGGACCTTGACGTACCAGAAATACTCTTGTATTGTCACTTTTGTTAGGCCATAATCCAATATCTTTCATAGAAATAGACGGAATAATTTGTGCAGCAGATTCTTCATCAGAACTTGATGAACTTTCTACTTCTTCGCCAGCGTGTGAAGCAGGTCTTTCCTCTTGAACAACCCCCCCAGGGGCACACTCTTGTGTGACGGGCACGGCGCACCCGGGGCCCCGAGCTGGACCTGAGCATTTTTCCATTTCTCTCTTGCGACGGTCCTGTTTTGAGTTTCCGACATTTTATCAAAAATTTATATTGACCTAGTGAGCGAATTTTATTTCATTTCATCCAGAAGCACTGTTTATCATTTACAGATGGTAGATCTTTAGATTTTTGTTTGTTTTATACTATTTTTGTCGGGTTTCCTGATTTATGATGTTTCACCTATTAATTTTAAATAACCAATTTTCCTTTAAAGTAAACAGACTAAGAACGTTAGCTTTTGCTGACCAGCACGTTTGCCGTGTGCTGCGTCTCGTAAGGTGGAAAAGGGGAACCTGGAGCAACCTGTCTGCTCTCTCATACGAGTGTGGCGCCCAAGGGGGCATTTTCATCTTGGAGTTAGTAGACTGCGTGCTCTTTGGCCCATGCTTCACTGTAGACGAGTGGAAGGAGGATAGGTCCCCCTCTCTTTCAACCGGCTGGTGGGGCATGCTTAACAGCACCCTGCTTGGGACTACGTGCTGCGCCATTGGAATGCCCCTGAGCTATAATAGTTTTGGCGGATCCACATTCCTCTGGTGTAGTGCTATAACTGGTGCTACCCTGAACAGAGTGCCGAGGCTGAAATATTCAGAGCCGATATCTCTGTTCCCCTCGTTGGGCTCGATGGTGGGCATGGGAGTGTCCAGCGGAACAACCTCTTGCATTATGGAGAAAGCAACTTTTTCACACAATCAAAGTAAACCCACACCTAGTTTTAACCTCTCAAATTGTACAAATTACGACCCAACACAAGCAAGATTTATAATACTTAGTTCTACCGAAAAGAAGCTTTCTACCTTGTCTCCATTCCTCGTACAAAAATCACTAGAATCACTCATGGGAAACCCTAAAAATGTCCGACAGCTGCCCTCAGGGGATTTATTAGTGGAAACTTCAGTCTGTTAAACAAACAACTGCACTACTAAAATCTCATAAACTTGGCAATGTTACTATAACAGCATCTCCACACAATACTCTAAATATATCAAAAGGTGTCATATCCGATAAAGCTCTTCAATATCTCCCTATATCTGAAATCATTGAAGGACTCTCTACTCAAGGCGTTATTGATGCCCGACACATAACTATTAAAAAAGGTTCAGAAATTATTGAAACTCAACACATAATTTTAACTTTCAGCACAGCCACATTACCCACTGACGTAAAAGCTGGATATAGAAATTGCAAAGTCCGACCTTACATTCCCAATCCATTACGTTGTTTTAAATGCCAAAAGTTTGGCCATTCTACCAACAATTGCAGAGGGAAGGAAACATGTTCCCGCTGCGGCCAAACGGGGCATATATTCAAGTCTTGTACATCACCTGAACTATGTATTAACTGCCATGAATCTCACTCTGCTAATTCACGATTATGCCAAAAATGGAAGCAGGAAAAGCAAATCTTAAACATTAAAGTAACACAAAATCTCTCCTATACAGAAGCTAAGACAAAATTTCTAAATTCACAGCCGCGCCCAAACATTTCATATGCAGCTGCCGTATCTAACTCTAAAATAACGAAATCCATTGGCATACAATACAATGAAGACGAAACAGACCCACAGAATACGAAATTTAAAACCTTACTTCCCAAAAAATTTGTCAGTACATCCACAACAAAATACTCTAAAGCAACTCAACCGACACCCAGCCATTCAAAATCATTACCTTCTCAGCCCTCTCCACAACCCTCTCAACAGACTCCTTCGCAAAAGAATCCTAGTAGCAATCAATATATAAAAATTACACCTCAACTAGCAAGTGTCTTGCATAAAAAACTATCTCAATCACCAATGATTAGCAAAGCTAAGTTTGTTTCTAAAGGCAGACAAAAACCGTAAAAAACTTATAAATAACAAAAAAGATTCTCAATCTGACGAAATGTACACTGATGAAGATGGCACCGACTCGGAAATGCAAATTGAAAAGGGTATGGAAACGCCTGTTAACCTAAGCCCTGAAAACACAAAATTTAAAAAATAAATAATGGGAAAAAAATACTATCTTGGAACTGTCGGGGCTTTTATATCAACTTGCCCGATATCAAAGACATTATCGAAAAACACAATCCCGTCTGTTTTGCTCTCCAGGAAACATTTTTGAAATCAGAGCAAAATGCTACGTTAAAAGGATATACCCACATAAGAGAAGACTGTATAACTGGTAATAAAGCATGCGGTGGTGTATCAATTTTGATATCAAAAAATTATCCATTTTCCAAATTTCCACTTTCAACTCCATTACAAGCTATAGCAGCACAAATAACGTTTCAATCACTCATAACAATATGCTGTATTTACCTCCCACCGAACCAAACTGTTACACAATTAGAACTTGACAAACTAGTTACTCAATTACCAATACCTTTCATAATCACGGGAGATTTAAATGGGCATAGTGTAATGTGGGGAAGTGATGATAATAATTCACGCGGCAATCAAATAGAAAAGTTAATTGACGATCACCAACTCTGTTTACTGAATACCGATGAAAAAACGCACTTCCATTTCCCATCTAGAACATTTCATGCTGTCGATCTAACGCTATGCTCACCACGTATTTATCCAGTATTGAAGTTTTCTGTCGGGGGTGATCTCTATCACAGTGATCATTTCCCTCTCATAATTAAAGTTTCACAACCTGGATCTGCAACTACAGGGCATTTTCCAAAATTACGTATAAATCTAGCAAACTGGCCTCTTTTTCAGAAATCATTTTTTCTAAATGAAGACATCATTGATAATACCGATATTGAAGAAGCCACATCATATGTTACAAACGCTTTAATATCTGCAGCCGAAAAATCCATTCCGTATACAACACAAAAACTACCAAAATATCCTAAGCCGTGGTGGAATAAAGATTGCAATAGAACTATTAGAAAACAAAGACAAGCCTGGAGAAAATTTCGTCGTAATCCAACAATTGAAAACTTAATACTATTTAAACAAGCGCGGTCACTAGCTCGAAGAATTCGCAGACAAAGTCAGAGAGATTCGTGGATTAAATATGTAAGTGAAATAACAAGTAATACTAAATCAGCAGTAGTATGGAAGAAAATTAAAATAATTTCTGGAAAGTATACTTCCTCTCCAATTCCACATTTAATAGAGAACGGTAATAAAATCACAGACCTTAAAGAAATCGCTAACACATTAGCCAAAAACTTTTCCTTCGCCTCCAGTAAAGAAAATTACCTCCAATCCTTTCAAAACTATAAATCCCGAATAGAGAAAATAGCTCTAAAACCCCCTTTACGTAGTGACGATTATAATTCACCTTTAACGATGCATGAACTAAAGTCTGCTATAATTAAATGCAAAGAAACATCCCCAGGCCCTTATAATATCCATAATAATATGTTTAAGCATCTATCAGACTCTCAACTCCACTCACTTTTACGTCTTTTCAATAAAGTATGGTTAGAAAGACAGTTTCCTTCAGTTTGGCGCAAATCATATGTTGTTGCTGTTCCTAAGCCAGGAAAAGATTTGGAAAATCCTTCAAATTATCGACCAATTGCTCTAACTAGCTGCCTGTGCAAACTTCTTGAACGCATTATAAATTCAAGATTAGTATACGTATTAGAATCCCGAAAAATTTTATCAAATAAGCAAAGCGGCTTTCGCAAATGCAGCTCCACAGTTGACAACCTCATGCTCCTGGAAACAGACATTCGCGAGGCTTTTCTCAAGAGACAACATCTCGTAACAATATTTTTCGACATAGAGAAAGCTTACGACCGAACATGGCGATATGGAATTTTACGAGACCTTTTAAACCATGATATTACCGGTAATATGTTTTATTTTATACAAAACTTTTTAACTAACAGGATATTTCAAGTAAGAATGAATAATATTTTATCAGATACTTTTATTCAAGAGGAAGGTGTACCTCAGGGAAGTGTAATCAGTGTAACGCTATTCGTAATAAAAATAAATGAAATTTTATCTATTTTACCTCCCACAGTGGATGGAAGATTATTTGTTGACGATCTCCGCATTTCTTGTAAAGCTTCTCACATGAACACAATTGAAAGACAATTATAAAATTCCATTAATAAACTATTGAAGTGGGCAGAATTAAATGGTTTTACCTTTTCATCGAGTAAAACATCTTGTATGCATTTTTGTAGACGAAGAGGACTACATCCTGACCCCGAACTTTACCTGAATAGATTTCGCATTCCAGTTTTAAATGAGACAAAGTTTCTTGGTATGGTTTTAGACTCAAAATTAACTTTTAAACCCCATATTCAATATTTAAGAAAAGCTTGTAACACAAAACTAAATTTACTGAAAGTTTTAACAAACTCATCTTGGGGGGCAGACACGAATTCAATGTTAAAAATCTATCGAAGTGTTATCCGATCAAAACTTGATTATGGCTGTATTGTTTACGGTTCTGCTAGAAAATCAGCTCTAAAATATCTTGACACAATTCACAACGCAGGAATACGTATTGCCACTGGAGCATTCCGAACCTCTCCAATTAAGAGTTTAAATGTACTCTATCATGAACCATCCCTCTCTACGCGGCGGAAAAAGTTATCATTAAATTACTATTTTCATATCAAGAGCCATTCTTACCATCCTATTTATCATAACATTTTAATGCCCAATCACGAAAGACTTTTTATGAACAGACCATCTTCAATACCAACTTTCGGTTTGAGGATGAAAAAACTTTTAGCTGACCTTAATCTGGAGGATTTTAGTATCTTACCGACATTTCCGCCAAAACCTCCTTGGAAATTGACCCAGGTTCAAACCCTAGACGTTTTTAACAATTTGACAAAAGGACAAACTACAGATGTCATTTATCAACAGACTTTTAAATCTCATAGAGAAGAATATTCTGATTATAAATCTATCTATACCGATGGGTCTAAAAGTGCAGGTCACACGGCAAGCGGAGTTAAATTTCCTGATTGTACCATTTCAGAAAAACTTCATCCAAACTGCTCAGTATTTACTGCTGAATCTCATGCCATACTCTTAGCTCTTCAGTACATATTAACCCAGAAACGCACAAAATGGTTTATATATTCTGATTCAAAAAGTTGCATTGCAGCGCTACATAACCAATCTCCTAATCCTCACTCCATTATCAATAACATTTTAGACACTTATGATAATTTGTTACAGGATGGACATAAAATAACTTTTTGCTGGATCCCAGGTCATACAAATATAACAGGAAACGAAGTTGCTGACTCAATAGCAAAATCAACAAACAATCTATCGAACAATCCGCTGACTTATTCTGACGTAAAAAAATCAATTCAAAATATTCTCGAATCACAATGGCAAAACTGTTGGAACAATGAAACTAATAACAAACTACACGCCATTAAAACTTACATACAGCCTTATAAACAGTTAAACATCAGTCGAAGGCTTGAAGTGCTTTTAAACCGCTTGCGTATTGGCCACACACGAATAACTCATAAACACCTTTTTCTAAACGAACCAGAACCACAATGCACAAATTGTAAAGAACCTTTAACTGTTATACATTTTTTGATAGAATGCAGTAAATTTAAAAACCAGAGACTGCGTCATTTTGGTACCTTCCATCCGTCATTGTTTTCACTAATTGGAGATGATTTTCACTCTAACATTTTCTCATACCTTAAGGATATTGGCATTTATACATCTATCTAGTTTTTAAACCAAAACAGAATTGTGAACCTAGCTGTAGAATATCTACCTAGTTGGAGGCGCGATATAGCCAAAACTGGCTCTTGCGCCAAAAACCCAAACAAACAAACAAACAAAATTTCAAAGAAATAAACTAGAAAACTACTAATTGATGGTAGCACTAGCGATAAAAATGTTTGATTTTATTCAATAATAGAGTGATATAGAATTTTAAAAAGGAGAATTCAGTGATTATCTATTAACTTAAATATTTCAGTGTTTTAATGATCTCATTTAATTATTGAATAATAAATATAAATTTTTTTTATGAAAAAAGGAAGACATGAGAGAGCTCATATGTCTTTTATTTTAATTTATTATACGGATCTGCTATTAATTAAAATTTGTTTTCATTTATAATTTTTAAAAATATTAAATAAGTAAAAAAGTAATTATTTTCCGTCTGAAGTAGTTAATTATGATCTAAATAATTTCTCAGGGGGTTTACTTTTGAGTAAACACGGGTGTCACAATCCCGAGGTACCCCAGTGATTATTGCTTTATTCAGATAATGGCTAGCGCACTATGATTTTAAAATAATGAGTGTACGCATGCAGTCCGAGTTTAGTATAAGCTCTGAAAAACAGAACTGTTTTTCTTTAAGCAACTAGACTGCTTGATAATATGAATATATGATATATTCATATTATCATGTGCTTGATGATATATTATAATACCTGAGCTTATAGAATTTACATGAAGCGAAAATTAAGAGAATTTTGATGTAGAAGCTATTAACAGGAGTTTAGGAATTTTACTGGCGAAATCAAAGTGCTGGGAAAGCAAATACTGGAAGCAAAATAGTTCTAATTTGTATTGGTTATACAAATCATGACAGTAAAGAATAGGCATGGAGAAATTGACGAGGGAAATATAACTGCTCTAATATTTGACTAAAAGTTGTCAAAATATCTTAAAACTATGCATGATTCATTTTCAAAATTACAAAGAAATAAACTAGAAAACTACTAATTGATGGTAGCACTAGCGATAAAAATGTTTGATTTTATTCAAAAATAGTTGGTTGGTTGGTTGGATTTTATTGGCGCAAGAGCCAGAGATGGCTATACTGCGCCAGGCACTAGGTTAAAATTTTGTCACAAGGTTAAACTAAGGTGTTATTTTTTAAAGCAGAGAATAAAGTCCTATGACTTTGATAAATTTTAAAAGATTGTGATGTATAGGGTTACCAAGTAAAGATTGAAGATCAGTATTAAAACAGCCAAAAAATTTGTTTCTCAAGAATTTGAATCGTCTGCAGTCAGTAAAAATATGCTTAATGGTGATAACAACTTGACAGAATGAACAAACAGGTGCAGGTTCGTTTTTCAATAAATGCATATAGGTATATCGTGAGTGGCCAATGCGTAGCCTGTTTATTAAAACATGAGTTTTACGGTCAATGGATATTATTTTATTGTTATCAATAGAAGGGAAAATTTCATGTAATTTATTATCATTTTGTGTATTCCAGTGTTCTTTCCAGGCTTGATAAACTGATGATTTACAAATTCGCTTGATGTCCAATGGTGCTAAAACATTCCTGCTTATGTTAAGAGTACTTTTTGCAACTACATCAGCACATTCATTCCCGTGTATACCGACATGGGATGGTATCCAACAAAAATAAATATTGAAACCTCTGTCATATAGTCGAGTGATGTACTTTTGGATTTTGAGTATGACTGGGTTTAGACCGATGTCTGAAATACTTGCTATAAAACTACGTGAGTCAGTATATATTATCCACTTTAGATAAGTTTGGTCGAAAATATAGTTAAGGGCTAGTAAAATAGCATAACATTCTGCAGTAAAGACTGAAGAATCAGGAAGCAGTTGCTCAGATACAGTAGAATTTTCGGTAACAACACCACAACCAACATGATTATCGTGTTTTGATCCGTCAGTAAAAATTGGTTTAAAATCGATATCATTTAAAACATTGGTGATTCTAATCCCAAACGAAGGTATATAAGATGGACGCGAGGAGAAGTGAGTGGTGTATTGTGGATGAACGACACATGAGTATAGTGGATGAAGTGACTTCTATTTAATTTTAAAATAATAATCCAATGATAGTTTAGAGCGACGGAAATGAAGAGAGGGTTCCGAGCATAACACATACAGACTTTCAACTGGTGAAGTCCTAAATGCACCTGATGATATTCTCAATCCTTGATGATGGATAGTGTCGAGGTATTTTAAAACGGATTGACGAGCTGAAGAGTATATAGGAATACCATAATCTAGTTTGGAACGTATAACTGCCCGATATATTTTTAACATCGAATCCATATCAGCTCCCCATGAACAGTTAGCGAGGACTTTAAGAATGTTTAATGATTGAGAGCATTTTCTCCTAATGTAATTTATATGAGGTTTAAAAGTTAGTTTAGAGTCAAAAATCATTCCCAGGAATTTTGTTTCTTCAACAACAGAAATAGCGTTATTATTTAAAATAATTTCAGGATGAGGATGAAGACCACGTCGTCGACAAAAATGAACACAATGAGTTTTTTGAGGTGAGAAAGTAAAACCATTTTCATTTGCCCATTTTAAAATTTTATTTACAGCTAGTTGCATTTGTCTCTCAATTAGGGCCATATTAGTGGATCGGCATGAAATCCGAAAGTCATCCACAAATAATTCACCATATACTGTTACAGGAAGTTGGGTTAAAATGTTGTTTATTTTCAATATGAAAAGCGTTACACTTAAAACACTTCCTTGAGGAACACCTTGCTCCTGAGGAAAAATATCAGATAAAATAGAATTAATTTTGACCTGAAAAGTTCTATTGGATAAAAAGTTTTTAATAAAATAAAACATGTTACCACCTATTCCACAGTTTATAAGGTCCTTAAGTATACCATAGCGCCAAGTTCTATCGTAAGCCTTTTCCATATCAAAGAAAATTGAAACTAGATGTTGATTTTTTAAGAATGCGTGGCGAATGTCAGTTTCGAGTTTTAGCAGATTATCTACGGTGCTCCGACCTCTGCGGAAGCCACTTTGGTATTGGGAAAGGTGATTTTCGGTTTCAAGTAAATGCATAAGGCGCCGATTTACCATTTTTTCAAAGAGCTTGCAGAGGCAGCTGGTTAAAGCGATGGGTCTGTAGCTTGTGGTTTCCTCTGGATTCTTTCCTGGTTTGAGAATGGGTATTACGTAAGCTGTAGACCAGTTTTTAGGAAAAATTCTTTCTGTCCAGATTCGGTTGTATATTATTAAGAGAAGACTTAAGATTTTATCAGGCAGGTTTTGAATCATAAAATAGTGAATTTCATCAGGACCAGGAGCTGTAGAGTGGGTATTTTTTAAAACATATTGAAGTTCGTTAAGAGTAAAAGGTTTATTATATTCGCTGTTTGTGTTCTTTGGCGTCAGTTTGATCTTTTCACTATTTCTTTTTATCGTGGCAAATGGTTGTTGGTAAGCAGAGTCGCTAGAAACTTTAGCAAAAGCATCGGCTAGTGCATTTGCTATATCGTGAATATGAGATATAAGTGAATTATTACATCTGAGGATAGGAATATTATTTGCTGTGTATTTACCAGATATTGTTTTTATTTTATGCCAGATAATGTTTGACGGTGTGTTATGTTTTATTGACGTAACGTAATTTTTCCAAGATGTTTTTTGGGCATTACGTCGAATTCTGCGAGCCACGGAGCGAGCTTTTTTAAATGCAATTAAGTTATCTGCTGTTGGGTGCTTACGGAAAATTCCCCATCGTTGTTTTTGCTCTTTCTGTGCTTGATTACACTCCTGGTTCCACCACGGTTTCGGTTGTTTTGGTAATTTGGACGATGTCATTTTTGTACTGTGTTTGGCTGCTTCAAGTATTTTATCTGTAAAATGCTCAACTACAAGATCTATATTATTTTGATTTATAAGATTTTCTTCAAGTTTTATGCTAGAGGTAAATTTAGTCCAATTTGTTGTATTCATTTTAAGTCGTGGGGTTTTGGAAAGCTGATAATTATTAGTGCCTGTATAAGTGAGTATTAATGGGAAATGATCACTATTGAAGAGATTATTATATACGTGAAATGACCAGTATGGATACTGAGATGAACTGCAAATCGCTAGATCTATGGCATGAAACGTTTTTGAGGGAACATGAAAATGGGTGCTTTCTCCCGTGTTTAAAAGGCATAAAATATGGTCATCGATAAGTTTTTCAATCATAAGTCCTCTATTATTTGAATCAGGACTCCCCCACATAGGGCTATGGCCATTGAAATCACCGGTTATTATGAATGGTTGAGGAAGTTGTGCGAGTAAATTGTCTAAATCTAATTGGCTCACATTATCATGAGGAGGAAGATAAATGCAACAAACAGTGAGAAGGAATTGAAGAGATATTTGAACAGCAACCGCTTGTAAGTTAGTGTTAAGTGATATTATACGAGTTGGATACATGGTGGAAGTCATAATCATGACTCCACCACAAGCTTTATTTCTGTCAATGTTATCTTTTCTAACTGAATTATAACCGCGAAGTTTAGCATTTTGGTTAGGTTTTAGTGAGGTTTCTTGGAGACAAATGCAACATGGAGAAAATTTATTCACTATATCAATGATGTCCGGTTTTGTTACATTATAGCTTCTGCAATTCCAAGATATTATTTTTGTCATTATTACCTTCGAATTTTGAGTTTAGTATTTTTGGGACACAGATTTGGTGGAGTCTCCATCCCATCTTCAGTTTGCATCTGAGAATTAAGCTGTTCGTCGTTCTTATCTTCATCTGTGCTCATTGCATCAGATTCTTGCTCAGAATGTTGTTCTTTATTTTTTAAATGCTTTAACCTGTTTTTGTTAAATTTGTTTTGTCTGCTTTTAGGCAAATATTTTTGTTTACTTACTATTGGAGACTGAGTTAGTTTTTGTTGTAATTTGTTTATCAACTGCGGGGTTAACTTCAAGTACTTTTGATTTTCAGATTTGTTTTGTACCTGTGTTGAAGGGATAACGGATTTTTCAAGATTTTGAGTTTGTTGAGATTGAGAGAGAGTTGTTTTTGATGAGCTTGCTGTTTGCCTTGGAGATATTGTTTTAAGTTTAGTATTTTGTGTTTCTGTTATATCATATTGACTGCCTACTGATTTTGTATGTTTTGCATTAGAGACTGAGTTCATAACTGCTGCAGCATACGAAACATTAGGTCGGGGTTGCGAATTCCGGAACTTAGTTTTAGCTTCAAAGTAGGAGAGATTTTGAGTTACTTTTATGGTTAAGATCTGTTTTTCTTGTTTCCATTTTAAGCATTGTCTTGAATTTGCAGAATGATTTTCATTGCAGTTAACACAATTTTCAGGAAATGTACAGGACTTAAAGGAGTGTCCAGTTTGACCACAGCGTGAACAGGTTTCGTTACCTCTACAATTGTTGATGGAGTGACCAAACTTTTGGCATTTAAAGCAGCGTAGAGGATTCGGAATATATGGGCGGACTTTGCAATTTTGATATCCAGCTTTAATGTCAACAGGTAGATCAGCAGTGTTGAAAGTCAAAACTATATGTTGCGTTGTGAAGATATCTGAACCTTTTTTGATAGTGATGTGGTGCGCATCTATAACGCCTTGATTTAAAAGACCTTCTTTTATTTCTGAGATGGGTAGGGATTGCAGAGTTTTATCTGAAATGACGCCTTTGGATATATTCAAAGTGTTGTGTGGTGTTATTGTAATATTAATGTTCCCAATTTGTTTCATTTTTAATAGTGCAGTTGTTTGTTTAGCAGAATTTGTTTCGACTAATAAGTCTCCTGATGGCATTTGTTTAACGCCTTTTGGATTTCCAACATGAGTTTCAAGAGATTTCTGAACTAAAAATGGTGATATGGAAGACAGTTTCTTTTCACTAGAACTAAGTATCAGAAATTTTGCATTTGAGAGGTCATAATTTAAACAGTTTGACAAGACAAAACTAGGTGAGGAGGTTGTTCCGCTTTTGTTTCGGTGTGCAGAACTGAACACCTGCTCAATTTCAGCCATATAAAGATAAATAAACTTCCACTATCAGCGGCACCACCCACCACGGAGTCCAACATAGGGGATGTAAGTAATCAAAATGAATCTGTTACTTGAACACCGATGCTAACCAATAGCTATACGCCCGAGAGTCACCCCTGAAACAGCCTCCACCCTTAACGAGGTGCCCAGTAAGTGACCCCGGGCTTGACCCTAGCCAACAGATGACGTTTGTGACAAGCCGATTGATGCATACGGGCCACTATGCACCTCCCGTTTACCTGAAGCAGGGGCCAAAGCAGTGTGTTGGGGCACAAAGATGCCCCTCAACTACCAGGATCCCCTTTTCCAGGGACACGGGTCTCCACGCACGGCGAACACGCGGGTGGTTTCTTCCAATCAGAGTCTGATATAACACAGAGCTAAGATGAAAAGTCCTTACCAGTAATTTGGCAACCACAACAAGGGTGAAAATTTAAGGAATATAATGCGGATAATGAAGTGAAACAAAACTAATAAATATTCATATGAACGTAACGGAAATAAGAGATAATCAAAGGTATAAAGACTCATAAATGTTCGCTCACTAGGTCAATGTAATAAATTATGAAAGCCAGAAACTCAAAACAGTACCGTCGCAAGAGAGAATCAGAAAAATGCTCAGGTCCAGCTCGGGGCCCCGGGTGCGCCGTACCCGTCACACAAGAGTGTGCCCCTGGGGGGTATTCAAAAATAGAGTGATATAGAATTTTAAAAAGGAGAATTCAGTGATTATCTATTAACTTAAATATTTCACTGTTTTAATGATCCCATTTAATTATTGAATAATAAATATAATTTTTTTTTATGAAAAAAGGAAGACATGAGAGAGCTCATATGTCTTTTATTTTAATTTATTATACGGATCTGCTATTAATTAAAATTTGTTTTCATTTATAATTTTTAAAAATATTAAATAAGTAAAAAAGTAATTATTTTCCGTCTGAAGTAGTTAATTATGATCTAAATAATTTCTCAGGGGGTTTACTTTTGAGTAAACACGGGTGTCACAATCCCGAGGTACCCCAGTGATTATTGCTTTATTCAGATAATGGCTAGCGCACTATGATTTTAAAATAATGAGTGTACGCATGCAGTCCGAGTTTAGTATAAGCTCTGAAAAACAGAACTGTTTTTCTTTAAGCAACTAGACTGCTTGATAATATGAATATATGATATATTCATATTATCATGTGCTTGATGATATATTATAATACCTGAGCTTATAGAATTTACATGAAGCGAAAATTAAGAGAATTTTGATGTAGAAGCTATTAACAGGAGTTTAGGAATTTTACTGGCGAAATGAAAGTGCTGGGAAAGCAAATACTGGAAGCAAAATAGTTCTAATTTGTATTGGTTATACAAATCATGACAATAAAGAATAGCCACGGAGAAATTGACGAGGGAAATATAACTGCTCCAATATTTGACTAAAAGTTGTCAAAATATCTTAAAACTATGCATAATTCATTTTCAAAATTACAAAGAAATAAACTTGAAAACTACTAATTGACGGTAGCTCTAGCGATGAAAATGTTTGATTTCAATCAAAAATAGAGTGATACAGAATTTTAAAAAGGAGAATTCAGTGATTATCTATTAACTTAATTATTTCACTGTTTTAATGATCTCATTAAATTATTGAATAATAAATATAATTTTTTTTTATGAAAAGAGGAAGACTTGAAAGAGCTCATATGTCTTTGATTTGAATTTATTATACCGATCTGCTATTAATTATAAATTGTTTCCAATTATAATTTTCAAAAATATTAAATAAGTAAAAAAGTAATTATTTTCCGTCTGAAGTAGTTAATTATGATCTAAATAATTTCTCAGGGGGTTTACTTTTGAGTAAACACGGGTGTCACAATCCCGAGGTACCCCAGTGATTATTGCTTTATTCAGATAATGGCTAGCGCACTATGATTTTAAAATAATGAGTGTACGCATGCAGTCCGAGTTTAGTATAAGCTCTGAAAAACAGAACTGTTTTTCTTTAAGCAACTAGACTGCTTGATAATATGAATATATGATATATTCATATTATCATGTGCTTGATGATATATTATAATACCTGAGCTTATAGAATTTACATGAAGCGAAAAATAAGAGAATTTTGATGTAGAAGCTATTAACAGGAGTTTAGGAATTTTACTGGCGAAATGAAAGTGCTGGGAAAGCAAATACTGGAAGGAAAATAGTTCTAATTTGTATTGGTTATACAAATCATGACAATAAAGAATAGCCACGGAGAAATTGACAAGGGAAATATAACTGCTCTAATATTTGACTAAAAGTTGTCAAAATATCTAAAAACTATGCATAATTCATTTTCAAAATTACAAAGAAATAAACTTGAAAACTACTAACTGACGGTAGCTCTAGCGATGAAAATGTTTGATTTCAATCAAAAATAGAGTGATACAGAATTTTAAAAAGGAGAATTCAGTGATTATCTATTAACTTAATTATTTCACTGTTTTAATGATCTCATTAAATTATTGAATAATAAATATAATTTTTTTTATGAAAAGAGGAAGACTTGAAAGAGCTCATATGTCTTTGATTTGAATTTATTATACCGATCTGCTATTAATTATAAATTGTTTCCAATTATAATTTTTAAAAATATTAAATAAGTAAAAAAGTAATTATTTTCCGTCTGAAGTAGTTAATTATGATCTAAATAATTTCTCAGGGGGTTTACTTTTGAGTAAACACGGGTGTCACAATCCCGAGGTACCCCAGTGATTATTGCTTTATTCAGATAATGGCTAGCGCACTATGATTTTAAAATAATGAGTGTACGCATGCAGTCCGAGTTTAGTATAAGCTCTGAAAAACAGAACTGTTTTTCTTTAAGCAACTAGACTGCTTGATAATATGAATATATGATATATTCATATTATCATGTGCTTGATGATATATTATAATACCTGAGCTTATAGAATTTACATGAAGCGAAAATTAAGAGAATTTTGATGTAGAAGCTATTAACAGGAGTTTAGGAATTTTACTGGCGAAATCAAAGTGCTGGGAAAGCAAATACTGGAAGCAAAATAGTTCTAATTTGTATTGGTTATACAAATCATGACAGTAAAGAATAGGCATGGAGAAATTGACGAGGGAAATATAACTGCTCTAATATTTGATTAAAAGTTGTCAAAATATCTTAAAACTATGCATGATTTATTTTCAAAATTTCAAAGAAATAAACTAGAAAACTGCTAATTGATGGTAGCACTAGCGATAAAAATGTTTGATTTTATTCAAAAATAGAGTGCTTAGATTTAGATTAGTGACTGCGAGAATAGGGTGTTGGAATATTTCTCGATTCTTGTCTATATGTAAGAATGATAAAAAAGTTCGCCGGAAAAAATTAAATATAAAGCAAAGATTGGAGGAAACTAGTTTTCTCTCTAAATATAGAAATAAATACAACATATCTAGGAAGCATACAATTAATTGAGAAAATAGATGCTTAGATTTAGATTAGTGACTGTGTGAATAGGGTGTTGGAATATTTCTCGATTCTTGTCTATATGTAAGAAAGATAAAAAAGTTCGGAGGAAATAATTAAATTTAAAGCAAAGATTGGAGGAAACTAGTTTTCTCTCTAAATAAAGAAATAACTACAACATATCAATGAAGTATACTATTAATTGAGAAAATAGATGCTTCGATTTAGATTAGTGACTGCGTGAATAGGGTGATGGAATTTTTCTCGATTCTTGTCTATATGTAAGATAAATATAAAAGTTCTGCGGAAATAATTAAATATGAAGCAAAGATTGGCGGAAACTAGTTTTCTCTCTAAATAAAGAAATAACTACAACATATCAAAGAAGCATTCAATTAATTGAGAAAATAGATGCTTAGATTTAGATTAGTGACTGCGTGAATAGGGTGTTGGAATATTTCTCGATTCTTGTCTATATGTATGATAAATATAAAAGTTCTGCGGAAATAATTAAATATGAAGCAAAGATTGGAGAAAACTAGTTTTCTCTCTAAATAAAGAAATAACTACAACATATCAAAGAAGCATACAATTAATTGAGAAAATAGATGCTTAGATTTAGATTAGTGGCTGCGTGAATAGGGTGTTGGAATATTTCTCGATTCTAGTCTATAGGCAAAACAAGTATAAAAGTTCTGCGGAAATAATTAAATATGAAGCAAAGATTGGAGGATACTAGTTTTCTCTCTAAATAAAGAAATAACTACAACATATCAATGAAGTATACTATTAATTGAGAAAATAGATGCTTCGATTTAGATTAGTGACTGCGTGAATAGGGTGATGGAATTTTTCTCGATTCTTGTCTATATGTAAGATAAATATAAAAGTTCTGCGGAAATAATTAAATATGAAGCAAAGATTGGCGGAAACTAGTTTTCTCTCTAAATAAAGAAATGACTACAACATATCAAAGAAGCATTCAATTAATTGAGAAAATAGATGCTTAGATTTAGATTAGTGACTGCGTGAATAGGGTGCTGGAATATTTCTCGATTCTGGTCTATATGCAAGATAAATATAAAAGTTCTGCGGAACTAATGAAAAATGAAGCAAAGATTGAAGGAAACTAGTTCTCTCTCTTAATAAAGAAATAACTGCAACATATCAAAGAAGTGTACAATTAATTGAGAAAATAGATGCTTAGATTTAGATTAGTGACTGCGTGAATAGGGTGTTGGAATATTTCTCGATTCTTGTCTATATGTATGATAAATATAAAAGTTCTGCGGAAATAATTAAATATGAAGCAAAGATTGGAGAAAACTAGTTTTCTCTCTAAATAAAGAAATAACTACAACATATCAAAGAAGCATACAATTAATTGAGAAAATAGATGCTTAGATTTAGATTAGTGGCTGCGTGAATAGGGTGTTGGAATATTTCTCGATTCTAGTCTATAGGCAAAACAAGTATAAAAGTTCTGCGGAAATAATTAAATATGAAGCAAAGATTGGAGGATACTAGTTTTCTCTCTAAATAAAGAAATAACTACAACATATCAATGAAGTATACTATTAATTGAGAAAATAGATGCTTCGATTTAGATTAGTGACTGCGTGAATAGGGTGATGGAATATTTCTCGATTCTTGTCTATATGTAAGATAAATATAAAAGTTCTGCGGAAATAATTAAATATGAAGCAAAGATTGGCGGAAACTAGTTTTCTCTCTAAATAAAGAAATAACTACAACATATCAAAGAAGCATTCAATTAATTGAGAAAATAGATGCTTAGATTTAGATTAGTGGCTGCGTGAATAGGGTGTTGGAATATTTCTCGATTCTTGTCTATATGCAAGACAAATATAAAAGTTCTGCGGATATAATTAAATATGAAGCAAAAATTGGAGGAAACTAGTTTCTCTCGAAATACAGAAAAAACTACCACATATCAAGGAAGTATACAATTAATTGAGAAAATAGATACTTAGATTAAGTTTAGTGACTGCGTGAATAGGGTGTTGGAATATTTCTCGATTCTTGTCTATATGTAAGATAAATATAAATATTCTGCGAAAATAATTAAATATGAAGCAAAGATTGGAGAAAACTAGTTTTCTCTCTAAATATAGAAATAACTACAACATATCAAAGAAGCATACAATTAATTGAGAAAATAGATGCTTAGATTTAGATTAGTGACTGCGTGAATAGGGTGTTGGAATATTTCTCGATTCTTGTCTATATGCAAAACAAGTATAAATTGAATTGAATTGAATGTAGGGTTTTAGTGGCACAAAGTCCAAAAGAGAACATGCTGCGCCATACAGTACGGTAAAACAGTTAAAAAAGCAAAGTACATGCACCACTTTATTTATCGTACGATGATAACTGATAAAATGGTATAAGTTTGTAAATAGAATCAGATAAAAGGTATGAAATCAGGTAAAAGGCATGAATAAAATCAGATAAAAGGTGTGAATACGATATAAAATACATGAAGTAAGTAAAGTGTTTGCGAAAGTGAATAAAATTGCAAATGTATTAAAACATTTATATACAGTTAAAAATACCAACAGCGCGTAAATATGCAAAAATGTTAGGATGATGAATATCATCCAGCAAATCCTGCATACATAAAATGGAACTCCCAAAAAACGTTAAACGAAGTTGGTCAAAACATGGACATGTTATTAAAATGTGATGAATCGAGAGAGGAACGTTACAGGTATTGCATAGAGGTGGAGGCTCTCCAAACAGTAAGTGGAGGTGTGTTAACCGGGTATGACCAATTCGAAGACGTGTAAGCTTTACATCAGCACTACGCAAGGGCAGTACTGGGAAATGGCCCAAATCGGTTTTAATGCTATGCAATTTATTAAACACTTGGAGATCCCACTGTTGTTGCCACAATGATGTCACAAATTTCCGAATATGCAGTTTTACATCAGAGAAAGGTATGGACAATGGTAAAGTAGATGTGGCAGACCGTGCAGCTGAGTCGGCTAGATCATTCCCTGGAATACCAACATGACTCGGTACCCAGCAAAATGAAATCTCAAAGCCATTCTTCTGAAGCGTGGTTAACAAATGAATAATGAAGCATAAAATTGGATGAGTGTCACAGTGAAACTTTTCTAATTGGCTCAAAACGCTCATACTATCGGAGTATATAAAATATTTCCGAGTAGAGCGAGTAGAAATTAGTCGTAATGCTAATAAAATAGCAACAGCTTCAGCAGTGAAAACGGAGCAAATTTCAGGGATTTGGTAGCTGTACGTGACATCAGCAATGATGATACCGCAGCCAACATATCCAGGCGATTTTGAGCCATCAGTATAGATCGGAACATAATGAGAAAACTGATGACGATGAGAAAGGAAAAGTTGTTGAAATATGGTTGGTGATACAAGTGATTTTTTAGATACATCAAATAGAGAATAAAAATGATATGGTGAAACAGTCCAGGGTGAAATAAGTAGGTGGTCTACCGATTGTGATGATGAATCTAAAATAGCAAATGTTTGAATGTGTGAACGCATGCGAGCTATAAAAGGGCGAACATAAGATGGTCGAGCATCATATAAGCGCATTAAACTTATAGGAGTAACCTCACGCTGTAAGGGGTGTGAGGCTGAAGACATGATACGATAGTAGTGCATCAAGGACAATTGCATTCTGCGTAGATCCAATGGCAGTTGATGGCAAACAGCATATAAGCTTTCTACAGGTGAAGTGCGAAATGCACCGCTACAGATGCGTAATGCTGTGTGATGTACCGTATCAAGGCGTTTTAGTTGCGAAGCAGAAGCAGTGCCATAAACTGTGCATGCATAGTCAATGCGCGACAGTATAAGTGCTTGGTAAATTCGTAATAGCGCGGTGCGGTCAGCACCCCAAAACGTGTTAGTAAGCACCCGTAACATATTTAGGGATCTCTCGCATCTTTTTCGCAATTGTTTTATGTGAGGCAGAAAAGTAAGCTTATGATCAAAAACAACTCCAAGAAATTTTGTTTCAATTACGATGGGTATAGCAATGTTATGAATATGAATAACAGGATCATTGTGAAGCCGACGTTGCCGACAGAAATGTACACAAGAGCTTTTGGAAGGTGATAGGGTATGACCATTCTCATGACACCATTTTACTATTTTATTGACTGCAAGTTGTAGTTGACGCTCGATTACTCTCATGTCAGATCCTGAGCATGAGACGTTGAGGTCCTCAACATAAAGTGAGCCAAAAACTGTAGGAGGTAGGATGTTTAAAATGGAAGAAACATGAACTATAAAAAGTATAACACTCAGAACACAACCTTGTGGAACACCTTCAGATTGGATATAGAGATCAGAAAGTGTATGACCCAGTTTGACATGAAAATATCTCTGACTCAAAAAGTTTTGGATAAAAATAGGTAGGTGACCACGGAGGCCCATATCAAACAATGCCTTTAGAATGCCGTATCTCCATGTCCGATCGTACGCCTTCTCAATATCAAAGAAGATAGAGATAAAATGGTTACGTCGGACAAGAGCGTTACGAATACGCGATTCTAAAGCAACAATGTTATCCATAGTCGACCTGCCCTTACGAAAACCACTTTGAAAGTCGGGGATGAGTTTTTTCTTCTCCAGAAAGTAAACCAAGCGAGAGTTGACCATACGTTCGAATACCTTGCTGAAGCAGCTAGTCAGAGCTATCGGGCGGTAGTTAATTGGTTCCGTCGGATCCTTACCTGGCTTTAAAATTGGTATCACAAGAGCCAGCCGCCAACTAGATGGGTATATCTGCTCCGTCCATAATCTGTTAAAAAGTAACAGGATATTCTGCAAAGATGCAGAAGTCAAATGGCGAAGCATGTGATATGATACACCATCAAGGCCGGGGCTCGTATTGGGTGCTTTTGACAACGCTCGCTGCAATTCATGAAAAGTGAATTTACAATGATATTGAAACTGCCGTCGAGTCGTAAACTGCAGCGTCTGGGCTTCAACTCTATGCTTGTGAGCTTGAAAAGCTGAGCTGTAGCTGTCAATGCTAGATACGGCAGCGAATGTTTCACCCAAGATGTTACTCACATCTACCGGGTCAGAGTGCGTGATACCGTTTATATCAAATACCGGAAGATGGAATTCACGGTAGATACCATTCGCTTTCTTGACCCTCGACCAGACTTGTCTGGGAGATGTTGTAGATGTGATGGATGAAACATAGCGTGACCAAGATTCTCTCTGGCTTTGGCGCCGAATCCTGCGCGCAATCGCTTTAGCTCGTTTAAAATCGACAAGATGTTCTGTTGTAGGATACCGACGGAAGATGTTCCATAGCCTCTGCTTCTCTTTGTGAGCTGCGGAGCATTCAGCAGTCCACCAAGGCTTGCGATGCCGGGGACGAGAAGTTGATGTTTTTGGTATGCTATTATGTGCAGCATTGATGATCACAGAAGTCACCGTTTCAACAGCAGCTTCAAGATTTTCATCTGATATCATATCTTCTGTAATGTCAGCAAGCTGTGCGAAAAGCCTCCAATCAGCACGATGGTAAATAAATGTAGAGGGTTTTGTAGTGATAGAAGCAGTAGAAGTATATGAAACAATGATTGGAAAATGATCGCTATTATGAAGATCATTATCAACCGAAAATTCTGAAAAGGGTAAAAGCGCAGGTGAACATAAAGCAAGATCAATGCAATGAAAAGTTCGCGTTGGTTCATGAAAGTGAGTGTCTTCACCTTGATTCAGTAAACATAGATTATGATCATGGATGAGCATTTCAACTTGATGTCCTCTAGCATTTGTGTCGGAACTACCCCATAGTTCGTTGTGACCATTAAAGTCTCCAAGCAAAATGAAAGGTGTAGGCAGCTGATGAATTAATGAGTTTAAATCATGTTGTGAAACTAAAGCATGTGGAGGTATATAAATGGAACAGACTGTAATCGTAATCTTTATATGAATCTTAACTGCAATAGCCTGTAATGACGCTGACAATGGAAGACTAATTGATGGAAAACTTGTTGATGTTAAAATCGCCACACCACCATTAGGTCTACTACCGGCGTCATGGTCGTTTCGGTAACATGAATAATTATGAACATTAAAATTATCAGAAGATGTTAAATGAGTTTCTTGGATTGAAAAACATGATGGCTGATATTTAAAAATTATATCTCTGATGTCTGAGATTTTATTTCGCACACTGCGACAATTCCAAGAGATAATGGAACTTGCCATTATCTCTTGGCTTTAAATTTTGAATTAGACGTAACATCCATCGGTGGGTCGTCGAAAATCGATTCGTCATCCGATGGATGTAGTGTTATTTCTGTGTCCATCTTCTGTAAGATATCTGAAGTGGACTTTTTAGCGATTTGTATGAATTTTGGATCTTTATTCTTTTTAGGAATGCCTGGTTTTAGGCTAGGTGGCAACTTTGTATTCGGACGCTGCTTTAAGGCAGGACGAGGCTTTTCTGGGGATGTCATTCGAGATGCTTTTGGAGGTGGAGATTTGGATACAGGTCTGCGAGAAGTAGATGGTCCGGTAAAATTAAATTTTGGATTTTGTTTTGTTTGTTGTGGGGTAGATGATATTGAGGAATCTGTCTGCGTACTTACTGTGCAATATGAAGTTTTAGCTGCAGCTGAATAGGACAGACCCGGACGGGGAGTGCGGGCCGTAACTATTCTGCGGGCTTCGTTGAATGTTAAGTTTTGTAATACTTTAATTGACTGGATTTCCTTTTCTTGTGACCATTTCGGACAACTTCTGGCGTAAGCTGCGTGATCACCCTTGCAGTTGATGCAAAGAGGTGGCAGCTCGCAAGAAGAGTCTTCATGGTCTGTACTAGAGCAACGGGCACACACCGGTCGACCTCGGCAAGATGTTTTTGAATGCCCAAACCTTTGACATTGGTAACAACGCAAAGGATTTGGGATATAAGGCCGAACCGGGCAGTTAATCCAAGCCATTTTAATTGCAGTTGGTAATTTAGCAGACGCAAAAGTGAGGATAAGGTGCTTCGTAGGGATGAGTTTGCCATCCCTGCGAATCTTAATCCTTCTAACAGATGTAACGTTTTGAGATTGAAGGTTATCTAATATCATGTCTTCTGAGTCATTTATGAATTCTGTTTCTGATATAACGCCACGAGAGGTGTTTAAGGATCTATGAGGTGTTACTGTTATATTAAATGAGCACATGGTGGTGCATGTTGACAGAATAGTTGCCTGTTTTGCAGAGGAGACTTCAACTAAGAGGTCACCAGAGCGTAACTTTTTTACTGAGGCAACTTCTCCCAGAATGGAAAGAAGAGCCTTGTGTATCAAAAATGGAGATATGTGGGTAAATGAGGTATTAGGTACGTTTGGGTTTGTCAGATTCATCAAAAAGTAACGAGCGTATTCACATGGTGCTAAGAATGTTCCGCTGTTTTTGCATTGGTGTGCGGAACTCAACACCGTACTATCTTCAGCCATAGAAAATAAAATCAGTTCTACTACCAGCGGCATCACCCACCACGGAGTCCTACTAAGGGGATGCAAGTAACATAATTCGTCACTTGACACCGATGCTAACCAATAGCTATACGTCCGCGAGTCACCCCTGAAGCAGCCTCCACCCTTAACGAGGTGCCCAGTAAGTGACCCCGGACTTGACCCTAGTCAACAGTTGACGGTCGTGACTAGCCGGTTGATGCATACAGGCCAATATGCACCTCCCGTTTACCTGAAGCAAGGGCCAAAGCAGTGTATTGGGGTACCAGGATGCCTCTCAACTGCCAGGATCCCCATTTCCAGGGACACGGGTCTCCACGCACGGCGAACACGTGGGTGGTCTCTTCCCATCTGGGTCCAATACAACAGGGTGGTAATCGAACACAGATAAAAAGCCCTTACCAGTGAATTCGGCAACCACGACAAGGAGGAAGAGAAAGGAGAAAGTAGGAGAAAAGGGAGAAGAAACGGAAGGGAGGACAGATCACTAGGGTACCCCGGGGCGTGACTCCCTGTATTTACCTAAAGAAGGTAAACCCCCTCAGGGGAAAAACAAGTATAAAAGTTCTGCGGAAATAATTAAATACATACTCTCCAACCTATGAAGATTTTGAAAATAATTCTTTCTAGTGGTAGCGAACCAAAGTAGAAATTTTTAAAGCAAATGGATCTCTCATAAAACTTTTATCAGAACTTAAGAATCTAGCCATATGGCCTGCACTTTTATAAGTAATAGTGGACAAGTTACGCTAAAATTAATTTTTTTTAAATATTAAGACATTAATTTTACTACCGTCTGAAAAGAAGATATCTGAAACTACGGAAATTCCGTAGCAGTTGGAGGGTATGTAAATATGAAGCAAAGATTGGAGGAAACTAGTTTTCTCTCTAAATAAAGAAATAACTACAACATATCAAAGAAGCATACAATTAATTGAGAAAATAGATGCTTAGATTTAGATTAGTGGCTGCGTGAATAGGGTGTTGGAATATTTCTCGATTCTAGTCTATAGGCAAAACAAGTATAAAAGTTCTGCGGAAATAATTAAATATGAAGCAAAGATTGGAGGATACTAGTTTTCTCTCTAAATAAAGAAATAACTACAACATATCAATGAAGTATACTATTAATTGAGAAAATAGATGCTTCGATTTAGATTAGTGACTGCGTGAATAGGGTGATGGAATATTTCTCGATTCTTGTCTACATGTAAGATAAATATGAAAGTTCTGCGGAAATAATTAAATATGAAGCAAAGATTGGCGGAAACTAGTTTTCTCTCTAAATAAAGAAATAACTACAACATATCAAAGAAGCATTCAATTAATTGAGAAAATAGATGCTTAGATTTAGATTAGTGGCTGCGTGAATAGGGTGTTGGAATATTTCTCGATTCTTGTCTATATGCAAGACAAATATAAAAGTTCTGCGGATATAATTAAATATGAAGCAAAAATTGAAGGAAACTAGTTTCTCTCGAAATACAGAAATAACTACCACATATCAAGGAAGTATGCAATTAATTGAGAAAATAGATACTTAGATAAAGTTTAGTGACTGCGTGAATAGGGTGTTGGAATATTTCTCGATTCTTGTCTATATGCAAAACAAGTATAAAAATTCTGCGGAAATAATTAAATAAGAAGCAAAGATTGGAGGAAACTAGTTTTCTCTCTAAATAAAGAAATAACTACAACATATCATTGAAGTATACTATTAATTGAGAAAATAGATGCTTAGATTTAGATTAGTGACTGCGTGAATAGGGTGTTGGAATATTTCTCGATTCTTGTTTATATGTAAGACAAATATAAAAGTTCTGCGGAAATAATTAAATATGAAGCAAAGATTGGAGGAAACTAGTTTTCTCTCTAAATAAAGAAATAACTACAACATATCAAAGAAGCATACAATTAATTGAGAAAATAGATGCTTAGATTTAGACTGCGTGAATAGGGTGTTGGAATATTTCTCGATTCTTGTCTATATGAAAGATAAATATAAAAGTTCTGCGGAAATAATTAAATATGAAACAAAGATTGGAGAAAACTAGTTTTGTCTCTAAATAAAAAAATAACTACAACATATCAAAGAAGTATACAATTAATTGAGAAAATAAATGCTTAGATTTAGATTAGTGACTGCGAGAATAGGGTGTTGGAATATTTCTCGATTCTTGTCTATATGCAAGACAAATATAAAAGTTCTGCGGATATAATTAAATATGAAGCAAAAATTGGAGGAAACTAGTTTCTCTCGAAATACAGAAATAACTACCACATATCAAGGAAGTATACAATTAATTGAGAAAATAGATACATAGATTAAGTTTAGTGACTGCGTGAATAGGGTGTTGGAATATTTCTCGATTCTTGTCTATATGCAAAACAAGTATAAAAGTTCTGCGGAAATAATTAAATAAGAAGCAAAGATTGGAGGAAACTAGTTTTCTCTCTAAATAAAGAAATAACTACAACATATCATTGAAGTATACTATTAATTGAGAAAATAGATGCTTAGATTTAGATTAGTGACTGCGTGAATAGGGTGTTGGAATATTTCTCGATTCTTGTCTATATGTAAGATAAATATAAATATTCTGCGGAAATAATTAAATATGAAGCAAAGATTGGAGGAAACTAGTTTTCTCTCTAAATAAAGAAATAACTACAACATATCAAAGAAGCATACAATTAATTGAGAAAATAGATGCTTAGATTTAGATTAGTGACTGCGTGAATAGGGTGTTGGAATATTTCTCGATTCTTGTTTATATGTAAGATAAATATAAAAGTTCTGCGGAAATAATTAAATATGAAGCAAAGATTGGAGGAAACTAGTTTTCTCTCTAAATAAAGAAATAACTACAACATATCAAAGAAGCATACAATTAATTGAGAAAATAGATGCCTAGATTTAGATTAGTGGCTGCGTGAATAGGGTGTTGGAATATTTCTCGATTCTTGTCTATATGCAAAACAAGTATAAAAGTTCTGCGGAAATAATTAAATATGAAGCAAAGATTGGAGGAAACTAGTTTTCTCTCTAAATAAAGAAATAACTACAACATATCATTGAAGTATACTATTAATTGAGAAAATAGATGCTTAGATTTAGATTAGTGACTGCGTGAATAGGGTGTTGGAATATTTCTCGATTCTTGTCTATATGCAAGACAACTATAAAAGTTCTGGGGAAATAATTAAATATGAAGCAAAGATTGGAGGAAACTAGTTTTCTCTCTAAATAAAGAAATAACTACAACATATCAAAGAAGCATACAATTAATTGAGAAAATAGATGCTTAGATTTAGATTAGTGGCTGCGTGAATAGGGTGTTGGAATATTTCTCGATTCTTGTCTATATGCAAAACAAGTATAAAAGTTCTGCGGAAATAATTAAATATGAAGCAAAGATTGGAGGAAACTAGTTTTCTCTCTAAATAAAGAAATAACTACAGCATATCAATGAGGTATACTTTTAATTGAGAAAATAGATGCTTAGATTTAGACTGCGTGAATAGGATGTTGGAATATTTCTCGATTCTTGTCTATATGTAAGATAAATATAAAAGTTCTGCGGAAATAATTAAATATGAAGCAAAGATTGGCGGAAACTAGTTTTCTCTCTAAATAAAGAAATAAATACAACATATCAAAGAAGCATTCAATTAATTGAGAAAATAGATGCTTAGATTTAGATTAGTGGCTGCGTGAATAGGGTGTTGGAATATTTCTCGATTCTTGTCTATATGCAAGACAAATATAAAAGTTCTGCGGATATAATTAAATATGAAGCAAAAATTGGTGGAAACTAGTTTCTCTCGAAATACAGAAATAACTACCACATATCAAGGAAGTATACAATTAATTGAGAAAATAGATACTTAGATTAAGTTTAGTGACTGCGTGAATAGGGTGTTGGAATATTTCTCGATTCTTGTCTATATGCAAAACAAGTATAAAAGTTCTGCGAAAATAATTAAATATGAAGCAAAGATTGGAGGAAACTAGTTTTCTCTCTAAATAAAGAAATAACTACAACATATCATTGAAGTATACTATTAATTGAGGAAATAGATGCTTAGATTTAGTTTAGTGACTGCGTGAATAGGGTGTTGGAATATTTCTCGATTCTTGTCTATATGCAAAACAAGTAAATGTTCTGCGGAAATAATTAAATATGAAGCAAAGATTGGAGGATACTAGTTTTCTCTCTAAATATAGAAATAACTACAACATATCAAAGAAGCATACAATTAATTGAGAAAATAGATGCTTAGATTTAGATTAGTGACTGCGTGAATAGGGTGTTGGAATATTTCTCGATTCTTGTTTATATGTAAGATAAATATAAAAGTTCTGCGGAAATAATTAAATATGAAGCAAAGATTGGAGGAAACTAGTTTTCTCTCTAAATAAAGAAATAACTACAACATATCAAAGAAGCATACAATTAATTGAGAAAATAGATGCTTAGATTTAGATTAGTGGCTGCGTGAATAGGGTGTTGGAATATTTCTCGATTCTTGTCTATATGCAAAACAAGTATAAAAAATCTGCGGAAATAATTAAATATGAAGCAAAGATTGGAGGAAACTAGTTTTCTCTCTAAATAAAGAAATAACTACAACATATCAATGAGGTATACTTTTAATTGAGAAAATAGATGCTTAGATTTAGACTGCGTGAATAGGGTGTTGGAATATTTCTCGATTCTTGTCTATATGTAAGATAAATATAAAAGTTCTGCGGAAATAATTAAATATGAAGCAAAGATTGGAGGAAACTAGTTTTCTCTCTAAATAAAGAAATAACTACAACATATCAAAGAAGCATATAATTAATTGAGAAAATAGATGCTTAGATTTAGATTAGTGGCTGCGTGAATAGGGTGTTGGAATATTTCTCGATTCTTGTCTATATGCAAAACAAGTATAAAAGTTCTGCGGAAATAATTAAATATGAAGCAAAGATTGGAGAAAACTAGTTTTCTCTCTAAATAAAGAAATAACTACAACATATCAATGAGGTATACTTTTAATTGAGAAAATAGATGCTTAGATTTAGACTGCGTGAATAGGGTGTTGGAATATTTCTCGATTCTTGTCTATATGTAAGATAAATATAAAAGTTCTGCGGAAAGAATTAAATATGAAGCAAAGATTGGCGGAAACTAGTTTTCTCTCTAAATAAAGAAGTAACTACAACATATCAAAGAAGCATTCAATTAATTGAGAAAATAGATGCTTAGATTTAGATTAGTGGCTGCGTGAATAGGGTGTTGGAATATTTCTCGATTCTTGTCTATATGTAAGATAAATATAAAAGTTCTGCGGAAATAATTAAATATGAAGCAAAGATAGGAGGAAACTAGTTTTCTCTCTAAATAAAGAAATAACTACAACATATCAAAGAAGCATACAATTAATTGAGAAAATAGATGCTTAGATTTAGATTAGTGGCTGCGTGAATAGGGTGTTGGAATATTTCTCGATTCTTGTCTATATGCAAAACAAGTATAAAAGTTCTGCGGAAATAATTAAATATGAAGCAAAGATTGGAGGAAACTAGTTTTCTCTCTAAATAAAGAAATAACTACAACATATCAATGAGGTATACTTTCAATTGAGAAAATAGATGCTTAGATTTAGATTAGTGACTGCGAGAATAAGGTGTTGGAATATTTCTCGATTCTTGTCTATATGCAAGACAAATATAAAAGTTCTGCGGATATAATTAAATATGAAGCAAAAATTGGAGGAAACTAGTTTCTCTCGAAATACAGAAATAACTACCACATATCAAGGAAGTATACAATTAATTGAGGAAATAGATACTTAGATTAAGTTTAGTGACTGCGTGAATAGGGTGTTGGAATATTTCTCGATTCTTGTCTATATGCAAAACAAGTAAATGTTCTGCGGAAATAATTAAATATGAAGCAAAGATTGGAGGATACTAGTTTTCTCTCTAAATAAAGAAATAACTACAACATAACAATGAAGTATACTATTAATTGAGAAAATAGATGCTTAGATTTAGATTAGTGACTGCGTGAATAGGGTGTTGGAATATTTCTCGATTCTTGTCTATATGTAAGATAAATATAAATATTCTGCGGAAATAATTAAATATGAAGCAAAGATTGGAGAAAACTAGTTTTCTCTCTAAATATAGAAATAACTACAACAGATCAAAGAAGCATACAATTAATTGAGAAAATAGATGCTTAGATTTAGATTAGTGACTGCGTGAATAGGGTGTTGGAATATTTCTCGATTCTTGTTTATATGTAAGATAAATATAAAAGTTCTGCGGAAATAAATAAATATGAAGCAAAGATTGGAGGAAACTAGTTTTCTCTCTAAATAAAGAAATAACTACAACATATCAAAGAAGCATACAATTAATTGAGAAAATAGATGCTTAGATTTAGATTAGTGGCTGCGTGAATAGGGTGTTGGAATATTTCTCGATTCTTGTCTATATGCAAAACAAGTATAAAAGTTCTGCGGAAATAATTAAATATGAAGCAAAGATTGGAGGAAACTAGTTTTCTTTCTAAATAAAGAAATAACTGCAACATATCAATGAGGTATACTTTTAATTGAGAAAATAGATGCTTAGATTTAGACTGCGTGAATAGGGTGTTGGAATATTTCTCGATTCTTGTCTATATGTAAGATAAATATAAAAGTTCTGCGGAAATAATTAAATATGAAGCAAAGATTGGCGGAAACTAGTTTTCTCTCTAAATAAAGAAATAACTACAACATATCAAAGAAGCATACAATTAATTGAGAAAATAGATACTTAGATTAAGTTTAGTGACTGCGTGAATAGGGTGTTGGAATATTTCTCGATTCTTGTCTATATGCAAAACAAGTATAAAAAATCTGCGGAAATAATTAAATATGAAGCAAAGATTGGAGGAAACTAGTTTTCTCTCTAAATAAAGAAATAACTACAACATATCAATGAGGTATACTTTTAATTGAGAAAATAGATGCTTAGATTTAGACTGCGTGAATAGGGTGTTGGAATATTTCTCGATTCTTGTCTATATGTAAGATAAATATAAAAGTTCTGCGGAAATAATTAAATATGAAGCAAAGATTGGAGGAAACTAGTTTTCTCTCTAAATAAAGAAATAACTACAACATATCAAAGAAGCATACAATTAATTGAGAAAATAGATGCTTAGATTTAGATTAGTGGCTGCGTGAATAGGGTGTTGGAATATTTCTCGATTCTTGTCTATATGCAAAACAAGTATAAAAGTTCTGCGGAAATAATTAAATATGAAGCAAAGATTGGAGGAAACTAGTTTTCTCTCTAAATAAAGAAATAACTACAACATATCAATGAGGTATACTTTTAATTGAGAAAATAGATGCTTAGATTTAGACTGCGTGAATAGGGTGTTGGAATATTTCTCGATTCTTGTCTATATGTAAGATAAATATAAAAGTTCTGCGGAAAGAATTAAATATGAAGCAAAGATTGGCGGAAACTAGTTTTCTCTCTAAATAAAGAAGTAACTACAACATATCAAAGAAGCATTCAATTAATTGAGAAAATAGATGCTTAGATTTAGATTAGTGGCTGCGTGAATAGGGTGTTGGAATATTTCTCGATTCTTGTCTATATGTAAGATAAATATAAAAGTTCTGCGGAAATAATTAAATATGAAGCAAAGATTGGAGGAAACTAGTTTTCTCTCTAAATAAAGAAATAACTACAACATATCAAAGAAGCATACAATTAATTGAGAAAATAGATGCTTAGATTTAGATTAGTGGCTGCGTGAATAGGGTGTTGGAATATTTCTCGATTCTTGTCTATATGCAAAACAAGTATAAAAGTTCTGCGGAAATAATTAAATATGAAGCAAAGATTGGAGGAAACTAGTTTTCTCTCTAAATAAAGAAATAACTACAACATATCAATGAGGTATACTTTCAATTGAGAAAATAGATGCTTAGATTTAGATTAGTGACTGCGAGAATAAGGTGTTGGAATATTTCTCGATTCTTGTCTATATGCAAGACAAATATAAAAGTTCTGCGGATATAATTAAATATGAAGCAAAAATTGGAGGAAACTAGTTTCTCTCGAAATACAGAAATAACTACCACATATCAAGGAAGTATACAATTAATTGAGGAAATAGATACTTAGATTAAGTTTAGTGACTGCGTGAATAGGGTGTTGGAATATTTCTCGATTCTTGTCTATATGCAAAACAAGTATAAAAGTTCTGCGGAAATAATTAAATATGAAGCAAAGATTGGAGGAAACTAGTTTTCTCTCTAAATAAAGAAATAACTACAACATATCAATGAGGTATACTTTTAATTGAGAAAATAGATGCTTAGATTTAGACTGCGTGAATAGGGTGTTGGAATATTTCTCGATTCTTGTCTATATGTAAGATAAATATAAAAGTTCTGCGGAAATAATTAAATATGAAGCAAAGATTGGAGAAAACTAGTTTTGTCTCTAAATAAAAAAATAACTACAACATATCAAAGAAGTATACAATTAATTGAGAAAATAAATGCTTAGATTTAGATTAGTGACTGCGAGAATAGGGTGTTGGAATATTTCTCGATTCTTGTCTATATGCAAGACAAATATAAAAGTTCTGCGGATATAATTAAATATGAAGCAAAAATTGGAGGAAACTAGTTTCTCTCGAAATACAGAAATAACTACCACATATCAAGGAAGTATACAATTAATTGAAAAATTGATACTTAGATTAAGTTTAGTGACTGCGTGAATAGGGTGTTGGAATATTTCTCGATTCTTGTCTATATGCAAAACAAGTAAATGTTCTGCGGAAATAATTAAATATGAAGCAAAGATTGGAGGAAACTAGTTTTCTCTCTAAATAAAGAAATAACTACAACATATCATTGAAGTATACAATTAATTGAGAAAATAGATGCTTAGATTTAGATTAGTGAATGCGTGAATAGGGAGTTGGAAAATTTCTCGATTCTTGTCTATATGTAAGATAAATATAAACGTTCTGCGGAAATAATTAAATATGAAGCAAAGATTAGAGAAAACTAGTTTTCTCTGTAAATAAAGAAATAACTACAACATATCAAAGAAGCATTCAATTAATTGAGAAAATAGATGCTTAGATATAGATTAGTGGCTGCGTGAATAGGGTGTTGGAATATTTCTCGATTCTTGTCTATATGCAAGACAAATATAAAAGTTCTGCGGATATAATTAAATATGAAGCAAAAATTGGAGGAAACTAGTTTCTCTCGAAATACAGAAATAACTACCACATATCAAGGAAGTATACAATTAATTGAGAAAATAGATACTTAGATTAAGTTTAGTGACTGCGTGAATAGGGTGTTGGAATATTTCTCGATTCTTGTCTATATGTAAGATAAATATAAAAGTTCTGCGGAAAAAATTAAATATGAAGCAAAGATTCAAGTAAACTAGTTTTCTCTCTAAATAAAGAAATAACTACAACAGATCAAAGAAGTATACAATTAATTGAGAAAATAGATGCTTAGATTTAGATTAGTGACTGCGAGAATAGGGTGTTGGAATATTTCTCGATTCTTGTCTATATGCAAAACAAGTATAAAAGTTCTGCGGAAATAATTAAATATGAAGCAAAGATTGGAGGAAACTAATTTTCTCTCTAAATAAAGAAATAACTACAACATATCATTGAAGTATACTATTAATTGAGAAAATAGATGCTTAGATTTAGATTAGTGACTGCGTGAATAGGGTGTTGGAATATTTCTCGATTCTTGTCTATATGTAAGATAAATATAAATATTCTGCGGAAATAATTAAATATGAAGCAAAGATTGGAGAAAACTAGTTTTCTCTCTGAATATAGAAATAACTACAACATATCAAAGAAGCATACAATTAATTGAGAAAATAGATGCTTAGATTTAGATTAGTGACTGCGTGAATAGGGTGTTGGAATATTTCTCGATTCTTGTCTATATGTAAGATAAATATAAAAGTTCTGCGGAAATAATTAAATATGAAGCAAAGATTGGAGGAAACTAGTTTTCTCTCTAAATAAAGAAATAACTACAACATATCATTGAAGTATACTATTAATTGAGAAAATAGATGCTTAGATTTAGATTAGTGACTGCGTGAATAGGGTGTTGGAATATTTCTCGATTCTTGTCTATATGTAAGATAAATATAAATATTCTGCGGAAATAATTAAATATGAAGCAAAGATTGGAGAAAACTAGTTTTCTCTCTAAATATAGAAATAACTACAACATATCAAAGAAGCATACAATTAATTGAGAAAATAGATGCTTAGATTTAGATTAGTGACTGCGTGAATAGGGTGTTGGAATATTTCTCGATTCTTGTCTATATGCAAAACAAGTATAAAAGTTCTGCGGAAATAATTAAATATGAAGCAAAGATTGGAGGAAACTAGTTTTCTCTCTAAATAAAGAAATAACTGCAACATATCAATGAGGTATACTTTTAATTGAGAAAATAGATGCTTAGATTTAGACTGCGTGAATAGGGTGTTGGAATATTTCTCGATTCTTGTCTATATGTAAGATAAATATAAAAGTTCTGCGGAAATAATTAAATATGAAGCAAAGATTGGCGGAAACTAGTTTTCTCTCTAAATAAAGAAATAACTACAACATATCAAAGAAGCATACAATTAATTGAGAAAATAGATACTTAGATTAAGTTTAGTGACTGCGTGAATAGGGTGTTGGAATATTTCTCGATTCTTGTCTATATGCAAAACAAGTATAAAAGTTCTGCGGAAATAATTAAATATGAAGCAAAGATTGGAGGAAACTAGTTTTCTCTCTAAATAAAGAAATAACTACAACAAAGCAATGAGGTATACTTTTAATTGAGAAAATAGATGCTTAGATTTAGACTGCGTGAATAGGGTGTTGGAATATTTCTCGATTCTTGTCTATATGTAAGATAAATATAAAAGTTCTGCGGAAATAATTAAATATGAAGCAAAGATTGGCGAAAACTAGTTTTCTCTCTAAATAAAGAAATAACTACAACATATCAAAGAAGCATTCAATTAATTGAGAAAATAGATGCTTAGATTTAGATTAGTGGCTGCGTGAATAGGGTGTTGGAATATTTCTCGATTCTTGTCTATATGCAAGACAAATATAAAAGTTCTGCGGATATAATTAAATATGAAGCAAAAATTGGAGGAAACTAGTTTCTCTCGAAATACAGAAATAACTACCACATATCAAGGAAGTATACAATTAATTGAGAAAATAGATACTTAGATTAAGTTTAGTGACTGCGTGAATAGGGTGTTGGAATATTTCTCGATTCTTGTCTATATGCAAAACAAGTATAAATGTTCTGCGGAAATAATTAAATAAGAAGCAAAGATTGGAGGAAACTAGTTTTCTCTCTAAATAAAGAAATAACTACAACATATCATTGAAGTATACTATTAATTGAGAAAATGGATGCTTAGATTTAGATTAGTGACTGCGTGAATAGGGTGTTGGAATATTTCTCGATTCTTGTCTATATGTAAGATAAATATAAATATTCTGCGGAAATAATTAAATATGAAGCAAAGATTGGAGAAAACTAGTTTTCTCTCTAAATATAGAAATAACAACAACATATCAAAGAAGCATACAATTAATTGAGAAAATAGATGCTTAGATTTAGATAAGTGACTGCTTGAATAGGGTGTTGGAATATTTCTCGATTCTTGTCTATATGTAAGATAAATATAAAAGTTCTGCGGAAATAATTAAATATGAAGCAAAGAGTGGAGGAAACTAGTTTTCTCTCTAAATAAAGAAATAACTACAACATATCAATGAGGTATACTTTTAATTGAGAAAATAGATGCTTAGATTTAGACTGCGTGAATAGGGTGTTGGAATATTTCTCGATTCTTGTCTATATGTAAGATAAATATAAAAGTTCTGCGGAAATAATTAAATATGAAGCAAAGATTGGCGGAAACTAGTTTTCTCTCTAAATAAAGAAATAACTACAATATATCAAAGAAGCATTCAATTAATTGAGAAAATAGATGCTTAGATTTAGATTAGTGGCTGCGTGAATAGGGTGTTGGAATATCTCTCGATTCTTGTCTATATGCAAGACAAATATAAAAGTTCTGCGGATATAATTAAATATGAAGCAAAGATTGGAGGAAACTAGTTTTCTCTCTAAATAAAGAAATAACTACAACATATCATTGAAGTATACAATTAATTGAGAAAATAGATGCTTAGATTTAGATTAGTGAATGCGTGAATAGGGAGTTGGAAAATTTCTCGATTCTTGTCTATATGTAAGATAAATATAAACGTTCTGCGGAAATAATTAAATATGAAGCAAAGATTAGAGAAAACTAGTTTTCTCTGTAAATAAAGAAATAACTACAACATATCAAAGAAGCATTCAATTAATTGAGAAAATAGATGCTTAGATATAGATTAGTGGCTGCGTGAATAGGGTGTTGGAATATTTCTCGATTCTTGTCTATATGCAAGACAAATATAAAAGTTCTGCGAATATAATTAAATATGAAGCAAAAATTGGAGGAAACTAGTTTCTCTCGAAATACAGAAATAACTACCACATATCAAGGAAGTATACAATTAATTGAGAAAATAGATACTTAGATTAAGTTTAGTGACTGCGTGAATAGGGTGTTGGAATATTTCTCGATTCTTGTCTATATGTAAGATAAATATAAAAGTTCTGCGGAAAAAATTAAATATGAAGCAAAGATTCAAGTAAACTAGTTTTCTCTCTAAATAAAGAAATAACTACAACAGATCAAAGAAGTATACAATTAATTGAGAAAATAGATGCTTAGATTTAGATTAGTGACTGCGAGAATAGGGTGTTGGAATATTTCTCGATTCTTGTCTATATGCAAAACAAGTATAAAAGTTCTGCGGAAATAATTAAATATGAAGCAAAGATTGGAGGAAACTAATTTTCTCTCTAAATAAAGAAATAACTACAACATATCATTGAAGTATACTATTAATTGAGAAAATAGATGCTTAGATTTAGATTAGTGACTGCGTGAATAGGGTGTTGGAATATTTCTCGATTCTTGTCTATATGTAAGATAAATATAAATATTCTGCGGAAATAATTAAATATGAAGCAAAGATTGGAGAAAACTAGTTTTCTCTCTGAATATAGAAATAACTACAACATATCAAAGAAGCATACAATTAATTGAGAAAATAGATGCTTAGATTTAGATTAGTGACTGCGTGAATAGGGTGTTGGAATATTTCTCGATTCTTGTCTATATGTAAGATAAATATAAAAGTTCTGCGGAAATAATTAAATATGAAGCAAAGATTGGAGGAAACTAGTTTTCTCTCTAAATAAAGAAATAACTACAACATATCATTGAAGTATACTATTAATTGAGAAAATAGATGCTTAGATTTAGATTAGTGACTGCGTGAATAGGGTGTTGGAATATTTCTCGATTCTTGTCTATATGTAAGATAAATATAAATATTCTGCGGAAATAATTAAATATGAAGCAAAGATTGGAGAAAACTAGTTTTCTCTCTAAATATAGAAATAACTACAACATATCAAAGAAGCATACAATTAATTGAGAAAATAGATGCTTAGATTTAGATTAGTGACGGCGTGAATAGGGTGTTGGAATATTTCTCGATTCTTGTCTATATGTAAGATAAATATAAAAGTTCTGCGGAAATAATTAAATATGAAGCAAAGATTGGAGGAAACTAGTTTTCTCTCTAAATAAAGAAATAACTACAACATATCAAAGAAGCATACAATTAATTGAGAAAATAGATGCTTAGATTTAGATTAGTGGCTGCGTGAATAGGGTGTTGGAATATTTCTCGATTCTTGTCTATATGCAAAACAAGTATAAAAGTTCTGCGGAAATAATTAAATATGAAGCAAAGATTGGAGGAAACTAGTTTTCTCTCTAAATAAAGAAATAACTACAACATATCAATGAGGTATACTTTCAATTGAGAAAATAGATGCTTAGATTTAGATTAGTGACTGCGAGAAAAAGGTGTTGGAATATTTCTCGATTCTTGTCTATATGCAAGACAAATATAAAAGTTCTGCGGATATAATTAAATATGAAGCAAAAATTGGAGGAAACTAGTTTCTCTCGAAATACAGAAATAACTACCACATATCAAGGAAGTATACAATTAATTGAGGAAATAGATACTTAGATTAAGTTTAGTGACTGCGTGAATAGGGTGTTGGAATATTTCTCGATTCTTGTCTATATGCAAAACAAGTATAAAAGTTCTGCGGAAATAATTAAATATGAAGCAAAGATTGGAGGAAACTAGTTTTCTCTCTAAATAAAGAAATAACTACAACATATCAATGAGGTATACTTTTAATTGAGAAAATAGATGCTTAGATTTAGACTGCGTGAATAGGGTGTTGGAATATTTCTCGATTCTTGTCTATATGTAAGATAAATATAAAAGTTCTGCGGAAATAATTAAATATGAAGCAAAGATTGGCGGAAACTAGTTTTCTCTCTAAATAAAGAAATAACTACAACATATCATTGAAGTATACTATTAATTGAGAAAATAGATGCTTAGATTTAGATTAGTGAATGCGTGAATAGGGAGTTGGAAAATTTCTCGATTCTTGTCTATATGTAAGATAAATATAAACGTTCTGCGGAAATAATTAAATATGAAGCAAAGATTAGAGAAAACTAGTTTTCTCTCTAAATAAAGAAATAACTACAACATATCAAAGAAGCATACAATTAATTGATAAAATAGATACTTAGATTTAGATTAGTGACTGCGTGAATAGGGTGATGGAATATTTCTCGTTTCTTGTCTATATGTAAGATAAATATAAATATTCTGCGGAAATAATTAAATATGAAGCAAAGATTGGAGAAAACTAGTTTTCTCTCTAAATATAGAAATAACAACAATATATCAAAGAAGCATACAATTAATTGAGAAAATAGATGCTTAGATTTAGATAAGTGACTGCGTGAATAGGGTGTTGGAATATTTCTCGATTCTTGTCTATATGTAAGATAAATATAAAAGTTCTGCGGAAATAATTAAATATGAAGCAAAGATTGGAGGAAGCTAGTTTTCTCTCTAAATAAAGAAATAACTACAACATATCAATGAGGTATACTTTTAATTGAGAAAATAGATGCTTAGATTTAGACTGCGTGAATAGGGTGTTGGAATATTTCTCGATTCTTGTCTATATGTAAGATAAATATAAAAGTTCTGCGGAAATAATTAAATATGAAGCAAAGATTGGCGGAAACTAGTTTTCTCTCTAAATAAAGAAATAACTACAACATATCAAAGAAGCATTCAATTAATTGAGAAAATAGATGCTTAGATTTAGATTAGTGGCTGCGTGAATAGGGTGTTGGAATATTTCTCGATTTTTGTCTATATGCAAAACAAGTAAATGTTCTGCGGAAATAATTAAATATGAAGCAAAGATTGGAGGAAACTAGTTTTCTCTCTAAATAAAGAAATAACTACAACATATCATTGAAGTATACAATTAATTGAGAAAATAGATGCTTAGATTTAGTTTAGTGAATGCGTGAATAGGGTGTTGGAATATTTCTCGATTCTTGTCTATATGTAAGATAAATATAAAAGTTCTGCGGAAATAATTAAATATGAAGCAAAGATTGGAGAAAACTAGTTTTCTCTCTGAATATAGAAATAACTACAACATATCAAAGAAGCATACAATTAATTGAGAAAATAGATGCTTAGATTTAGATTAGTGACTGCGTGAATAGGGTGTTGGAATATTTCTCGATTCTTGTCTATATGTAAGATAAATATAAAAGTTCTGCGGAAATAATTAAATATGAAGCAAAGATTGGAGGAAACTAGTTTTCTCTCTAAATAAAGAAATAACTACAACATATCATTGAAGTATACTATTAATTGAGAAAATAGATGCTTAGATTTAGATTAGTGACTGCGTGAATAGGGTGTTGGAATATTTCTCGATTCTTGTCTATATGTAAGATAAATATAAATATTCTGCGGAAATAATTAAATATGAAGCAAAGATTGGAGAAAACTAGTTTTCTCTCTAAATATAGAAATAACTACAACATATCAAAGAAGCATACAATTAATTGAGAAAATAGATGCTTAGATTTAGATTAGTGACGGCGTGAATAGGGTGTTGGAATATTTCTCGATTCTTGTCTATATGTAAGATAAATATAAAAGTTCTGCGGAAATAATTAAATATGAAGCAAAGATTGGAGGAAACTAGTTTTCTCTCTAAATAAAGAAATAACTACAACATATCAAAGAAGCATACAATTAATTGAGAAAATAGATGCTTAGATTTAGATTAGTGGCTGCGTGAATAGGGTGTTGGAATATTTCTCGATTCTTGTCTATATGCAAAACAAGTATAAAAGTTCTGCGGAAATAATTAAATATGAAGCAAAGATTGGAGGAAACTAGTTTTCTCTCTAAATAAAGAAATAACTACAACATATCAATGAGGTATACTTTCAATTGAGAAAATAGATGCTTAGATTTAGATTAGTGACTGCGAGAAAAAGGTGTTGGAATATTTCTCGATTCTTGTCTATATGCAAGACAAATATAAAAGTTCTGCGGATATAATTAAATATGAAGCAAAAATTGGAGGAAACTAGTTTCTCTCGAAATACAGAAATAACTACCACATATCAAGGAAGTATACAATTAATTGAGGAAATAGATACTTAGATTAAGTTTAGTGACTGCGTGAATAGGGTGTTGGAATATTTCTCGATTCTTGTCTATATGCAAAACAAGTATAAAAGTTCTGCGGAAATAATTAAATATGAAGCAAAGATTGGAGGAAACTAGTTTTCTCTCTAAATAAAGAAATAACTACAACATATCAATGAGGTATACTTTTAATTGAGAAAATAGATGCTTAGATTTAGACTGCGTGAATAGGGTGTTGGAATATTTCTCGATTCTTGTCTATATGTAAGATAAATATAAAAGTTCTGCGGAAATAATTAAATATGAAGCAAAGATTGGCGGAAAATAGTTTTCTCTCTAAATAAAGAAATAACTACAACATATCATTGAAGTATACTATTAATTGAGAAAATAGATGCTTAGATTTAGATTAGTGAATGCGTGAATAGGGAGTTGGAAAATTTCTCGATTCTTGTCTATATGTAAGATAAATATAAACGTTCTGCGGAAATAATTAAATATGAAGCAAAGATTAGAGAAAACTAGTTTTCTCTCTAAATAAAGAAATAACTACAACATATCAAAGAAGCATACAATTAATTGATAAAATAGATACTTAGATTTAGATTAGTGACTGCGTGAATAGGGTGATGGAATATTTCTCGTTTCTTGTCTATATGTAAGATAAATATAAATATTCTGCGGAAATAATTAAATATGAAGCAAAGATTGGAGAAAACTAGTTTTCTCTCTAAATATAGAAATAACAACAATATATCAAAGAAGCATACAATTAATTGAGAAAATAGATGCTTAGATTTAGATAAGTGACTGCGTGAATAGGGTGATGGAATATTTCTCGTTTCTTGTCTATATGTAAGATAAATATAAAAGTTCTGCGGAAATAATTAAATATGAAGCAAAGATTGGAGGAAGCTAGTTTTCTCTCTAAATAAAGAAATAACTACAACATATCAATGAGGTATACTTTTAATTGAGAAAATAGATGCTTAGATTTAGACTGCGTGAATAGGGTGTTGGAATATTTCTCGATTCTTGTCTATATGTAAGATAAATATAAAAGTTCTGCGGAAATAATTAAATATGAAGCAAAGATTGGCGGAAACTAGTTTTCTCTCTAAATAAAGAAATAACTACAACATATCAAAGAAGCATTCAATTAATTGAGAAAATAGATGCTTAGATTTAGATTAGTGGCTGCGTGAATAGGGTGTTGGAATATTTCTCGATTTTTGTCTATATGCAAAACAAGTAAATGTTCTGCGGAAATAATTAAATATGAAGCAAAGATTGGAGGAAACTAGTTTTCTCTCTAAATAAAGAAATAACTACAACATATCATTGACGTATACAATTAATTGAGAAAATAGATGCTTAGATTTAGTTTAGTGAATGCGTGAATAGGGTGTTGGAATATTTCTCGATTCTTGTCTATATGTAAGATAAATATAAAAGTTCTGCGGAAATAATTAAATATGAAGCAAAGATTGGAGGAAACTAGTTTTCTCTCTAAATAAAGAAATAACTACAACATATCATTGAAGTATACTATTAATTGAGAAAATAGATGCTTAGATTTAGATTAGTGACTGCGTGAATAGGGTGTTGGAATATTTCTCGATTCTTGTCTATATGTAAGACAAATATAAATATTCTGCGGAAATAATTAAATATGAAGCAAAGATTGGAGAAAACTAGTTTTCTCTCTAAATATAGAAATAACTACAACATATCAAAGAAGCATACAATTAATTGAGAAAATAGATGCTTAGATTTAGATTAGTGACGGCGTGAATAGGGTGTTGGAATATTTCTCGATTCTTGTCTATATGTAAGATAAATATAAAAGTTCTGCGGAAATAATTAAATATGAAGCAAAGATTGGAGGAAATTAGTTTTCTCTCTAAATAAAGAAATAACTACAACATATCAAAGAAGCATACAATTAATTGAGAAAATAGATGCTTAGATTTAGATTAGTGGCTGCGTGAATAGGGTGTTGGAATATTTCTCGATTCTTGTCTATATGCAAAACAAGTATAAAAGTTCTGCGGAAATAATTAAATATGAAGCAAAGATTGGAGGAAACTAGTTTTCTCTCTAAATAAAGAAATAACTACAACATATCAATGAGGTATACTTTCAATTGAGAAAATAGATGCTTAGATTTAGATTAGTGACTGCGTGAATAGGGTGTTGGAATATTTCTCGATTCTTGTCTATATGTAAGATAAATATAAAAGTTCTGCGGAAATAATTAAATATGAAGCAAAGATTGGAGGAAACTAGTTTTCTCTCTAAATAAAGAAATAACTACAACATATCAAAGAAGCATACAATTAATTGAGAAAATAGATGCTTAGATTTAGATTAGTGGCTGCGTGAATAGGGTGTTGGAATATTTCTCGATTCTTGTCTATATGCAAAACAAGTATAAAAGTTCTGCGGAAATAATTAAATATGAAGCAAAGATTGGAGGAAACTAGTTTTCTCTCTAAATAAAGAAATAACTACAACATATCAATGAGGTATACTTTCAATTGAGAAAATAGATGCTTAGATTTAGATTAGTGACTGCGAGAATAGGGTGTTGGAATATTTCTCGATTCTTGTCTATATGCAAGACAAATATAAAAGTTCTGCGGATATAATTAAATATGAAGCAAAAATTGGAGGAAACTAGTTTCTCTCGAAATACAGAAATAACTACACATATCAAGGAAGTATACAATTAATTGAGAAAATAGATACTTAGATTAAGTTTGGTGACTGCGTGAATAGGGTGTTGGAATATTTCTCGATTCTTGTCTATATGCAAAACAAGTAAATGTTCTGCGGAAATAATTAAATATGAAGCAAAGATTGGAGGAAACTAGTTTTCTCTCTAAATAAAGAAATAACTACAACATATCATTGAAGTATACTATTAATTGAGAAAATAGATGCTTAGATTTAGATTAGTGAATGCGTGAATAGGGTGTTGGAATATTTCTCGATTCTTGTCTATATGCAAAACAAGTATAAAAGTTCTGCGGAAATAATTAAATATGAAGCAAAGATTGGAGGAAACTAGTTTTCTCTCTAAATAAAGAAATAACTACAACATATCAATGAGGTATACTTTCAATTGAGAAAATAGATGCTTAGATTTAGATTAGTGACTGCGAGAATAGGGTGTTGGAATATTTCTCGATTCTTGTCTATATGCAAGACAAATATAAAAGTTCTGCGGATATAATTAAATATGAAGCAAAAATTGGAGGAAACTAGTTTCTCTCGAAATACAGAAATAACTACATATATCAAGGAAGTATACAATTAATTGAGAAAATAGATACTTAGATTAAGTTTGGTGACTGCGTGAATAGGGTGTTGGAATATTTCTCGATTCTTGTCTATATGCAAAACAAGTAAATGTTCTGCGGAAATAATTAAATATGAAGCAAAGATTGGAGGAAACTAGTTTTCTCTCTAAATAAAGAAATAACTACAACATATCATTGAAGTATACTATTAATTGAGAAAATAGATGCTTAGATTTAGATTAGTGACTGCGTGAATAGGGTGTTGGAATATTTCTCGATTCTTGTCTATATGCAAGATAAATATAAATATTCTGCGGAAATAATTAAATATGAAGCAAAGATTGGAGAAAACTAGTTTTCTCTCTAAATATAGAAATAACTACAACATATCAAAGAAGCATACAATTAATTGAGAAAATAGATGCTTAGATTTAGATTAGTGACTGCGTGAATAGGGTGTTGGAATATTTCTCGATTCTTGTCTATATGTAAGATAAATATAAAAGTTCTGCGGAAATAATTAAATATGAAGCAAAGATTGGAGAAAACTAGTTTTCTCTCTAAATAAAGAAATAACTACAACATATCAATGAGGTATACTTTTAATTGAGAAAATAGATGCTTAGATTTAGACTGCGTGAATAGGGTGTTGGAATATTTCTCGATTCTTGTCTATATGTAAGATAAATATAAAAGTTCTGCGGAAACAATTAAATATTAAGCAAAGGTTGGAGAAAACTAGTTTTCTCTCTAAATAAAAAAATAACTACAACATATCATTGAAGTATACTATTAATTGAGAAAATAGATGCTTAGATTTAGATTAGTGAATGCGTGAATAGGGTGTTGGAAAATTTCTCGATTCTTGTCTATATGTAAGATAAATATAAACGTTCTGCGGAAATAATTAAATATGAAGCAAAGATTAGAGAAAACTAGTTTTCTCTCTAAATAAAGAAATAACTACAACATATCAAAGAAGCATACAATTAATTGAGAAAATAGATACTTAGATTTAGATAAGTGACTGCGTGAATAGGGTGATGGAATATTTCTCGATTCTTGTCTATATGTAAGATAAATATAAAAGTTCTGCGGAAATAATTAAATATGAAGCAAAGATTCAAGGAAACTAGTTTTCTCTCTAAATAAAGAAATAACTACAACAGATCAAAGAAGTATACAATTAATTGAGAAAATAGATGCTTAGATTTAGATTAGTGACTGCGAGAATAGGGTGTTGGAATATTTCTCGATTCTTGTCTATATGCAAGACAAATATAAAAGTTCTGCGGATATAATTAAATATGAAGCAAAAATTGGAGGAAACTAGTTTCTCTCGAAATACAGAAATAACTACCACATATCAAGAAGTATAAAATTAATTGAGAAAATAGATACTTAGATTAAGTTTAGTGACTGCGTGAATAGGGTGTTGGAATATTTCTCGATTCTTGTCTATATGCAAAACAAGTATAAAAGTTCTGCGGAAATAATTAAATATGAAGCAAAGAGTGGAGGAAACTAGTTTTCTCTCTAAATAAAGAAATAACTACAACATATCATTGAAGTATACTATTAATTGAGAAAATAGATGCTTAGATTTAGATTAGTGACTGCGTGAATAGGGTGTTGGAATATTTCTCGATTCTTGTCTATATATAAGATAAATATAAATATTCTGCGGAAATAATTAAATATGAAGCAAAGATTGGAGAAAACTAGTTTTCTCTCTAAATATAGAAATAACTACAACATATCAAAGAAGCATACAATTAATTGAGAAAATAGATGCTTAGATTTAGATTAGTGACTGCGTGAATAGGGTGTTGGAATATTTCTCGATTCTTGTCTATATGTGAGATAAATATAAAAGTTCTGCGGAAATAATTAAATATGAAGCAAAGATTGGAGGAAACTAGTTTTCTCTCTAAATAAAGAAATAACTACAACATATCAAAGAAGCATACAATTAATTGAGAAAATAGATGCTTAGATTTAGATTAGTGGCTGCGTGAATAGGGTGTTGGAATATTTCTCGATTCTTGTCTATATGCAAAACAAGTATAAAAGTTCTGCGGAAATAATTAAATATGAAGCAAAGATTGGAGGAAACTAGTTTTCTCTCTAAATAAAGAAATAACTACAACATATCAATGAGGTATACTTTTAATTGAGAAAATAGATGCTTAGATTTAGACTGCGTGAATAGGGTGTTGGAATATTTCTCGATTCTTGTCTATATGCAAAAAAAGTAAATGTTCTGCGGAAATAATTAAATATGAAGCAAAGATTGGAGGAAACTAGTTTTCTCTCTAAATAAAGAAATAACTACAACATATCATTGAAGTATACTATTAATTGAGAAAATAGATGCTTAGATTTAGATTAGTGGCTGCGTGAATAGGGCGTTGGAATATTTCTCGATTCTTGTCCATATGCAAGACAAGTATAAAAGTTCAGCGGAAATAATTAAATATGAAGCAAAGATTGGAGGAAACTAGTTTTCTCTCTATATAAAGAAATAACTACAACATATCATTGAAGTATACTATTAATTGAGAAAATAGATGCTTAGATTTAGATTAGTGAATGCGTGAATAGGGTGTTGGAATATTTCTCGATTCTTGTCTATATGCAAAACAAGTATAAAAGTTCTGCGGAAATAATTAAATCTGAAGCAAAGATTGGAGGAAACTAATTTTCTCTCTAAATAAAGAAATAACTACAACATATCATTGAAGTATACTATTAATTGAGAAAATAGATGCTTAGATTTAGATTAGTGACTGCGTGAATAGGGTGTTGGAATATTTCTCGATTCTTGTCTATATGTAAGATAAATATAAATATTCTGCGGAAATAATTAAATATGAAGCAAAGATTGGAGAAAACTAGTTTTCTCTCTAAATATAGAAATAACTACAACATATCAAAGAAGCATACAATTAATTGAGAAAATAGATGCTTAGATTTAGATTAGTGACTGCGTGAATAGGGTGTTGGAATATTTCTCGATTCTTGTCTATATGTAAGATAAATATAAAAGTTCTGCGGAAATAATTAAATATGAAGCAAAGATTGGAGGAAACTAGTTTTCTCTCTAAATAAAGAAATAACTACAACATATCAAAGAAGCATACAATTAATTGAGAAAATAGATGCTTAGATTTAGATTAGTGGCTGCGTGAATAGGGTGTTGGAATATTTCTCGATTCTTGTCTATATGTAAGATAAATATAAAAGTTCTGCGGAAATAATTAAATATGAAGCAAAGATTGGAGAAAACTAGTTTTCTCTCTAAATAAAGAAATAACCACAACATATCAAAGAAGCATACAATTAATTGAGAAAATAGATGCTTAGATTTAGATTAATTGCTGCGTGAATAGGGTGTTGGAATATTTCTCGATTCTTGTCTATATGCAAAACAAGTATTAAAGTTCTGCGGAAATAATTAAATATGAAGCAAAGATTGGAGGAAACTAGTTTTCTCTCTAAATAAAGAAATAACTACAACATATCAATGAGGTATACTTTTAATTGAGAAAATAGATGCTTAGATTTAGACTGCGTGAATAGGGTGTTGGAATATTTCTCGATTCTTGTCTATATGTAAGATAAATATAAAAGTTCTGCGGAAACAATTAAATATTAAGCAAAGGTTGGAGAAAACTAGTTTTCTCTCTAAATAAAAAAATAACTACAACATGTCAAAGAAGTATACAATTAATTGAGAAAATAGATGCTTAGATTTAGATTAGTGACTGCGAGAATAGGGTGTTGGAATATTTCTCGATTCTTGTCTATATGCAAGACAAATATAAAAGTTCTGCCCCCCCAGGGGCACACTCTTGTGTGACGGGTACGGCGCACCCGGGGCCCCGAGCTGGACCTTAGCATACTTCAATTTCTCTCTTACGACGGTCCTGTTTTGAGTTCCTGACTTTCACTTTATCATTTTATTGACCTAGTGAGCGAACATTATTTTATTTACTATAAAATTCTGGATATCATTTACAGAACATTGGTTTCTAAACTTTTGATTAGTTTTTTCATTACGTTGATATATTTATTCCTTTTGTTGTAATTCATTATATGTTTATGAATTCTCATCCTTATCGTGGTTGACAGATTAACTGGTAAGGACTTTTCGTCTTGGCTCGGTGTTATATTGAACCCTGATGAGAAGAAACCACCCGCGTGTTCGCCGTGCGTGGAGACCCGTGTCCTTGGAAAAGGGGATCCTGGTAGTTGAGGGGCATCCTGGTACCCCAATACACTGCTTTGGCCCCTGCTCCAGGTAAACGGGAGGTGCATATTGGCCTGTATGCATCAATCGGCCAGTCACGAATGTCATCTGTTGGCTAGGGTCAAGCCCGGGGTCACTTACTGAGCACCTCGTTAAGGGTGGAGGCTGCTCCAGGGGTGACCTTCGGGCGTATAGCTATTGGCTAGCATCGTTGTTGAGTAACAGATTTCTATCTATTTCTCACATCCCCTAAGTTGGACTCCGTGGTGGGTGGTGCCGCCGATAGTGGAACTTGATTTATTTTTTTGTATGGCAGATAATGAACAGATGGTGTTGAGTTCCGCACACCGAAACAAAAGCGGAACAACCCCTTTACCTAGTTTTAACCTATCTAAATGTCCAATTTACGACCCAGCTAAAGCCAGATTCCTAATATTGAGCTCAACCGAAATAAAACTATCTAATGTATCCCCATTTCTTGTCCAAAAGTCTCTTGAATCTTCAATAGGCAATCCCAAACATGTTAAACAGCTTCCCTCAGGTGATTTATTAGTGGAAACTATCTCTGAAAAACAGACTACTTCACTCTTAAAAACACAAACTATAGGCAACATACCCATAACAGTCACACCTCATAATACATTGAATATTTCTAAAGGTGTAATTTCTGATAAAGCTCTCCAGTCCCTTCCAATCGAAGAAATCCTAGAAGGACTATCAAACCAAGTTGTTATTGACGCGCGCCATATAACAATTAAAAAAGGTACAGAGATAATAAATACTCAACATCTAATATTAACATTCAATACAGCTCAATTACCTACTGATGTCAAAGCCGGTTATCGCAACTGTAAAATCCGTCCTTATATTCCTAATCCAATACGCTGCTTTAAATGTCAAAAATTCGGTCATTCAACTAGTAACTGCCGAGGAAAAGAAACTTGTTCACGCTGTAGCCTACCTGACCACACTTTTAGAACATGTAACCTTCCCGAAAAATGCATAAATTGTTCAGAACCCCATTCTGCAAACTCTCGAATTTGCCCAAAATGGAAACAAGAGAAACAGATCCTAAATATAAAAGTTACACAAAATCTGACCTATTTCGAAGCTAAAGCAAAACTACTAGGCTCCCAACCAATATCTAACGTTTCATATGCAGCAGTTGTTGCCAAAAAACCAACAAAATCAATAGGAACACAATATGACATAGCTGAATTTGATGCGCAAAACATGAAATTAAAAATTCTGAAACCAAGACAAACATCTACTAAATCGAAATCAACGGCATCCCAAGTTACTCAACAAGCACCCAGCACTTCAAAACCCACATCAACTCAATCTAAAGCTCCAAACAATACAGAAAGTAACAAATATCTAAAATTAACTCCTCAAATAGTAAATGCTTTGCATAAAAAATTATCTCAACCTTCAAGTTTTAGCAAACATACATACATCCCGAAAAGCAGACAAAATAAATTTAAATTCCGTCAAAAACAGTTAAATGGTACTCAGCAAGACCAGCAGTTGCTTTCGGACGCAATGAGTACAGATGAAGATAATACAAATGACCCGCCAGAACCAGAAATGCAAGTAGATGAAGGGTTAGAAACGCCAGCTAACCTCATTCCCAAAAAATCAAAATTAAAACTTAAAAGATAATGGAGAGGAAAGTTTTAACCTGGAATTGTCGTGGATTTTATTCAAGCTGTTCGGACATTAAAAATTTAATAGAGGTGTATAATCCCGCGTGCATTGCTCTACAAGAGACATTTCTTAAACCAACTCATACGGCTACTATACGAAAATTCTCACACATAAGAAAAGACAATATTATTGGAAATAAAGCATGTGGAGGCGTATCTCTTCTCATTTCAAACAGTTATCCATTTTCAAGTATTAATCTTCAAACAAACCTTCAAGCAGTTGCCGCTCAAATAACAATAACTTCGCTTATAACTTTCTGTTCTGTTTACCTTCCCCCAAACGAACATATTTCACAATTAGACATTGACAATTTAATAAATCAGCTACCTGTACCTTATGTTTTATTGGGAGATTTTAATGGTCATAATACTATTTGGGGAAGTAAAGATATTAACGCTCGGGGTTCACAAATTGAAAAATTAATAGATGATCATCAACTGTGTTTACTGAATAGCAATGAAATAACTCATTTCCACTTTCCATCCAGAACATATCATTCTATTGATTTAGTTATTTGCAGTCCCAACATTTATACCTTACTGAACCTAAATGTTCACGATGATTTAGGTCAGAGTGATCATTTCCCTTTACTTCTATCTATTACTGGATCTGGACAAAGGAATCTTCCCGCATCACCTAAATTTAAGTTTGAACGTGCTAACTGGACCTTATTCCGAAATTCAGTAAATTTAAATGATGATTTAGTCAATAACTCTGTCAACGAAGCTACAACATCAATTACTAATGCTATTCTGGCTGCTGCAGAGAAATCTATACCGCGCACTACTGGTAATTTCCCAAGGTACCCTAAACCTTGGTGGAACCAGGAATGCAGCTCTGCTCATAAAGCACAGAAAAGAGCGTGGAGAACATTTCGCAGGTTTCCCACCATCGAAAATCTTATTATTTTCAAAAAATCACGAGCCCTAGCCAGAAATATTAGGAGAAGAAGCCAAAAGAATTCTTGGATACAATATGTATCGAACATAAATAGCAGCACCACATCCTGTGAAGTTTGGCGAAAAATTAAATCCATATCAGGTCATTATCAAAATCAATCTATCCCTCATTTAGAAATAAACAACAACAAAATATGTGACGTTAAAAATATAGCAAATGTTCTAGCCGAAACCTTCAGCAACTCGTCAAATCCAATTAACTATTCGTCAAAATTTCAATCTCACAAAAATAAAATCGAAAAAATACCTTTGAAGCCTCCAAATTATCCGCTTAATGAATATAATTGTCCAATAACATTCTCTGAATTAAAATCCGCTCTCAGTGTATCCCGACTTACAACTGCAGGACCTGACAATATTCATAATTATATGCTGAAAAACCTTTCAGATTCTGATCTTCAAGTAATTTTAAAACTATTTAACAAAATATGGTTGGAGAGAGACTTTCCATCTTCTTGGCGAACATCTATCATAATAGCTATCCCCAAACCTGGTAAAGATACTAAAAACCCATCCAATTACAGACCAATAGCATTAACTAGCTGTCTTTGCAAACTACTTGAGAGAATAATTAATAATAGACTCGTACAATTCTTGGAAATCCAAAATATTTATCATAATAAACAGAGTGGCTTTAGAAAATGCCGATCAACTATCGACAATATACAAAATCTCGAAACTGAAATACGATTAGCTTTCCTCAAAAAACAACACCTCATAACAGTGTTGTTTGACCTTGAGAAAGCGTATGACAGAACTTGGCGACATGGTATTCTAATGGACTTGATCAAATATAATATTTCAGGAAACATGTTTCATTTCATCAAGAACTTTTTAGCTGACAGGACTTTTCAGGTACGTATCAATTCAATTTTATCCGATAATTTTAACCAGCTTGAAGGAGTTCCACAAGGAAGCGTTATAAGCGTAACGCTGTTCCTCATCAAAATAAACGAGCTTTTATCTATTCTACCAAATACAGTCAATGGAGAGTTATTTGTAGATGACTTCCGTTTAACTTGTAGAGCTTCATGCATGCGCACAATTGAGAGGCAACTACAACTTTCGATAAACAAAATTACACAATGGGCTGAACTCAATGGTTTTACCTTTTCCTCTTCTAAAACATCATGCATTCATTTTTGCCGAAAGAGAGGAATTCACCCTGATCCAGAATTATACATTAATCATGCACAAATTCCTATTGTTCAAGAAACGAGATTTTTGGGTGTAACACTAGATTCTAAATTAACATTTTCAGCTCACATACAAAACATACGAAAATCCTGTTATGCAAAATTAAACATCTTAAAAGTACTTGCAAATACATCATGGGGGCAAGATACTCAATCCATGCTTAGAATACATAACGCTTTAATCCGTTCTAAACTTGATTATGCGGCTACTGTTTATGGATCAGCTAGAAAGTCTGTTTTAAGGTATTTGGACACCATCCATCATCAGGGACTCAGAATTGCCACAGGAGCTTTTCGCACATCACCTATTAGTAGCTTATATGCATTGTATAACGAACCTTCTCTTAGTTCGAGGCGAAATAAACTGTCTCTGAACTTTTACTTTCATATAAAATGTCATCCTTCACATCCATTGTACTCTCATGTATCTACATATGCACTACCATCATGTTCTACACATTTTAGCAACCGACCTGCCTTAATTCCTACTTTTGGATTAAGGATGAAAAAACTCTTGACTGATTTATATTTAGAAGATTTTAATGTTTTAGAGATTGCAGAACTTATTCCTTCTTGGAATAACATCAAAGTTAAAATTTTCGATATTTTTGAAGGTTTGACTAAGGACGAAACGTCTCCAGTTATATATCAACAAATATTTTATGCTTTCTTACAGCATTTTAATGACTTTCGTACAATTTATACTGATGGCTCTAAATTTGATAATCATGCTGCCAGCGCGGTTGTGTGTGACTCAGAGGTAATTTCAGAGAAGCTACATTCCGCCTTTTCCGTTTTTTCTTCTGAATGCAACGCTATTTTGCTTGCTCTTCAGTTTATTTCTAGGCAACTGTACAAAAAATGGTTGATTTTCTCTGATTCTAAAAGTTGCATCGATGCACTTAAGAATCTTGACAATAAACCTCACTCTATCATCCATCATATAATAAATACATATTTAAGCCTCAGTAACAATAGCTTTGAAATAATATTTGTTTGGATCCCGGGACATGTAGGCATTCCAGGTAATGAAAAAGCTGATTCAATAGCCAAGTCAACACACAATCTTACAAATAAACCACACTGTTTACCTGACATTCGAAATTTAGTGGCAGACACTCTTACCCAACTCAGACAGACGAACTGGGATAATGAAATAAACAACAAATTACATGAGATCAAATCAGATATTAAACCATTTGCACCACTGACTAACTACAACCGAAAAACCCAGGTACTTATCAACAGACTACGGATTGGGCACACCCGCTTGACACACAAATATTTAATTTTAAATGAAGCACCTCCACAATGCAATTTTTGCAAAGAGTCTCTTACAGTAAAACATTTTCTGACCCAGTGTATGAAATTTAAATCTAAAAGACGACAGTACTTTAACTGTGACTTTCCGACTTTATCATTTTTACTTGGAGACACACCTCATCCTAATTTAATTCTATACATCAAACATATCGGATTTTACAATTTGATTTAGTTCTAGATATAACCTAGTTGACAAATTTTAAATTAGTTTTAATTTTGAACAAGTTGCTCTTTTCAGCCTAATTGTTCTGATTTTAACAAAGCTACAGTAATTTTTACCTAGGTTTGGGCGCGGTATAGCCAAACCATGGCTCTAGCGCCAAAAATTTACATCAATCAATCAATCAATCAATCAATAAAAGTTCTGCTGATATAATTAAATATGAAGCAAAAATTGGAGGAAACTAGTTTCTCTCGAAATAAAGAAATAACTACAACATATCATTGAAGTATACTATTAATTGAGAAAATAGATGCTTAGATTTAGATTAGTGAATGCGTGAATAGGGTGTTGGAAAATTTCTCGATTCTTGTCTATATGTAAGATAAATATAAACGTTCTGCGGAAATAATTAAATATGAAGCAAAGATTAGAGAAAACTAGTTTTCTCTCTAAATAAAGAAATAACTACAACATATCATTGAAGTATACTATTAATTGAGAAAATAGATGCTTAGATTGAGATTAGTGAATGCGTGAATAGGGTGTTGGAATATTTCTCGATTCTTGTCTATATGTAAGATAAATATAAAAAGTCTGCGGAAATAATTAAATATGAAGCAAAGATTGGAGGAAACTAGTTTTCTCTCTAAATAAAGAAATAACTACAACATATCAAAGAAGCATACAATTAATAGAGAAAATAGATGCTTAGATTTAGATTAGTGGCTGCGTGAATAGGGCGTTGGAATATTTCTCGATTCTTGTCCATATGCAAGACAAGTATAAAAGTTCTGCGGAAATAATTAAATATGAAGCAAAGATTGGAGAAAACTAGTTTTCTCTCTAAATAAAAAAAATAACTACAACAGATCAAAGAAGTATACAATTAATTGAGAAAATATATGCTTAGATTTAGATTAGTGACTGCGAGAATAGGGTGTTGGAATATTTCTCGATTCTTGTCTATATGTAAGATAAATATAAAAGTTTTGCGGAAATAATTAAATATGAAGCAAAGATTAGAGAAAACTAGTTTTCTCTCTAAATAAAGAAATAACTACAACATATCAAAGAAGCATACAATTAATTGAGAAAATAGATACTTAGATTTAGATTAGTGACTGCTTGAATAGTGTGTTGGAATATTTCTCGATTCTTGTCTATATGTAAGATAAATATAAAAGTTCTGCGGAAATAATTAAATATGAAGCAAAGAATCAAGGAAACTAGTTTTCTCTCTAAATAAAGAAATAACTACAACATATCAATGAAGTATACTATTAATTGAGAAAATAGATGCTTCGATTTAGATTAGTGACTGCGTGAATAGGGTGTTGGAATATTTCTCGATTCTTGTCTATATGTAAGATAAATATAAACGTTCTGCGGAAATAATTAAATATGAAGCAAAGATTAGCGAAAACTAGTTTTCTCTCTAAATAAAGAAATAACTACAACATATCAAAGAAGCATACAATTAATTGAGAAAATAGATGCTTAGATTTAGATTAGTGACTGCGTGAATAGGGTGTTGGAATATTTCTCGATTCTTGTCTATATGCAAAACAAGTATAAAAGTTCTGCGGAAATAATTAAATATGATTGGAGTAAACTAGTTTTCTCTCTAAATAAAGAAATAACTACAACAGATCAAAGAAGTATACAATTAATTGAGAAAATAGATGCTTAGATTTAGATTAGTGACTGCGAGAATAAGGTTTTGGAATATTTCTCGATTCTTGTCTATATGCAAGACAAATATAAAAGTTCTGCGGATATAATTAAATATGAAGCAAAAATTGGAGGAAACTAGTTTCTCTCGAAATACAGAAATAACTACCACATATCAAGGTTTTACAATTAATTGAGAAAATAGATACTTAGATTAAGTTTAGTGACTGCGTGAATAGGGTGTTGGAATATTTCTCGATTCTTGTCTATATGTAAGATAAATATAAAAGTTCTGCGGAAATAATTAAATATGAAGCAAAGATTCAAGGAAACTAGTTTTCTCTCTAAATAAAGAAATAACTACAACAGATGAAAGAAGTATACAATTAATTGAGAAAATAGATGCTTAGATTTAGATTAGTGACTGCGAGAATAGGGTGTTGGAATATTTCTCGATTCTTGTCTAAATGCAAGACAAATATAAAAGTTCTGCGGATATAATTAAATATGAAGCAAAAATTGGAGGAAACTAGTTTCTCTCGAAATACAGAAGTAACTACCACATATCAAGGAAGTATACAATTAATTGAGAAAATAGATACTTAGATTAAGTTTAGTGACTGCGTGAATAGGGTGTTGGAATATTTCTCGATTCTTGTCTATATGCAAAACAAATATAAAAGTTCTGCGGAAATAATTAAATATGAAGCAAAGATTGGAGGAAACTAGTTTTATCTCTAAATAAAGAAATAACTACAACATATCATTGAAGTATACTATTAATTGAGAAAATAGATGCTTAGATTTAGATTAGTGACTGCGTGAATAGGGTGTTGGAATATTTATCGATTTTTGTTTATATGTAAGATAAATATAAAAGTTCTGCGGAAATAATTAAATATGAAGCAAAGATTGGAGAAAACTAGTTTTCTCTCTAAATAAAAAAAATAACTACAACAGATCAAAGAAGTATACAATTAATTGAGAAAATAGATGCTTAGATTTAGATTAGTGACTGCGAGAATAGGGTGTTGGAATATTTCTCGATTCTTGTCTATATGTAAGATAAATATAAAAGTTTTGCGGAAATAATTAAATATGAAGCAAAGATTAGAGAAAACTAGTTTTCTCTCTAAATAAAGAAATAACTACAACATATCAAAGAAGCATACAATTAATTGAGAAAATAGATACTTAGATTTAGATTAGTGACTGCTTGAATAGTGTGTTGGAATATTTCTCGATTCTTGTCTATATGTAAGATAAATATAAAAGTTCTGCGGAAATAATTAAATATGAAGCAAAGAATCAAGGAAACTAGTTTTCTCTCTAAATAAAGAAATAACTACAACATATCAATGAAGTATACTATTAATTGAGAAAATAGATGCTTCGATTTAGATTAGTGACTGCGTGAATAGGGTGTTGGAATATTTCTCGATTCTTGTCTATATGTAAGATAAATATAAACGTTCTGCGGAAATAATTAAATATGAAGCAAAGATTAGCGAAAACTAGTTTTCTCTCTAAATAAAGAAATAACTACAACATATCAAAGAAGCATACAATTAATTGAGAAAATAGATGCTTAGATTTAGATTAGTGACTGCGTGAATAGGGTGTTGGAATATTTCTCGATTCTTGTCTATAGGCAAAACAAGTATAAAAGTTCTGCGGAAATAATTAAATATGAAGCAAAGATTGGAGGAAACTAGTTTTCTCTCTAAATAAAGAAATAACTACAACATATCAATGAAGTATACTATTAATTGAGAAAATAGATGCTTCGATTTAGATTAGTGACTGCGTGAATAGGGTGTTGGAATATTTCTCGACTCTTGTCTATATGTAAGATAAATATAAACGTTCTGCGGAAATAATTAAATATGAAGCAAAGATTAGAGAAAACTAGTTTTCTCTCTAAATAAAGAAATAACTACAACATATCAAAGAAGCATACAATTAATTGAGAAAATAGATTCTTAGATTTAGATTAGTGACTGCGTGAATAGGGTGTTGGAATATTTCTCGATTATTGTCTATATGTAAGATAAATATAAAAGTTCTGCGGAAATAATTAAATATGAAGCAAAGATTGGAGAAAACTAGTTTTCTCTCTAAATACAGAAATAACTACCACATATCAAGGAAGTATACAATTAATTGAGAAAATAGATACTTAGATTAAGTTCAGTGACTGCGTGAATAGGGTGTTGGAATATTTCTCGATTCTTGTCTATATGTAAGATAAATATAAACGTTCTGCGGAAATAATTAAATATGAAGCAAAGATTAGAGAAAACTAGTTTTCTCTCTAAATAAAGAAATAACTACAACATATCAAAGAAGTATACAATTAATTGAGAAAAAAGATACTTAGATTTAGATTAGTGACTGCGTGAATAGGGTGTTGGAATATTTCTCGATTCTTGTCCATATGCAAGACAAGTATAAAAGTTCTGCGGAAATAATTAAATATGAAGCAAAGATTGGAGGAAACTAGATTTCTCTCTAAATAAAGAAATAACTACAACATATTAAAGAAGCATACAATTAATTGAGAAAATAGATGCTTAGATTTAGATTAGTGACTGCGTGAATAGGGTGTTGGAATATTTCTCGATTCTTGTCTATAAGTAAGAATGATAAAAAAGTTCGGCGGAAAGATCTAAATATAAAACAAAGATTGGAGGAAACTAGTTTTCTCTCTAAATAAAGAAATAACTACAACATATCAATGAAGTATACAATTAATTGAGAAGATAGATGCTTAGATTTAGATTAGTGACTGCGTGAATAGGGTGTTGGAATATTTCTCGATTCTTGTCTATATGTAAGATAAATATAAAAGTTCTGCGGAAATAATTAAATATGAAGCAAAGATTCAAGGAAACTAGTTTTCTCACTAAATAAAGAAATAACTACAACATATCAAAGAAGCATACAATTAATAGAGAAAATAGATTCTTAGATTTAGATTAGTGGCTGCGTGATGGAATATTTCTCGATTCTTGTCTATATGCAAGATAAATATAAAAGTTCTGCGGAAATAATTAAATATGAAGCAAAGATTCAAGGAAACTAGTTTTCTCTCCAAATAAAGAAATAACTACAACATATCAAAGAAGTATACAATTAATTGAGAAAAAAATACTTAGATTTAGATTAGTAAATGCGTGAATAGGGTGTTGGAATATTTCTCGATTCTTGTCTATATGTAAGATAAATATAAAAGTTCTGCGGAAATAATTAAGTACGAAGCAAAGATAGGAGGAAACTAGTTTTCTCTCTAAATAAAGAAATAACTACAACATATCAAAGAAGCATACAATTAATTGAGAAAATAGATGCTTTGATTTAGATTAGTGACTGCGTGAATAGGGTGTTGGAATATTTCTCGATTCTTGTCTATATGTAAGATAAATATAAAAGTTCTGCTTAAATAATTAAATATGAAGCAAAGATTCAAGGAAACTAGTTTTCTCTCTAAATAAAGAAATAACTACAACATATCAAGGAAGTTTACAATTAATTGAGAAAATAGATGCTTAGATTAAGTTTAGTGACTGCGTGAATAGGGTGTTGGAATATTTCTCGATTCTTGTCTATATGCAAAACAAGTATAAAAGTTCTGCGGAAATAATTAAATATGAAGCAAAGATTGGAGGAAACTAGTTTTCTCTCTAAATAAAGAAATAACTACAACAGATCAAAGAAGTATACAATTAATTGAGAAAATAGATGCTTAGATTTAGATTAGTGACTGCGAGAATAGGGTGTTGGAATATTTCTCGATTCTTGTCTATATGCAAGACAAATATAAAAGTTCTCCGGATATAATTAAATATGAAGCAAAAATTGGAGGAAACTAGTTTCTCTCGAAATACAGAAATAACTACCACATATCAAGGAAGTATACAATTAATTGAGAAAATAGATACTTAGATTAAGTTTAGTGACTGCGTGAATAGGGTGTTGGAATATTTCGCGATTCTTGTCTATATGCAAAACAAGTATAAAAGTTCTGCGGAAATAATTAAATATGAAGCAAAGATTGGAAGAAACTAGTTTTCTCTCTAAATAAAGAAATAACTACAACATATCATTGAAGTATACTATTAATTGAGAAAACAGATGCTTAGATTTAGATTAGTGACTGCGTGAATAGGGTGTAGGAATATTTCTCGATTCTTGTCTATATGTAAGATAAATATAAAAGTTCTGCGGAAATAATTAAATATGAAGCAAAGATTGGAGGAAACTAGTTTTCTCTCTAAATAAAGAAATAACTACAACATATCAAAGAAGCATACAATTAATTGAGAAAATAGATGCTTAGATTTAAATTAGTGGCTGCGAGAATAGGGTGTTGGAATATTTCTCGATTCTTTTCTATATGCAAAACAAGTATAAAGTTCTGCGGAAATAATTAAATATGAAGCAAAGATTGGAGAAAACTAGTTTTCTCTCTAAATAAAAAAATAACTACAACAGATCAAAGAAGTATACAATTAATTGAGAAAATAGATGCTTAGATTTAGATTAGTGACTGCGAGAATAGGGTGTAGGAATATTTCTCGATTCTTGTCTATATGCAAGACAAATATAAAAGTTCTGCGGATATAATTAAATATGAAGCAAAAATTGGAGGAAACTAGTTTCTCTCGAAATAAAGAAATAATTACCACATATCAAGGAAGTATACAATTAATTGAGAAAATAGATGCTTAGATTTAGATTAGTGACTGCGTGAATAGGGTGTTGGAATATTTCTCGATTCTTGTCTATATATAAGATAAATATAAAATTTCTACGGAAATAATTAAATATGAAGCAAAGATTCAAGGAAACTAGTTTTTTCTCTAAATAAAGAAATAATTACAACATATCAAAGAAGCATACAATTAATTGAGAAATTAGATGCTTTGATTTAGATTAGTGGCTGCGTGAATAGGGTGTTGGAATATTTCTCGATTCTTGTCAATATGCAAAACAAGTATAAAAGTTCTGCGGAAATAATTAAATATGAAGCAAAGATTGGAGGAAACTAGTTTTCTCTCTAAATAAAGAAATAACTACAACATATCAAAGAAGCATACAATTAATTGAGAAAATAGATACTTAGATTTAGATTAGTGACTGCGTGAATAGGGTGTTGGAATATTTCTCGATTCTTGTCTATATGCAAGACAAATATAAAAGTTCTGAGGAAATAATTAAATATGTAGCGAAGATTGGAGGAAACTAGTTTTCTCTCTAAATAAAGAAATAACTTCAACATATCGGCAACGCGGCACCACTGCCGCGCACGCGCAACTGAAGGGCCATGGAGTGACCGCCATCTTTTTGCACTATTAAGGCCGAACTGAGGAGTAAAGGCACTGGCGTGTCGTAGTAGGGCAGTGTAGAGTCCGACATTTTGGGCCACTGCAACTTGGCATTACTGCCGCGCACGTGCCGCAGTAGGGCCGAGGAGTGTCCTCCATCTTTTGCCGCGGATTAGAGCGGAAGCTCAACTGAGGAGTAAAGGCACAGGCGCTTCGTACGAGTTCAGTGTAGAGTCCGCCATTTTGGAGCACCGCAGCGCGGCACTACAGCCGCGCACGTGCCACAGTAGGGCCATAGAGTGACCGCTTTCTTTGGTCACTAATTAGAGCGGAGTCCGATCTGAGGAGTAAAGGCACTGGCGTGTAGTAGTAGGGCAGTGTAGTTTCCTGCCATTTTGGACCACCGCTACGCGACACTACAGCCGTGCTGCATTAGGGCAAGGGAGTGCTTGCTATCTTTGGCCACGGATTAGAGCGGAAGCCCAACTGAGGAGTAAAGACACTGGCATTTCGTAGTAGGACAGTGTAGAGTCCGGCATTTTGGGCCACCGCAATGCGGCTATAAAGCCGTGCACGTGCCGCAGTAGGGCCATGGAGTGCAACTTCACCTGTTACTCATCTTGAAATAAATAACCGCAAAATAACTGATAAAAAAGAAATAGTTAACACTCTTGCTGAAAGCTTTTCTCAGAATTCCAGCCACACAAATTATCCAACCTCCTTTCAAAGATATAAAGCAATAACTGAAAAAACAATACTTAAATGTCCATCCGAACCAATCAATGATTATAATTCAAAAATTACTTTAATAGAACTAAAATCGGCAATAAAACGTTGTAAACCCACTTCTCCTGGTCCTGATAATATACACAGTAACATGTTTAAGCACCTTTCAGATACACATCTACAAATAATTTTAAATTTTTTCAATAGAATTTGGATTGAGAGAAAATTTCCCTCCAGCTGGCGCAAATCATACGTAATAGCTGTCCCCAAACCAGGAAAAGACCACAAAAATCCTAATAACTATCGGCCCATAGCTCTTACTAGCTGTTTATGCAAACTATTGGAACGGATTTTAAATGCTAGACTTACCTATTTGCTAGAATCTCGAAATATTTTATCTTGCAAACAGACTGGTTTCAGAAAATGCAGTTCTACTACTGATAATGCCATACTTTTAGAAACTGAGATAAGAGAAGCGTTCTTGAAAAGACAGCATCTGGTAGCAGTATTTTTCGATATCGAAAAAGCATACGACCGAACGTGGCGTTATGGTATTCTGCGAGATCTTCTAGATTATGATATAACAGGGAATTTATTTTATTTTATTCAAAAATTTTTAGCAGAAAGAACCTTTCAAGTGTTTTTAAATCCTATATTTTCAGACATTTACACTCAAGAAGAGGGTGTTCCTCAGGGTAGTGTTCTAAGCGTCACTTTATTTCTAATCAAAATAAATAAAATTTTATCTCTTTTACCCCCTTCTGTTGACGGTAGACTCTTTGTCGATGATTTTCGGATTTCGTGCAAAGCTACCCATATGCACACAATAGAAAGACAACTTCAATATGCAATTAATGAAGTATTACAGTGGGCAGACAGTAATGGTTTTACTTTTTCACCTAACAAAACTTCTTGCATTCACTTTTGTCGTAAACGAGGTCTTCATCCTGATCCAGAATTATTTATCAATAGTTACCGTATACCAGTTTTACCTGAAGTAAAATTTCTGGGCATAATTTTTGACTCAAAATTAACTTTTAAATCTCACATTAACTATCTGCGACAAAATTGTGAAAGGAAATTAAACATACTCAAAGTTTTAACGAACTGCTCTTGGGGAGCAGACACCAAATCTATGATTAAAATTTATCGCAGTATCATTCGCTCTAAAATTGACTATGGATCTATTATATATGGATCTGCTAGAAAATCTGTTTTAAGATACCTAGACACAGTACACCACGAAGGAATTCGCATTGCTACAGGGTCTTTTCGTACCTCTCCAATTCAAAGTTTGCTAGCTTTATATCATGAACCATCCCTCATTATACGCCGAGCAAAACTTGCCCTAAATTATTATTTTCATATCAAGAGTCACCCTAATCATCCCATGTTTCCTAAGATTTTAACGCCAGACTACGAAACTCTTTTTAACCATAGACCATCCTGCGTTCCAACTTTTGGACTTAGGATGAAAAAACTTTTATCAGATTTTACCATTGAGGATTTTGATATTTTACCAGTATGTAAACCGCATCCTCCCTGGATTGGTATAAATTTTCCTTTCATCGACATTTTTAAAGGAAATACTAAAGAACACACATCATCCATTATTTATCAACAAATTTTTAATTACTACCGAGAGCAATACGCAGATTTTAATCCGGTCTTTACTGATGGCTCAAAAACTAATAGTCACACAGCATCAGCTGTTGTGGCCAATGGATCCACTGTTTCAGAAAAACTTCCCCCGTCCTGTTCAGTATTTACAAGTGAGGCACACGCAATATTCTTGGCTTTACAGTTTATTTCATCTCAACCATTAAAGAAATGGTATATATATAGCGATTCGAAAAGCTGTATTGAAGCATTGTTAAACTGTAATCATAAACCTCATTCTATTATAAATTGTATTTTTAATCTCTACAACACTTTAAAACTTTCTGGGTACAAAATAATTTTTTCATGGATACCTGGACATACTGGCATTCTAGGAAATGAAGTAGCAGATAGGGCAGCAAAATCAACAAATAACCTAACTAATCACAAATCAACGTTATCAGATGTTAAAAATATTATCAAATGTACCTTGTATTCAGAATGGCAAAAAAACTGGAATAATGAGACGAATAATAAACTACATAGTATCTATTCTAACCTACAACCTTATACACATCTTAATCTACCTCGAAAGCTAGAAGTTATTTTAAATCGTTTACGTATCGGTCATACTCGTATTACTCACAGACATCTTCTACTAAATGAGCCTGCTCCAGAGTGTTCCCATTGTAAGGAACCGCTCACTGTGAAACACATTTTAACCAAATGTAGCAAATTTAAAATTCAGAGACAACGCCAATTCGGTTGCTTTAATCCATCATTGATTTTATTAATTGGTAACAGTCCCCACGACAACATCTTCTCATACCTCAAAGCCATTGGTTTTGATACATCAATATAGATATTTAATAAAAACCAAGTTGTAGGTGCGATATAGCCACAACTGGCTCAAATGAGGAAGCCCAAATGAGGAGTAAAGGCACTGGCGTGAAGTAGTAGGGCAGTGCAGAGTCAGACATTTCGGGCCACTGCAACGCGGCACTACAGCCGCGGACGCGCCGCAATAGGGCCGAGGATGGTCCAACATCTTTGGCAACGGATTAGAGCGGAAGCCCTACGGGGGAGTAAAGGGACTGGCATGTCGTAGTCGGGCAGTGTAGCGTCCGACTTATTGAGCCACCGCAACGCGGCACTAAAGCCGCGCACGCGCCGCTGAAGGGCCATGGAGTGACCGCCATATTTTTCCACTATTTAGAGCGGAAGGCCGAACTGAGGAGTAAAGGCACTGGCGAGTCGTAGTAGGGCTGTGTAGAGTCCGACATTTTGGGCCACTGCAACTTGGCATTACAGCCACGCACGTGCCGCAGTAGGGCCGTGGAGTGTCCTCCATCTTTTGCCGCGGATTAGAGCGGAAGCTCAACTGAGGAGTAAAGGCACAGGCGCGTCGTACGAGTTCTACGTAGAGTCCGCCATTTTCGAGCTCCGCAACGCGGCACTACAGCCGCGCACGTGCCACAGTAGGGCCATAGAGTGTCCGCCTTCTTTGGTCACTAATTAGAGCTGAAGCCGAACTAAGGAGGAAAGGCACTTGCGTGTGTGTCGTAGTTAAGCAGTGAAGAGTCTGACATTTTGGGGCACCGCAGTGCGGCACTACCCTCGCGGACGGGCTGCAGTTGGGCTATGGAGTGTCCGCCATCTTTGGCCACTGATTAGAGCGGAGTCCGATCTGAGGAGTAAAGGCACTGGCGTGTAGTAGTAGGGCAGTGTAGTTTTCTGCCATTTTGGACCACCGCTACGCGACACTACAGCCGTGCTGCATTAGGGCCAGGGAGTGCTTGCTATCTTTGGCCACGGATTAGAGCGGAAGCCCAACTGAGGAGTAAAGACACTGGCATGTCGTAGTAGGACAGTGTAGAGTCCGGCATTTTGGGCCACCGCAATGCGGCTATAATGCCGTGCACGTGCCGCAGTAGGGCCATGGAGGGTCCGCCATCTTTGACCACTGATTAAAGCGGAAGCAAAACTGAGAACTTAAGTCTTTGGTAGGGTCTAGTACGGCAGTGTAGTTTCCTGCCATTTTGGTCAACGCAACGCGGCACTACTGCCGAGCACGTGCCGCAGTAGGGCCATAGATTGTCCGCCTTCTTCGGCGACTGATTAGAGCGGAAGCCCTACTGAGGAGAAAAAGCACTGCTGTGTGAGTCGTAGTTAAGTAGTGTAGAGTCCGACATTTTGGGGCACCGCAGCGCGGCACTACTGCCGCGGAAGTGCCGCAGTAGGGCTATAGAGTGTCCGCCATCTTTGGCCACTGATTAGATCGGAATCCGAACTGAGGAGTAAAGGCACTTGTGTGAAGTAGTAGGGCAGTGTAGTTTCCAGCCATTTTGGTCAACGCAACGCGGCACTGCTGCCGAGCACGTGCCGCAGTAGGGCCATAGATTGTCCGCCTTCTTTGGCGACTGATTAGAGCGGAAGCCCTACTGAGGAGTAAAGGGACTGGCGTGTCGTAGTAGGGCAGTGAAGTTTCCGCCCGTTTGGCCTCCGCAACGCGGTACTACCGCGCACAAGCCGCAGTACGGCCATAGAGTGTTTGCCTCCTTTGGTCACTAATTAGAGCAGAAGCCGAACAAGCGTGTTATGGCACAAGCGTGTCGTAGTAGAGCAGAGTAGAGTCCGCCATTTTGGGCCACCGCAACGTGACACTACAGCCGTGCACGTGCCGCATTAGGGCCGGGGAGTGTTCGCAATCTTTGGCCATGGATTAGAGCGGAACCCAACTGAGAACTTAAGTCTTTGGAAGGGTCTAGTAGGGCAGTGTGGTGTCCGCCATTTTGGGCCACCGCAAGGCGGCACTACAGCCACGAACGTGCCGCAGAAGGGCCGTGGAGAGTCCGCCATCTTTAGCCGCTGATTAGAGCGGAAGCTCAACTGAGGAGTAAGGCTCAGGCGTTTCGTAGTAGGGCAGTGAAGAGTCCACCATTTTGGGGCACCGCAACGCGGCACTACAGCCGCGGACGTGACGCAGTAGGGCCATAGTCTGTCCGCCTGTTTTGGCCACTGATTAGAGCGGAAGCCGAACTGAGGAGCATAGATTTTTGCGTGTAGTAGTAGGGCAGTGTAGTTTCCTGGCATTTTGATCACCGAAACGCGGCACTATAGCCGAGCACGTGCCGCATAAGGGCCGGTGAGTGTTCGCCATCTTTGACCACTGATTAAAGCGGAAGCAAAACTGTGAACTTAAGTCATTGGTAGGGTCTAGTACGGCAGTGCAGTGTCGGCCATTTTGGACCACCGCAAGGCGGCACTACAGCCACGCACGTGCCGCATAAGGGCCGGGGAGTGTTCGCCATCTTTGGCCACGGATTAGAGTGAAAGTCGAACTAAGGAGTAAAGGCACTGACGTGTCGCAGTAGGGCAGTGTAGAGTCCGATATTTTGGGCCACCGCAACGCGACAATAAAGCCGCGCACGTGCCGCCGTAGGGCCATGGAGGGTACGCCATCTTTGGCCACTAATTAGAGCGGAAGCGCAACTGAAAACTTAGGTCTTTGGTAGGGTCTAGTAGGGCAGTGTAGTGTCCGCCATTTTGGGCCACCGCAAAGCTGCACTACAGCCACGCACGTGTCACAGTGGGACCGTGGAGTGTCCGCCATCTTTGGCCACGGATTAGAGCGAAAGCTCAACAGAGGAGAAAAGGCACTGGCGTGTAGTAGTAGGGCAGTGCAGAGTCAGACATTTCGGACCACTGCAACGCGACACTACAGCCGCGCACGTGCCGCAATAGGGCCGTGGAGTGTCCTCCATCTTTGGCCACTGATTAGAGCAGAAGCCGAACTGAGGAGTAAGGGCACTGGCGTGTCGTAGTCGGGCAGTGTTGCGTCCGACATATTGGGCCACCGAAACGCGGCAACACTGCCGCGCACGCGCCGCTGAAGGGCCATGGAGTGACCGCCATCTTTTCCCACTATTTAGAGCGGAAGGCCGAACTGAGGAGTAAAGACACTGGCGTGAAGTAGTAGGGCAGTGTAAAGTCCGACATTTTGGGCCACTGACACTTGGCATTACTGCCACGCACGTGCCGCAGTAGGGCCGAGGAGTGTCCTCCATCTTTTGCCGCGGATTAGAGCGGAAGCTCAACTGAGGAGTAAAGGCACAGGCGCTTCGTACGAGTTCAGTGTAGAGTCCGCCATTTTGGAGCACCGTAGCGCGGCACTACAGCCGCGCACGTGCCACAGTAGGGCCATAGATTGTCCGCCTTCTTTTGCGACTGATTAGAGCGGAAGCCCAACTGAGGAGTAAAGGCACTGGCGTGAAGTAGTAGGGCAGTGCAGAGTCAGATATTTCGCGCCACTGCAACGCGGCACTACAGCCGCGGACGAGCCGCAATAGGGCCGTGGATGGTCCAACATCTTTGGCAACGGATTAGAGCGGAAGCCCTACTGGGGAGTAAAGGGACTGGCGTGTCGTAGTAGGGCAGTGAAGTGTCCACCCGTTTGGCCTCCGCAACGCGGCACTACTGCCGCGGACGTGCCGCAGTACGGCCATAGTATGTCTGCCTTCTTTGGTCACTAATTGAAGCAGAAGCTAAACTGAGGAGTAATGGCACTGGCTTGTAGTAGTAGGGCAGTGAAGTTTCCTGACATTTTGGCCTCCGCAACGCAGCACTACAGTCTCGGAAGTGCCGTAATAGGGCTATGGAGTGCCCGAGATTTTGGGCCACCGCAACGCGGCACTACTGTTGCGGACGTGCCGCAGTAGGGCTATAAAGTGTCCGCCATCTTTGGCCACTGATTAGAGCGGAAGCCGATCTGAGGAGTAAAGGCACTGGCGTGTAGTAGTAGGGCAGTGTAGTTTCCTGATATTTTGGGCCACCGTTACGCGACAATACAGCCATGCTGCATTAGGGCCGGGGAGTGCTTGCTATCTTTGGCCACGGATTAGAGCGGAAGCCCAACTGAGAACTTAAGTCTTTGGTAGGGTCTAGTACGGCAGTGCAGTGTCCGCCATTTTGGACCAACGCAAGGCGGCACTACAGCCACGCACGTGCCGCAGTAGGTCCGTGGAGTGTCCGCCATCTTTGGCCACGGATTAGAGCGGAAGCTCAACTGAGGAGTAAAGGCTCAGGCGTGTCGTAGTAGGGCAGTGAAGAGTCCGCAATTTTGGGGCACCACAACGCGGCACTACAGCCGCGGACGTGCTGCCGTAGGGCTATAGACTGTCCGCCTACTTTGGCTACTGATTAGAGCGGAATCCGAACTGAGGAGTAAAGGCACTGGTGTGAAGTAGTAGGGTAGTGAAGTTTCCAGCCATTTTGGCCTCCGCAACGCGGTACTACCGCGCACAAGCCGCAGTACGGCCATAGAGTGTCTGCCTCCTTTGGTCACTAATTAGAGCAGAAGCCGAACTGAGGAGAAAAAGCACTGCTGTGTGAGTCGTAGTTAAGTAGTGTAGAGTCCGACATTTTGGGGCACCGCAACGCGGCACTACTGCCGCGGACGTGCCGCAGTAGGGCTATAGAGTGTCCGCCATCTTTGGCCACTAATTAGAGCTGAAGCCGAAATAAGGAGTAAAGACGCTGGCGTGTCGTAGTAGGGCAGTGTAGTGTCCGACATTTTGGGCCACCGCAACGAGGCAATACAGTCGCGGACGTGCCGCAGTAGGGCCACTGTTTAAAGCGGAAGCAAAACTGAGAACTTAAGTCTTTGGTAGGGTCTAGTACGGCAATGCAGTGTCCGCCATCTTCGGCAACGGATTAGAGCGAAAGCTCATCTGAGGAGTTATGGCACAAGCGTGTCGTAGTAGAGCAGTGTAGAGTCCGCCATTTTGGGCCACCGCAACGTGACACTACAGCCGTGCACGTACCGCATTAGGGCCGGGGAGTGTTCGCCATCTTTGGCCACGGATTAGAGTGGAAGTCGAACTAAGGAGTAAAGGCACTGACGTGTCGCAGTAGGGCAGTGTAGAGTCCGATATTTTGGGCCACCGCAACGCGACAATAAAGCTGCGCACTTGCCGCAGTAGGGCCATGGAGGGTCCGCCATCTTTGGCCACTAATTAGAGCGGAAGCGCAACTGAAAACTTAGGTCTTTGGTAGGGTCTAGTAGGGCAGTGTAGTGTCCGCCATTTTGGGCCACCGCAAAGCTGCACTACAGCCACGCACGTGTCACAGTGGGACCGTGGAGTGTCTGCCTCCTTTGGTCACTAATTAGAGCAGAAGCCGAACTGAGGAGAAAAAGCACTGCTGTGTGAGTCGTAGTTAAGAGTGTAGAGTCCGACATTTTGGGGCACCGCGACGCGGCACTACTGCCGCGGACGTGCCGCCGTAGGGCTATAGACTGTCCGCCTACTTCCCCCCAGGGGCACACTCTTGTGTGACGGGTACGGCGCACCCGGGGCCCCGAGCCGGACCTGAGCATTTTTCCATTTCTCTCTTGCGACGGTCCTGTTTTGAGTTTCCGACTTTTTATCAAATATTTATAATGACCTAGTGAGCGAATGTTATTTCATTTCATTCAAAAACACTTTATCATTTACAGATCTTCAGATTTTTGTTTGTGTTTTACTGTTTTTGTCAGGTTTCCTGATTTATCATGTTTCACCTATTTATTTTAAGTAACCAATTTTTCTCTAAAGCTTACAGACTAACAACGTTAGCTTTTGCTGACCAGCACGTTTGCCGTGTGCTGCGTCTCGTAAGGTGGAAAACGGGAGCCTGGAGCTACCTGTCTGCTCGCTCATACGAGTGTGGCGCCCAAGGGGGCATTTCAATCTCGGAGTTGGTAGACTGCGTACTCTTTGGCCCGAGCTTCACTGTAGACGAGTAGAAGGAGGTTAGGTCCCCCTCCCTTTCAACCATCTGGTAGGGCATGCTTAGCATCCTGCTAGGGACTAGCGCTGCATAAGGAGAGTGCCCCTGAACTCTGATAGTTTTGGCGGATACACACTCCCCTGGTGTAGTACTATATCTGACACTACTCTGGGCAGAGCACCGAGGCTGAGGTGTTCAGAGCCGGTGTTTCTACCCCCCTTGTTGGGCTCGGTGGTGGGCGTGAGAGTGTTCAGACGAAAATTATCTATTGCTATGGTTTCAACTGGTGTTTCACCCAGTCTCAACAAATATCCACCTAGATTTGATCTTTCCAAATGTCCAAACTTTGATGCTGCAAAATCTAGATTCTTAATACTTAGCTCACCAGAAAAGAAACTCTCCACCATGTCCCCATTTATAGTACAAAAATTTCTAGAATCACAAATAGGAAATCCGAAAAATGTGCGTCAAATGCCATCTGGCGATTTACTAGTCGAAACAGTTTCTAATAAGCAAACTATGTCTCTTCTGAAATCAAATAAAATAGACAATATTCCTATCATTGTAACTCCTCATAATTCTCTAAACATATCCAAAGGTGTTATCACTGTTAAATCTCTTCAAGACCTTTCTGTTACTGATATCGTTCAAGGACTCTCTAATCAAGATGTAATCGATGCTCGCCATATAACTATTAAAAAAGGCAATGACATTATAACTACTCAACACTTAATCTTGACATTTAACTCAGCCACGCTACCTACCGACATTAAAGTAGGCTATATCAATTGCAAAGTGAGACCATATATACCAAATCCATTGCGCTGCTTCAAGTGCCAGAAATTCGGTCACTCAACCAACAACTGCAGAGGAAAAGAAACATGTTCGCGTTGCAGTCAACCTAATCATACATTTAAAACCTGTACACTCCCTGAGCAATGCATAAACTGTAACGAACCACACTCTGCTAATTCTCGTCAGTGTCTGAAATGGAAACAAGAAAAACAAATTCTAAACATAAAGGTATTACAAAACTTATCGTATACTGAAGCTAAAGCTAAATTCCTGAATTCCCAGCCCCGACAAAATATTTCATATGCTGCCGCAGTTTCTAACACAAAAAGTACAAAATCTATTGGCATCCAATATGATATCAATGAAACAGAGCCACATAATGAAAAACTAAAAACTCTATCACCAAGACAAACAGCTAGCAAATCAAAAACAATATCTTCCCAATCTCATCGACAAACACAAAATATTGAAAAATCTATAACACCTTCACAAAGCACTTCAGAAAAACAAAAATACTTGAAATTGACTCCAAAATTAGTAAGTGTACTACAACAGAAACTAACCCAGTCTCCATTAGTTTCCAAACACAAATACATACCAAAAAGCAGGCAAAACAGATTTCATAAAAACAAACTAAAACAATCTAAAGATCAGCAAGAACATCAATGTTCCCAATCTGATGCAATGAGCACAGATGAAAATACTGCAGATGAACTTCCAAACCCACAAATGCAAATCGATGTAGGGTTGGATACTCCACCAAACCTCTGTCCGAAAAATACAAAACTTAAAATTAAAAGGTAATGGCCAAAATAATATCCTGGAATTGCAGAAGCTTTAACTCTACGAAACCCGACGTCATTGACATTATTAATAAATTCGCACCATGTTGCATTTGTATTCAAGAAACCTCCTTAAAGCCAAATCAAACAACCAAACTTCGCGGCTATAATGTAATTAGAAAAGACAATACAGACAATAATAAAGCTTGTGGTGGAATCATGATCATGACTTCCATTGTATATCCATCCCATACAATCACAATTAACACTCATTTACAAGCAATTGCTGTTCAAATTTCCATTCAATTTCTGCTTACAGTTTGTTGCATTTACCTCCCTCCTCGAGATAACGTGTCTCAAACTGATTTAGATAACTTGATCTCTCAACTTCCGCAACCCTTTATAATATTGGGAGATTTTAACGGCCATAGCCCTATTTGGGGAAGCTCTGATTCCAATAGTAGAGGACTCATAATTGAGAAATTTATTGACGATCATCGCTTATGCATTATGAATACAGGAGAAAACACTCATTTCCACGCACCTTCACGATCATTTCACGCCATAGATCTAGCTATCTGTAGTCCATCTCAACTTCCATACTGGTCATTTCATGTGCATGACAATCTCTTCAATAGTGACCATTTTCCATTAATACTTACTCATACCGCCTTCAATAATTACCAAATTCCCAGAACTCCTCGACTTAAGATGAACACCACAAATTGGACTAAATTTATATCATGCATACAAGTCGATGAAGATTTGATAAATCAAGCTAGTATTAATAATGCAGTTGAATATTTCACAGACACATTACTTGAAGCAGCTAAACAAAGTACAAAAATGTCATCACATAAATTGCCAAAACATCCAAAACCGTGGTGGAATGATGATTGTCAGCAAGCACAAAAGGAACAAAAACGACAGTGGCAAGTTTTCCGCAGACACCCTACTATAGATAACCTCATTGCATTTAAAAAAAGCTCGCTCCGTAGCTCGTAGAGTTCGACGGAACGCCCAAAATATATCCTGGAAAAAGTACGTTAATTCCATAACATATAATACACCCTCTAACATTATCTGGAATAAAATTAAAGCAATATCCGGTAAATACACTCAGCATAATATTCCAATCCTCAAAAGTAATAATGTAACTTTCTCGCACATTCCAGATATTGCAAATGCTCTCGCCGATGCTTTTGCTAAGGTCTCTAGCTCATCTAGTTATCAAGAACCATTCGCCACAACAAAAAGAAAGAGTGAAAAAATTAAATTAATGCCTAAGAACTCAAACAGTGATTATGATAAACCTTTCACACTTAATGAAATTCAATATGTTTTAAAAAACACCCATTCAACAACGCCTGGTCCCGATGGAATTCACTACTCTATGTTACAGAATCTACCAAATACAGCCTTAAACCAACTTCTGCAATTATATAATCGCATATGGACAGAGAGAATTTTCCCCCAAAACTGGTCGACAGCATTTGTGATTCCCATTCTCAAGCCTGGAAAAAATCCCGAAGAGACCTCAAGTTATAGGCCTATCGCACTAACAAGTTGCCTTTGTAAGATGTTCGAAAAAATGGTCAATCGACGTTTAATCTCTTTCCTTGAAACCCGACACTGCCTTACTCAATATCAAAGTGGCTTTCGCAGAGGGCGAAGCACTATTGATAATTTAATTAAATTAGAAACTGATATTCGCCTTGCCTTTTTAAAAAATCAACATTTAGTTTCAGTTTTCTTTGACATGGAGAAGGCCTACGACAGAACGTGGCGCTACGGAATACTTCGGGATCTTATCAATTGCGGTATAGGTGGAAATATGTTTCATTTTATTGAAAACTTTTTATCCAACAGAACTTTCAGAGTAAAAATTAATTCAATTTTATCTGACATTTACCCTCAGGAACAGGGAGTTCCCCAGGGAAGTGTATTAAGTGTGACGCTTTTCATTTTGAAAATAAACGGCATTTTAAATGAACTTTCTGCTTCAGTTTATGGCGAGTTATTTGTGGATGACTTCCGCATTTCATGCCGATCAACAAATATGTCACTCATTGAACGACAAATGCAACTGGCTGTAAATAAAATTTTAAAATGGGCAAATGAAAATGGTTTTACCTTCTCATCTCAGAAAACTCATTGTGTGCATTTTTGCCGCAAACGTGGTCTTCACCCCCATCCCGAAATCACTCTAAATAACATCGTCATTCCGGTTTTCGAAGAAACAAAATATCTGGGTCTGATTTTTGATTCTAAATTAACCTTCAAGCCACATATTAATTATATCAGGAAAAAATGCTCTCAATCATTAAATATTCTAAAAGTCCTCACAAATTGTTCTTGGGGTGCTGATATGGACTCAATGATTAAAATTTATCGTGCAGTTATACGCTCGAAACTAGACTATGGCATCCCTATATATTCATCAGCTCGTCAATCTGTTTTAAAATATCTGGATACCATCCATCATCAAGGTCTAAGAATCTCATCAGGTGCATTTAGAACCTCACCAGTTGAAAGTCTGTATGCGTTGTGTTCTGAGCCATCTCTTCATTTTCGTAATCTTAAACTTTCATTGGATTATTATTTTAAAATTAAATCGAGTCTAAATCACCCACTGTATTCAAGTATTACTGACCCACAGTACGTCACTCACTTCTCTTCACGGCCCTCTTATATTCCTTCATTTGGAATTAGAATCATCCGCATTTTAAATGACCTTAACATTTTAAATTTCCATGTTTTTACTAATACAGAGACAATTCCACCCTGGGTTGATCTTTCAGTTTACATTTTAGATGTTTTTAATAATTTAAAAAAAACTGACACGAGCTCAAGTATTTTTATTCAAAAATTTTATGAACATCGTAATGATTATGTTGATTTTATACCGATTTTTACAGATGGATCTAAGCACGATAATCATGTTGGTTGCGGTGTAGTCATAGAAAATTTGACTATATCTGAACAGTTATATCATGACTCATCAGTTTTCACTGCGGAATGTTATGCTATTTTGTTATCACTTAATTTTATTTCAAACCAAACTTACCGTAAGTGGATTATCTATACAGACTCTTATAGTTTCATTTCAAGCTTTTCTCACATTGGAAAAAGCCCCATATTGCAGAAAATTCAAAGTCGCTTCACAAAATTATGTGGTGAAAATTACAGTATTCACTTTTGCTGGATACCGTCCCATGTTGGCATACACGGGAATGACCGCGCTGATACCGCGGCTAAAACCACTCAAAACGTATGCAGGAACCTCTTAACACCTTTGGATCTGAAACGAATATGTAAATTTGCAATACAGCTGGCTTGGAAACAACACTGGAGCAAACAAAAAGACAATAAAATGCACGAAATTTTTCCCTCTCTAGAAGACCACAAATTAGTATCCGTTGATCGCAAAACCAAAGTTATAATTAATAGACTGCGTATTGGTCATTCCCGTTTCACCCATAAACATTTACTGACTGCTGATCCTGCACCTTGTTGTTCTCTATGTCAAGTCGACATAACAATTAAGCATGTTTTAACCAACTGCAAACGATTCGAGCACTTGAGGAACAAACTCTTTGGCAGCTCTTACCCTGATCTTAAATCCTTAATCGGTGACCCTATACATCACAACCTTATTACGTTTGTTAAAAAAATAGGACTATACTCCCTGCTTTAAAAATAAATTATTCTTTAACCTAGTGGCTGGCGCAGTATAGCCATGTCTGGCTCTTGTGCCAATAAACTTTAATCAACCAACCAACCAACTGTCCGCCTACTTTGGCCACTGATTAGATCGGAATCCGAACTGAGGAGTAACGGCACTGGTGTGAAGTAGTAGGGCAGTGTAGTTTCCAGCCATTTTGGTCAACGCAACGCGGTACTGCTGCCGCGCACGTGCCGCAGTAGGGCCATAGATTGTCCGCCTTCTTTGACGACTGATTAGAGCGGAAGCCCTACTGAGGAGTAAAGGGACTGGCGTGTCGTAGTAGGGCAGTGAAGTTTCCGCCCGTTTGGCCTCCGCAACGCGGTACTACCGCGCACAACCCGCAGTACGGCCATAGAGTGTCTGCCTCCTTTGGTCACTAATTAGAGCAGAAGCCGAACTGAGGAGAAAAAGCACTGCTGTGTGAGTCGTAGTTAAGTAGTGTAGAGTCCGACATTTTGGGGCACCGCAACGCGGCACTACTGCCGCGGACGTGCCGCAGTAGGGCTATAGAGTGTCCGCCATCTTTGGCCACTAATTAGAGCTGAAGCCGAACTAAGGAGTAAAGACGCTGGCGTGTCGTAGTAGGGCAGTGTAGTGTCCGACATTTTGGGCCACCGCAACGAGGCAATACAGCCGCGCACGTGCCACAGTAGGGCCATAGAGTGTCTGCCTCCTTTGGTCACTAATTAGAGCAGAAGCCGAACTGAGGAGAAAAAGCACTGCTGTGTGAGTCGTAGTTAAGCAGTGAAGAGTCTGACATTTTGGAGCACCGCAGTGCGGCACTACAGCCGCGGACGGGCTGCAGTTGGGCTATGGAGTGTCCGCCATCTTTGGAAACTGATTAGAGCGGATGCCGATCTGAGGAGTAAAGGCACTGGCGTGTAAAAGTAGGGCAGTGTAGAGTCCGGCATTTTGGGCCACCGCAATGCGGCTATAAAGCCGTGCACGTGCCGCAGTAGGGCCATGGAGGTTCCGCCATCTTTGACCACTGATTAAAGCGGAAGCAAAACTGAGAACTTAAGTCTTTGGTAGGGTCTAGTACGGCAGTGCAGTGTCCGCCATTTTGGACCACCGCAAGGCGGCACTACAGCCACGCACGTGCCGCAGTAGGTCCGTGGAGTGTCCGCCATCTTTGGCCACGGATTAGAGCGGAAGCTCAACTGAGGAGTAAAGGCTCAGGCGTGTCGTAGTAGGGCAGTGAAGAGTCCGCCATTTTGGGGCACCACAACGCGGCACTACAGCCGCGGACGTGCCGCCGTAGGGCTATAGACTGTCCGCCTACTTTGGACACTGATTAGATCGGAATCCGAACTGAGGAGTAAAGGCACTGGTGTGAAGTAGTAGGGCAGTGTAGTTTCCAGCCATTTTGGCCTCCGCAACGCGGTACTACCGCGCACAAGCCGCAGTACGGCCATAGAGTGTCTGCCTCCTTTGGTCACTAATTAGAGCAGAAGCCGAACTGAGGAGAAAAAGCACTGCTGTGTGAGTCGTAGTTAAGTATTGTAGAGTCCGACATTTTGGGGCACCGCAACGCGGCACTACTGCCGCGGACGTGCCGCCGTAGGGCTATAGACTGTCCGCCTACTTTGGCCACTGATTAGATCGGAATACGAACTGAGGAGTAAAGGGACTGGCGTGTCGTAGTAGGGCAGTGAAGTTTCCGCCCGTTTGGCCTCCGCAACGCGGTACAACCGCGCACAAGCCGCAGTACGGCCATAGAGTGTCTGCCTCCTTTGGTCACTAATTAGAGCAGAAGCCGAACTGAGGAGAAAAAGCATTGCTGTGTGAGTCGTAGTTAAGTAGTGTAGAGTCCGACATTTTGGGGCACCGCAACGCGGCACTACTGCCGCGGACGTGCCGCAGTAGGGCTATAGAGTGTCCGCCATCTTTGGCCACTGATTAGAGCGGAAGCCGAACTGAGGAGTAAAGGCACTGGCGTGTCGTAGTCGGGCAGTGTAGCGTCCGACATATTGGGCCACTGCATCTTGGCATTACAGCCGCGCACGTGGCGCAGTAGGGCCGTGGTGTGTCCGCCTTCTTTGGTCACTAATTAGAGCTGAAGCCGAACTAAGGAGTAAAGACGCTGGCGTGTCGTAGTAGGGCAGTGTAGTGTCCGACATTTTGGGCCACCGCAACGAGGCAATACAGCCGCGGACGTGACGCAGTAGGGCCATAGTCTGTCCGCCTGCTTTGGCCACTGATTAGAGCGGAAGCCGAACTGAGGAGCATAGATTTTTGCGTGTAGTAGTAGGGCAGTGTAGTTTCCTGGCATTTTGGTCACCGAAACGCGGCACTATAGCCGAGCACGTGCCGCATAAGGGCCGGGGAGTGTTCGCCATCTTTGGCCACGGATTAGAGTGGAAGTCGAACTAAGGAGTAAAGGCACTGACGTGTCGCAGTAGGGCAGTGTAGAGTCCGATATTTTGGGCCACCGCAACGCGACAATAAAGCCGCGCACGTGCCGCAGTAGGGCCATGAAGGGTCCGCCATCTTTGGCCACTAATTAGAGCGGAAGCGCAACTGAAAACTTAGGTCTTTGGTAGGGTCTAGTAGGGCAGTGTAGTGTCCGCCATTTTGGGCCACCGCAAAGCTGCACTACAGCCACGCACGTGTCACAGTAGGACCGTGGAGTGTCCGCCATCTTTGGCCACGGATTAGAGCGAAAGCTCAACAGAGGAGAAAAGGCACTGGCGTGTAGTAGTAGGGCAGTGCAGAGTCAGACATTTCGGACCACTGCAACGCGACACTACAGCCGCGCACGTGCCGCAATAGGGCCGTGGAGTGTCCGCTTTCTTTGGTCATTAATTAGAGCTGAAGCCGAACTGAGGAGTAAAGGCACTGGCGTGTGAGTCGTAGTTAAGTAGTGCAGAGTCAGACATTTCGGACCACTGCAACGCGACACTACAGCCGCGCACGTGCCGCAATAGGGCCGTGGAGTGTCCTCCATCTTTGGCCACTGATTAGAGCAGAAGCCGAACTGAGGAGTAAGGGCTCTGGCGTGTCGTAGTCGGGCAGTGTTGCGTCCGACATATTGGGCCACCGAAACGCGGCAACACTGCCGCGCACGCGCCGCTGAAGGGCCATGGAGTGACCGCCATCTTTTCCCACTATTTAGAGCGGAAGGCCGAACTGAGGAGTAAAGACACTGGCGTGTCGTAGTAGGGCAGTGTATAGTCCGACATTTTGGGCCACTGCAACTTGGCATTACTGCCACGCACGTGCCGCAGTAGGGCCGAGGAGTGTCCTCCATCTTTTGCCGCGGATTAGAGCGGAAGCTCAACTGAGGAGTAAAGGCACAGGCGCTTCGTACGAGTTCAGTGTAGAGTCCGCCATTTTGGAGCACCGTAGCGCGGCACTACAGCCGCGCACGTGCCACAGTAGGGCCATAGATTGTCCGCCTTCTTTGGCGACTGATTAGAGCGGAAGCCCAACTGAGGAGTAAAGGCACTGGCGTGAAGTAGTAGGGCAGTGCAGAGTCAGATATTTCGCGCCACTGCAACGCGGCACTACAGCCGCGGACGAGCCGCAATAGGGCCGTGGATGGTCCAACATCTTTGGCAACGGATTAGAGCGGAAGCCCTACTGGGGAGTAAAGGGACTGGCGTGTCGTAGTAGGGCAGTGAAGTGTCCACCCGTTTGGCCTCCGCAACGCGGCACTACTGCCGCGGACGTGCCGCAGTACGGCCATAGTATGTCTGCCTTCATTGGTCACTAATTAGAGCAGAAGCTAAACTGAGGAGTAATGGCACTGGCTTGTAGTAGTAGGGCAGTGAAGTTTCCTGACATTTTGGCCTCCGCAACGCAGCACTACAGTCTCGGAAGTGCCGTAATAGGGCTATGGAGTGCCCGAGATTTTGGGCCACCGCAACGCGGCACTACTGTTGCGGACGTGCCGCAGTAGGGCTATAAAGTGTCCGCCATCTTTGGCCACTGATTAGAGCGGAAGCCGATCTGAGGAGTAAAGGCACTGGCGTGTAGTAGTAGGGCAGTGTAGTTTCCTGATATTTTGGGCCACCGTTACGCGACAATACAGCCATGCTGCATTAGGGCCGGGGAGTGCTTGCTATCTTTGGCCACGGATTAGAGCGGAAGCTCAACTGAGGAGTAAAGGCTCAGGCGTGTCGTAGTAGGGCAGTGAAGAGTCCGCCATTTTGGGGCACCACAACGCGGCACTACAGCCGCGGACGTGCTGCCGTAGGGCTATAGACTGTCCGCCTACTTTGGCTACTGATTAGAGCGGAATCCGAACTGAGGAGTAAAGGCACTGGTGTGAAGTAGTAGGGTAGTGAAGTTTCCAGCCATTTTGGCCTCCGCAACGCGGTACTACCGCGCACAAGCCGCAGTACGGCCATAGAGTGTCTGCCTCCTTTGGTCACTAATTAGAGCAGAAGCCGAACTGAGGAGAAAAAGCACTGCTGTGTGAGTCGTAGTTAAGTAGTGTAGAGTCCGACATTTTGGGGCACCGCAACGCGGCACTACTGCCGCGGACGTGCCGCAGTAGGGCTATAGAGTGTCCGCCATCTTTGGCCACTAATTAGAGCTGAAGCCGAACTAAGGAGTAAAGACGCTGGCGTGTCGTAGTAGGGCAGTGTAGTGTCCGACATTTTGGGCCACCGCAACGAGGCAATACAGTCGCGGACGTGCCGCAGTAGGGCCACTGTTTAAAGCGGAAGCAAAACTGAGAACTTAAGTCTTTGGTAGGGTCTAGTACGGCAATGCAGTGTCCGCCATTTCGGACCATCGCAAAGCGGCACTACAGCCACGCACGTGCCGCTGTAGGGCCATGGAGTGCCCGCCATCTTTGGCCACTAATTAGAGCTGAAGCCGAACTAAGGAGTTATGGCACAAGCGGGTCGTAGTAGAGCAGTGTAGAGTCCGCCATTTTGGGCCACCGCAACGTGACACTACAGCCGTGCACGTGCCGCATTAGGGCCGGGGAGTGTTCGCCATCTTTGGCCACGGATTACAGCGGAACCCAACTGAGAACTTAAGTCTTTGGAAGGGTCTAGTAGGGCAGTGTGGTGTCCGCCATTTTGGGGCACCGCAACGCGACACTACAACCGCACACGTGCCGCAATAGGGCCGTGGAGTGTCCGCTTTCTTTGGTCACTAATTAGAGCGGAAGCCGAACTGAGGAGTAAGGGCACTGGCGTGTCGTAGTCGGGCAGTGTTGCGTCCGACATATTGGGCCACCGAAACGCGGCACCACTGCCGCGCACGCACCGCTGAAGGGCCATGGAGTGACCGCCATCTTTTTCCACTATTTAGAGCGGAAGGCCGAACTGAGGAGTAAAGACACTGGCGTGTCGTAGTAGGGCAGTGTATTGTCCGACATTTTGGGCCACTGCAACTTGGCATTACTGCCGCGCACGTGCCGCAGTAGGGCCGAGGAGTGTCCTCCATCTTTTGCCGCGGATTAGAGCGGAAGCTCAACTGAGAAGTAAAGGCACAGGCGCTTCGTACGAGTTCAGTGTAGAGTCCGCCATTTTGGAGCACCGTAGCGCGGCACTACAGCCGCGCACGTGCCACAGTAGGGCCATAGTCTGTCCGCCTGCTTTGGCCACTGATTAGAGCGGAAGCCGAACTGAGGAGCATAGATTTTTGCGTGTAGTAGTAGGGCAGTGTAGTTTCCTGGCATTTTGGGGCACCGCAACGCGGCACTACTGCCGTGCACGTGTTGCAGTAGGTCCGGGGAGTGTCCGCCTTCTTTGGTCACTAATTAGAGCTGAAGCTGAACCGAGGAGTAAAGGCACTGGCGTGAGAGTCGTAGTTAAGTAGTGTAGAGTCCGATATTTTGGGCCACCGCAACGCGGCACTACTGCCGCGGACGTGCCGCAGTAGGGCTATAGAGTGTCCGCCATCTTTGGCCACTGATTAGAGCGGAAGCCGAACTGAGGAGTAAAGGCACTGGCGTGTCGTAGTCGGGTAGTGTAGCGTCCGACATAATCTGCCACCGCAACGCAGCACTACAGCCGCGCACGTGCCGCAGTAGGGCCGTGGAATGTCCGCCATTTTTGGCCGCGGATTAGTGCGGAAGCTTCACTGAGGAGTAAAGGCACAGGCGCGTCGTACGAGTTCAGTGTAGAGTCCGCCATTTTGGAGCACCGCAACGCGGCATTAAGCCGCGGACGTGCCGCAGTAGGGCTATAGAGTGTCCGCCATCTTTGGCCACTGATTAGAGCGAAAGCCGAATTGAGGAGTAAAGGCACTGGCGTGTCGTAGTCGGGTAGTGTAGCGTCCGACATAATCTGCCACCACTACGCGACAATACAGCCGTGCTGCATTAGGGCCGGGGAGTGCTTGCTATCTTTGGCCACGGATTAGAGCGGATGCCCAACTGAGGAGTAAAGACACTGGCGTGTCGTAGTAGGGCAGTGTAGTTTCCTGGCATTTTGGTCACCGAAACGCGGCACTATAGCCGAGCATGTGCCGCATAAGGGCCGGGGAGTGTACGCCATCTTTGGCCACGGATTAGAGTGGAAGTCGAACTAAGGAGTAAAGGCACTGACGTGTCGCAGTAGGGCAGTGTAGAGTCCGATATTTTGGGCCACCGCAAAGCTGCACTACAACCACGCACGTGTCGCAGTGGGGCCGTGGAGTGTCCGCCATCTTTGGCCACGGATTAGAGCGGAAGCCGAACTGAGGAGTAAAGGCACTCGCGTGTCGTAGTCGGGTAGTGTAGCGTCCGACATAATCTGCCTCCGCAAAGCTGCACTACAGCCGCGCACGTGCCGCAGTAGGGCCGTGGAGTGTCCGCCATCTTTGGCCACGGATTAGAGCGGAAGCCGAACTGAGGAGTAAAGGCACTGGCGTGTCGTAGTCGGGTAGTGTAGCGTCCGACATAATCTGCCACCGCATCGCGGCATTAAGCCGCGCACGTGCCACAGTAGGGCCGTGGAGTGTCCGCCATCTTTGGTCACTAATTAGAGCTGAAGCCGAACTAAGGAGGAAAGGCACTTGCGTGTGTGTCGTAGATAAGCAGTTAAGAGTCTGACATTTTGGGGCACCGCAATGCGGCAATAAAGCCACGCACGTGCCGCAGTAGGGCCGTGGAGTGTCCGCCATCCTTGGCCACGGATTAGAGCGGATGCCGATCTGAGGAGTAAAGGCTCAGGCCTGTCGTAGTAGGGCAGTGAAGAGTCTGCCATTTTGGGGCACCGCAAAGCTGCACTACAGCCGCGGACGTGCCGCAGTAGGGCTATAGACTGTCCGCCTTCTTTGGCCACTGATTAGAGCGGAATCCTAACTGAGGAGTAAAGGCACTGGTGTTAAGTAGTAGGGCAGTGTAGTTTCCTGCCATTTTGGTCACCGAAACGCGGCACTACTGCCGTGCACGTGTTGCAGTAGGTCCGGGGAGTGTCCGCCTTCTTTGCTCACTAATTAGAGCTGAAGCCGAACTAAGGAGTAAAGACGCTGGCGTGTCGTAATAGGGCAGTGTAGTGTTCGACATTTTGGGTCACCGCAACGAGGCAATACATTTGCGGACGTGCCGCAGTAGGGCCACTGATTAAAGCGGAAGCAAAACTGAGAACTTAAGTCTTTGGTAGGGTCTAGTACGGCAATGCAGTGTCCGCCATTTCGGACCATCGCAAAGCGGCACTACAGCCACGCACGTGCCGCTGTAGGGCCATGGAGTGTCCGCCATCTTCGGCAACGGATTAGAGCGAAAGCTCAACTGAGGAGTTATGGCACAAGCGTGTCGTAGTACAGCAGTGTAGAATCCGCCAGCTTGGGGCACCGCAACGCGGCACTGCAGCCGCGCACGTGCCGCAGTAGGGCTATAGAGTGTCCGCCATCTTTGGCCACTGATTAGAGCGGAAGCCGAACTGAGGAGTAAAGGCACTGGCGTGTCGTAGTCGGGCAGTATAGCGTCCGACATATTGGGCCAACACAACGCGGCACTAAAGCCGCGCACGCGCCCCTGAAGGGCCATGGAGTGACCGCCATATTTTTCCACTATTTAGAGCGGAAGGCCCAACTGTGGAGTAAAGGCACTGGCGAGTCGTAGTAGGGCTGTGTAGAATCCGACATTTTGGGCCACTGCAACTTGGCATTACAGCCACGCACGTGCCGCAGTAGGGCCGTGGAGTGTCCTCCATCTTTGGCCGCGGATTAGAGCGGAAGCTCAACTGAGGAGTAAAGGCACAGGCGCGTCGTACGAGTTCTACGTAGAGTCCGCCATTTTCGAGCTACGCAACGCGGCACTACAGCCGCGCACGTGCCACAGTAGGGCCATAGAGTGTCCGCCTTCTTTGGTCACTAATTAGAGCTGAAGCCGAACTAAGGAGGAAAGGCACTTGCGTGTGTGTCGTAGTTAAGCATTGAAGAGTCTGACATTTTGGGGCACCGCAATGCGGCACTACAGCCGCGGACGTGCTGCAGTTGGGCTATGGAGTGTCCACCATCTTTGGCCACTGATTAAAGCGGATGCTGATCTGAGGAGTAAAGGCACTGGCGTGTAGTAGTAGGGTAGTGTAGTTTCCTGCCATTTTGGGCCACCGTTACGCGACAATACAGCCGTGCTGCATTAGGGCGGGGGAGTGCTTGCTATCTTTGGCCACGGATTAGAGCGGAAGCCCAACTGAGGAGTAAAAGCACTGGCGCGTCGTAGTAGGGCAGTGAAGAGTCTGCCATTTTGGGGCACCGCAAAGCTGCACTACAGCCGCGGACGTGCCGCAGTAGGGCTATAGACTGTCCGCCTTCTTTGGCCACTGATTAGAGCGGAAGCCGAACTTAGGAGTAAAGGCACTGGCGTGAAGTAGTAGGGCAGAGTAGATTCCTGCCATTTTGGGCCACCGCAACGTGACACTACAGCCGTGCACGTGCCGCATTAGGGCCGGGGAGTGTTCGCCTTCTTTGGCCACTGATTAGAGCGGAAGCCGAACTGAGGAGCATAGATTTTTGCGTGTAGTAGTAGGGCAGTGTAGTTTCCTGGCATTTTGGTCACCGAAACGCGGCACTATAGCCGAGCACGTGCCGCATAAGGGCCGGGGAGTGTACGCCATCTTTGGCCACGGATTAGAGTGGAAGTCGAACTAAGGAGTAAAGGCACTGACGTGTCGCAGTAGGGCAGTGTAGAGTCCGATATTTTGGGCCACCGCAAAGCTGCACTACAACCACGCACGTGTCGCAGTGGGGCCGTGGAGTGTCCGCCATCTTTGGCCACGGATTAGAGCGGAAGCCGAACTGAGGAGTAAAGGCACTCGCGTGTCGTAGTCGGGTAGTGTAGCGTCCGACATAATCTGCCTCCACAAAGCTGCACTACAGCCGCGCACGTGCCGCAGTAGGGCCGTGGAGTGTCCGCCATCTTTGGCCACGGATTAGAGCGGAAGCCGAACTGAGGAGTAAAGGCACTGGCGTGTCGTAGTCGGGTAGTGTAGCGTCCGACATAATCTGCCACCGCAACGCGGCATTAAGCCGCGCACGTGCCACAGTAGGGCCGTGGAGTGTCCGCCATCTTTGGTCACTAATTAGAGCTGAAGCCGAACTAAGGAGGAAAGGCACTTGCGTGTGTGTCGTAGATAAGCAGTTAAGAGTCTGACATTTTGGGGCACCGCAATGCGGCAATAAAGCCACGCACGTGCCGCAGTAGGGCCGTGGAGTGTCCGCCATCCTTGGCCACGGATTAGAGCGGATGCCGATCTGAGGAGTAAAGGCTCAGGCCTGTCGTAGTAGGGCAGTGAAGAGTCTGCCATTTTGGGGCACCGCAAAGCTGCACTACAGCCGCGGACGTGCCGCAGTAGGGCTATAGACTGTCCGCCTTATTTGGCCACTGATTAGAGCGGAATCCGAACTGAGGAGTAAAGGCACTGGTGTTAAGTAGTAGGGCAGTGTAGTTTCCTGCCATTTTGGTCACCGAAACGCGTCACTTCTGCCGCGCACGTGCCGCAGTAGGGCCATAGATTGCCCGCCTTCTTTGGCGACTGATTAGAGCGGAAGCCCAACTGAGGAGTAAAGGCACTGGCGTGTCGTAGTAGGGCAGTGCAGAGTCAGACATTTCGGGCCACTGCATCGCGGGACTACAAACGCGCACGTGCCGTATTAGGGCCGTGGAGTGTCCAACATCTTTGGCAACGGATTAGAGCGGAAGCCCTACTGAGGAGTAAAGGGACTGGCGTGTCGTAGTAGGGCAGTGAAGTTTCCGCCCGTTTGGCCTCCGCAACGCGGCACTACTGCCGTGCACGTGTTGCAGTAGGTCCGGGGAGTGTCCGCCTTCTTTGGTCACTAATTAGAGCTGAAGCTGAACCGAGGAGTAAAGGCACTGGCGTGTGAGTCGTAGTTAAGTAGTGTAGAGTCCGATATTTTGGGCCACCGCAACGCGGCACTACTGCCGCGGACGTGCCGCAGTAGGGCTATAGAGTGTCCGCCATCTTTGGCCACTGATTAGAGCGGAAGCCGAACTGAGGAGTAAAGGCACTAGCGTGTCGTAGTCGGGTAGTGTAGCGTCCGACATAATCTGCCACCGCAACGCAGCACTACAGCCGCGCACGTGCCGCAGTAGGGCCGTGGAATGTCCGCCATTTTTGGCCGCGGATTAGTGCGGAAGCTTCACTGAGGAGTAAAGGCACAGGCGCGTCGTACGAGTTCAGTGTAGAGTCCGCCATTTTGGAGCACCGCAACGCGGCATTAAGCCGCGGACGTGCCGCAGTAGGGCTATAGAGTGTCCGCCATCTTTGGCCACTGATTAGAGCGAAAGCCGAATTGAGGAGTAAAGGCACTGGCGTGTCGTAGTCGGGTAGTGTAGCGTCCGACATAATCTGCCACCACTACGCGACAATACAGCCGTGCTGCATTAGGGCCGGGGAGTGCTTGCTATCTTTGGCCACGGATTAGAGCGGATGCCCAACTGAGGAGTAAAGACACTGGCGTGTCGTAGTAGGGCAGTGTAGTTTCCTGGCATTTTGGTCACCGAAACGCGGCACTATAGCCGAGCATGTGCCGCATAAGGGCCGGGGAGTGTACGCCATCTTTGGCCACGGATTAGAGTGGAAGTCGAACTAAGGAGTAAAGGCACTGACGTGTCGCAGTAGGGCAGTGTAGAGTCCGATATTTTGGGCCACCGCAAAGCTGCACTACAACCACGCACGTGTCGCAGTGGGGCCGTGGAGTGTCCGCCATCTTTGGCCACGGATTAGAGCGGAAGCCGAACTGAGGAGTAAAGGCACTCGCGTGTCGTAGTCGGGTAGTGTAGCGTCCGACATAATCTGCCTCCGCAAAGCTGCACTACAGCCGCGCACGTGCCGCAGTAGGGCCGTGGAGTGTCCGCCATCTTTGGCCACGGATTAGAGCGGAAGCCGAACTGAGGAGTAAAGGCACTGGCGTGTCGTAGTCGGGTAGTGTAGCGTCCGACATAATCTGCCACCGCATCGCGGCATTAAGCCGCGCACGTGCCACAGTAGGGCCGTGGAGTGTCCGCCATCTTTGGTCACTAATTAGAGCTGAAGCCGAACTAAGGAGGAAAGGCACTTGCGTGTGTGTCGTAGATAAGCAGTTAAGAGTCTGACATTTTGGGGCACCGCAATGCGGCAATAAAGCCACGCACGTGCCGCAGTAGGGCCGTGGAGTGTCCGCCATCCTTGGCCACGGATTAGAGCGGATGCCGATCTGAGGAGTAAAGGCTCAGGCCTGTCGTAGTAGGGCAGTGAAGAGTCTGCCATTTTGGGGCACCGCAAAGCTGCACTACAGCCGCGGACGTGCCGCAGTAGGGCTATAGACTGTCCGCCTTCTTTGGCCACTGATTAGAGCGGAATCCTAACTGAGGAGTAAAGGCACTGGTGTTAAGTAGTAGGGCAGTGTAGTTTCCTGCCATTTTGGTCACCGAAACGCGGCACTACTGCCGTGCACGTGTTGCAGTAGGTCCGGGGAGTGTCCGCCTTCTTTGCTCACTAATTAGAGCTGAAGCCGAACTAAGGAGTAAAGACGCTGGCGTGTCGTAATAGGGCAGTGTAGTGTTCGACATTTTGGGTCACCGCAACGAGGCAATACATTTGCGGACGTGCCGCAGTAGGGCCACTGATTAAAGCGGAAGCAAAACTGAGAACTTAAGTCTTTGGTAGGGTCTAGTACGGCAATGCAGTGTCCGCCATTTCGGACCATCGCAAAGCGGCACTACAGCCACGCACGTGCCGCTGTAGGGCCATGGAGTGTCCGCCATCTTCGGCAACGGATTAGAGCGAAAGCTCAACTGAGGAGTTATGGCACAAGCGTGTCGTAGTACAGCAGTGTAGAATCCGCCAGCTTGGGGCACCGCAACGCGGCACTGCAGCCGCGCACGTGCCGCAGTAGGGCTATAGAGTGTCCGCCATCTTTGGCCACTGATTAGAGCGGAAGCCGAACTGAGGAGTAAAGGCACTGGCGTGTCGTAGTCGGGCAGTATAGCGTCCGACATATTGGGCCAACACAACGCGGCACTAAAGCCGCGCACGCGCCCCTGAAGGGCCATGGAGTGACCGCCATATTTTTCCACTATTTAGAGCGGAAGGCCCAACTGTGGAGTAAAGGCACTGGCGAGTCGTAGTAGGGCTGTGTAGAATCCGACATTTTGGGCCACTGCAACTTGGCATTACAGCCACGCACGTGCCGCAGTAGGGCCGTGGAGTGTCCTCCATCTTTGGCCGCGGATTAGAGCGGAAGCTCAACTGAGGAGTAAAGGCACAGGCGCGTCGTACGAGTTCTACGTAGAGTCCGCTATTTTCGAGCTACGCAACGCGGCACTACAGCCGCGCACGTGCCACAGTAGGGCCATAGAGTGTCCGCCTTCTTTGGTCACTAATTAGAGCTGAAGCCGAACTAAGGAGGAAAGGCACTTGCGTGTGTGTCGTAGTTAAGCATTGAAGAGTCTGACATTTTGGGGCACCGCAATGCTGCACTACAGCCGCGGACGTGCTGCAGTTGGGCTATGGAGTGTCCACCATCTTTGGCCACTGATTAAAGCGGATGCTGATCTGAGGAGTAAAGGCACTGGCGTGTAGTAGTAGGGTAGTGTAGTTTCCTGCCATTTTGGGCCACCGTTACGCGACAATACAGCCGTGCTGCATTAGGGCGGGGGAGTGCTTGCTATCTTTGGCCACGGATTAGAGCGGAAGCCCAACTGAGGAGTAAAAGCACTGGCGCGTCGTAGTAGGGCAGTGAAGAGTCTGCCATTTTGGGGCACCGCAAAGCTGCACTACAGCCGCGGACGTGCCGCAGTAGGGCTATAGACTGTCCGCCTTCTTTGGCCACTGATTAGAGCGGAAGCCGAACTTAGGAGTAAAGGCACTGGCGTGAAGTAGTAGGGCAGAGTAGATTCCTGCCATTTTGGGCCACCGCAACGTGACACTACAGCCGTGCACGTGCCGCATTAGGGCCGGGGAGTGTTCGCCTTCTTTGGCCACTGATTAGAGCGGAAGCCGAACTGAGGAGCATAGATTTTTGCGTGTAGTAGTAGGGCAGTGTAGTTTCCTGGCATTTTGGTCACCGCAAAGCTGCACTACAACCACGCACGTGTCGCAGTGGGGCCGTGGAGTGTCCGCCATCTTTGGCCACGGATTAGAGCGGAAGCCGAACTGAGGAGTAAAGGCACTCGCGTGTCGTAGTCGGGTAGTGTAGCGTCCGACATAATCTGCCTCCGCAAAGCTGCACTACAGCCGCGCACGTGCCGCAGTAGGGCCGTGGAGTGTCCGCCATCTTTGGCCACGGATTAGAGCGGAAGCCGAACTGAGGAGTAAAGGCACTGGCGTGTCGTAGTCGGGTAGTGTAGCGTCCGACATAATCTGCCACCGCAACGCGGCATTAAGCCGCGCACGTGCCACAGTAGGGCCGTGGAGTGTCCGCCATCTTTGGTCACTAATTAGAGCTGAAGCCGAACTAAGGAGGAAAGGCACTTGCGTGTGTGTCGTAGATAAGCAGTTAAGAGTCTGACATTTTGGGGCACCGCAATGCGGCAATAAAGCCACGCACGTGCCGCAGTAGGGCCGTGGAGTGTCCGCCATCCTTGGCCACGGATTAGAGCGGATGCCGATCTGAGGAGTAAAGGCTCAGGCCTGTCGTAGTAGGGCAGTGAAGAGTCTGCCATTTTGGGGCACCGCAAAGCTGCACTACAGCCGCGGACGTGCCGCAGTAGGGCTATAGACTGTCCGCCTTATTTGGCCACTGATTAGAGCGGAATCCGAACTGAGGAGTAAAGGCACTGGTGTTAAGTAGTAGGGCAGTGTAGTTTCCTGCCATTTTGGTCACCGAAACGCGTCACTTCTGCCGCGCACGTGCCGCAGTAGGGCCATAGATTGCCCGCCTTCTTTGGCGACTGATTAGAGCGGAAGCCCAACTGAGGAGTAAAGGCACTGGCGTGTCGTAGTAGGGCAGTGCAGAGTCAGACATTTCGGGCCACTGCATCGCGGGACTACAAACGCGCACGTGCCGTATTAGGGCCGTGGAGTGTCCAACATCTTTGGCAACGGATTAGAGCGGAAGCCCTACTGAGGAGTAAAGGGACTGGCGTGTCGTAGTAGGGCAGTGAAGTTTCCGCCGGTTTGGCCTCCGCAACGCGGCACTACTGCCGTGCACGTGTTGCAGTAGGTCCGGGGAGTGTCCGCCTTCTTTGGTCACTAATTAGAGCTGAAGCTGAACCGAGGAGTAAAGGCACTGGCGTGTGAGTCGTAGTTAAGTAGTGTAGAGTCCGATATTTTGGGCCACCGCAACGCGGCACTACTGCCGCGGACGTGCCGCAGTAGGGCTATAGAGTGTCCGCCATCTTTGGCCACTGATTAGAGCGGAAGCCGAACTGAGGAGTAAAGGCACTGGCGTGTCGTAGTCGGGTAGTGTAGCGTCCGACATAATCTGCCACCGCAACGCAGCACTACAGCCGCGCACGTGCCGCAGTAGGGCCGTGGAATGTCCGCCATTTTTGGCCGCGGATTAGTGCGGAAGCTTCACTGAGGAGTAAAGGCACAGGCGCGTCGTACGAGTTCAGTGTAGAGTCCGCCATTTTGGAGCACCGCAACGCGGCATTAAGCCGCGGACGTGCCGCAGTAGGGCTATAGAGTGTCCGCCATCTTTGGCCACTGATTAGAGCGAAAGCCGAACTGAGGAGTAAAGGCACTGGCGTGTCGTAGTCGGGTAGTGTAGCGTCCGACATAATCTGCCACCGCTACGCGACAATACAGCCGTGCTGCATTAGGGCCGGGGAGTGCTTGCTATCTTTGGCCACGGATTAGAGCGGATGCCCAACTGAGGAGTAAAGACACTGGCGTGTCGTAGTAGGGCAGTGTAGTTTCCTGGCATTTTGGTCACCGAAACGCGGCACTATAGCCGAGCATGTGCCGCATAAGGGCCGGGGAGTGTACGCCATCTTTGGCCACGGATTAGAGTGGAAGTCGAACTAAGGAGTAAAGGCACTGACGTGTCGCAGTAGGGCAGTGTAGAGTCCGATATTTTGGGCCACCGCAAAGCTGCACTACAACCACGCACGTGTCGCAGTGGGGCCGTGGAGTGTCCGCCATCTTTGGCCACGGATTAGAGCGGAAGCCGAACTGAGGAGTAAAGGCACTCGCGTGTCGTAGTCGGGTAGTGTAGCGTCCGACATAATCTGCCTCCGCAAAGCTGCACTACAGCCGCGCACGTGCCGCAGTAGGGCCGTGGAGTGTCCGCCATCTTTGGCCACGGATTAGAGCGGAAGCCGAACTGAGGAGTAAAGGCACTGGCGTGTCGTAGTCGGGTAGTGTAGCGTCCGACATAATCTGCCACCGCATCGCGGCATTAAGCCGCGCACGTGCCACAGTAGGGCCGTGGAGTGTCCGCCATCTTTGGTCACTAATTAGAGCTGAAGCCGAACTAAGGAGGAAAGGCACTTGCGTGTGTGTCGTAGATAAGCAGTTAAGAGTCTGACATTTTGGGGCACCGCAATGCGGCAATAAAGCCACGCACGTGCCGCAGTAGGGCCGTGGAGTGTCCGCCATCCTTGGCAACGGATTAGAGCGGATGCCGATCTGAGGAGTAAAGGCTCAGGCCTGTCGTAGTAGGGCAGTGAAGAGTCTGCCATTTTGGGGCACCGCAAAGCTGCACTACAGCCGCGGACGTGCCGCAGTAGGGCTATAGACTGTCCGCCTTCTTTGGCCACTGATTAGAGCGGAATCCTAACTGAGGAGTAAAGGCACTGATGTTAAGTAGTAGGGCAGTGTAGTTTCCTGCCATTTTGGTCACCGAAACGCGGCACTACTGCCACGCACGTGCCGCAGTAGGGCCATAGATTGCCCGCCTTCTTTGGCGACTGATTAGAGCGGAAGCCCAACTGAGGAGTAAAGGCACTGGCGTGTCGTAGTAGGGCAGTGCAGAGTCAGACATTTCGGGCCACTGCATCGCGGGACTACAAACGTGCACGTGCCGTATTAGGGCCGTGGAGTGTCCAACATCTTTGGCAACGGATTAGAGCGGAAGCCCTACTGAGGAGTAAAGGGACTGGCGTGTCGTAGTAGGGCAGTGAAGTTTCCGCCCGTTTGGCCTCCGCAACGCGGCACTACTGCCGTGCACGTGTTGCAGTAGGTCCGGGGAGTGTCCGCCTTCTTTGCTCACTAATTAGAGCTGAAGCCGAACTAAGGAGTAAAGACGCTGGCGTGTCGTAATAGGGCAGTGTAGTGTTCGACATTTTGGGTCACCGCAACGAGGCAATACATTTGCGGACGTGCCGCAGTAGGGCCACTGATTAAAGCGGAAGCAAAACTGAGAACTTAAGTCTTTGGTAGGGTCTAGTACGGCAATGCAGTGTCCGCCATTTCGGACCATCGCAAAGCGGCACTACAGCCACGCACGTGCCGCTGTAGGGCCATGGAGTGTCCGCCATCTTCGGCAACGGATTAGAGCGAAAGCTCAACTGAGGAGTTATGGCACAAGCGTGTCGTAGTAGAGCAGTGTAGAATCCGCCAGCTTGGGGCACCGCAACGCGGCAAAGCAGCCGCGCACGTGCCGCAGTAGGGCTATAGAGTGTCCGCCATCTTTGGCCACTGATTAGAGCGGAAGCCGAACTGAGGAGTAAAGGCACTGGCGTGTCGTAGTCGGGCAGTATAGCGTCCGACATATTGGGCCACCACAACGCGGCACTAAAGCCGCGCACGCGCCCCTGAAGGGCCATGGAGTGACCGCCATATTTTTCCACTATTTAGAGCGGAAGGCCCAACTGTGGAGTAAAGGCACTGGCGAGTCGTAGTAGGGCTGTGTAGAATCCGACATTTTGGGCCACTGCAACTTGGCATTACAGCCACGCACGTGCCGCAGTAGGGCCGTGGAGTGTCCTCCATCTTTGGCCGCGGATTAGAGCGGAAGCTCAACTGAGGAGTAAAGGCACAGGCGCGTCGTACGAGTTCTACGTAGAGTCCGCCATTTTCGAGCTACGCAACGCGGCACTACAGCCGCGCACGTGCCACAGTAGGGCCATAGAGTGTCCGCCTTCTTTGGTCACTAATTAGAGCTGAAGCCGAACTAAGGAGGAAAGGCACTTGCATGTGTGTCGTAGTTAAGCATTGAAGAGTCTGACATTTTGGGGCACCGCAATGCGGCACTACAGCCGCGGACGTGCTGCAGTTGGGCTATGGAGTGTCCACCATCTTTGGCCACTGATTAAAGCGGATGCTGATCTGAGGAGTAAAGGCACTGGCGTGTAGTAGTAGGGTAGTGTAGTTTCCTGCCATTTTGGGCCACCGTTACGCGACAATACAGCCGTGCTGCATTAGGGCGGGGGAGTGCTTGCTATCTTTGGCCACGGATTAGAGCGGAAGCCCAACTGAGGAGTAAAAGCACTGGCGCGTCGTAGTAGGGCAGTGAAGAGTCTGCCATTTTGGGGCACCGCAAAGCTGCACTACAGCCGCGGACGTGCCGCAGTAGGGCTATAGACTGTCCGCCTTCTTTGGCCACTGATTAGAGCGGAAGCCGAACTTAGGAGTAAAGGCACTGGCGTGAAGTAGTAGGGCAGTGTAGATTCCTGCCATTTTGGGCCACCGCAACGTGACACTACAGCCGTGCACGTGCCGCATTAGGGCCGGGGAGTGTTCGCCTTCTTTGGCCACTGATTAGAGCGGAAGCCGAACTGAGGAGCATAGATTTTTGCGTGTAGTAGTAGGGCAGTGTAGTTTCCTGGCATTTTGGTCACCGAAACGCGGCACTATAGCCGAGCACGTGCCGCATAAGGGCCGGGGAGTGTACGCCATCTTTGGCCACGGATTAGAGTGGAAGTCGAACTAAGGAGTAAAGGCACTGACGTGTCGCAGTAGGGCAGTGTAGAGTCCGATATTTTGGGCCACCGCAAAGCTGCACTACAACCACGCACGTGTCGCAGTGGGGCCGTGGAGTGTCCGCCATCTTTGGCCACGGATTAGAGCGGAAGCCGAACTGAGGAGTAAAGGCACTCGCGTGTCGTAGTCGGGTAGTGTAGCGTCCGACATAATCTGCCTCCGCAAAGCTGCACTACAGCCGCGCACGTGCCGCAGTAGGGCCGTGGAGTGTCAGCCATCTTTGGCCACGGATTAGAGCGGAAGCCGAACTGAGGAGTAAAGGCACTGGCGTGTCGTAGTCGGGTAGTGTAGCGTCCGACATAATCTGCCACCGCATCGCGGCATTAAGCCGCGCACGTGCCACAGTAGGGCCGTGGAGTGTCCGCCATCTTTGGTCACTAATTAGAGCTGAAGCCGAACTAAGGAGGAAAGGCACTTGCGTGTGTGTCGTAGATAAGCAGTTAAGAGTCTGACATTTTGGGGCACCGCAATGCGGCAATAAAGCCACGCACGTGCCGCAGTAGGGCCGTGGAGTGTCCGCCATCCTTGGCCACGGATTAGAGCGGATGCCGATCTGAGGAGTAAAGGCTCAGGCCTGTCGTAGTAGGGCAGTGAAGAGTCTGCCATTTTGGGGCACCGCAAAGCTGCACTACAGCCGCGGACGTGCCGCAGTAGGGCTATAGACTGTCCGCCTTCTTTGGCCACTGATTAGAGCGGAATCCTAACTGAGGAGTAAAGGCACTGGTGTTAAGTAGTAGGGCAGTGTAGTTTCCTGCCATTTTGGTCACCGAAACGCGGCACTACTGCCACGCACGTGCCGCAGTTGGGCCATAGATTGCCCGCCTTCTTTGGCGACTGATTAGAGCGGAAGCCCAACTGAGGAGTAAAGGCTCTGGCGTGTCGTAGTAGGGCAGTGCAGAGTCAGACATTTCGGGCCACTGCATCGCGGGACTACAAACGTGCACGTGCCGTATTAGGGCCGTGGAGTGTCCAACATCTTTGGCAACGGATTAGAGCGGAAGCCCTACTGAGGAGTAAAGGGACTGGCGTGTCGTAGTAGGGCAGTGAAGTTTCCGCCCGTTTGGCCTCCGCAACGCGGCACTACTGCCGTGCACGTGTTGCAGTAGGTCCGGGGAGTGTCCGCCTTCTTTGCTCACTAATTAGAGCTGAAGCCGAACTAAGGAGTAAAGACGCTGGCGTGTCGTAATAGGGCAGTGTAGTGTTCGACATTTTGGGTCACCGCAACGAGGCAATACATTTGCGGACGTGCCGCAGTAGGGCCACTGATTAAAGCGGAAGCAAAACTGAGAACTTAAGTCTTTGGTAGGGTCTAGTACGGCAATGCAGTGTCCGCCATTTCGGACCATCGCAAAGCGGCACTACAGCCACGCACGTGCCGCTGTAGGGCCATGGAGTGTCCGCCATCTTCGGCAACGGATTAGAGCGAAAGCTCAACTGAGGAGTTATGGCACAAGCGTGTCGTAGTAGAGCAGTGTAGAATCCGCCAGCTTGGGGCACCGCAACGCGGCACTGCAGCCGCGCACGTGCCGCAGTAGGGCTATAGAGTGTCCGCCATCTTTGGCCACTGATTAGAGCGGAAGCCGAACTGAGGAGTAAAGGCACTGGCGTGTCGTAGTCGGGCAGTATAGCGTCCGACATATTGGGCCACCACAACGCGGCACTAAAGCCGCGCACGCGCCCCTGAAGGGCCATGGAATGACCGCCATATTTTTCCACTATTTAGAGCGGAAGGCCCAACTGTGGAGTAAAGGCACTGGCGAGTCGTAGTAGGGCTGTGTAGAATCCGACATTTTGGGCCACTGCAACTTGGCATTACAGCCACGCACGTGCCGCAGTAGGGCCGTGGAGTGTCCTCCATCTTTGGCCGCGGATTAGAGCGGAAGCTCAACTGAGGAGTAAAGGCACAGGCGCGTCGTACGAGTTCTACGTAGAGTCCGCCATTTTCGAGCTACGCAACGCGGCACTACAGCCGCGCACGTGCCACAGTAGGGCCATAGAGTGTCCGCCTTCTTTGGTCACTAATTAGAGCTGAAGCCGAACTAAGGAGGAAAGGCACTTGCGTGTGTGTCGTAGTTAAGCATTGAAGAGTCTGACATTTTGGGGCACCGCAATGCGGCACTACAGCCGCGGACGTGCTGCAGTTGGGCTATGGAGTGTCCACCATCTTTGGCCACTGATTAAAGCGGATGCTGATCTGAGGAGTAAAGGCACTGGCGTGTAGTAGTAGGGTAGTGTAGTTTCCTGCCATTTTGGGCCACCGTTACGCGACAATACAGCAGTGCTGCGTTAGGGCGGGGGAGTGCTTGCTATCTTTGGCCACGGATTAGAGCGGAAGCCCAACTGAGGAGTAAAAGCACTGGCGCGTCGTAGTAGGGCAGTGAAGAGTCTGCCATTTTGGGGCACCGCAAAGCTGCACTACAGCCGTGGACGTGCCGCAGTAGGGCTATAGACTGTCCGCCTTCTTTGGCCACTGATTAGAGCGGAAGCCGAACTTAGGAGTAAAAGCACTGGCGTGAAGTAGTAGGGCAGAGTAGATTCCTGCCATTTTGGGCCACCGCAACGTGACACTACAGCCGTGCACGTGCCGCATTAGGGCCGGGGAGTGTTCGCCTTCTTTGGCCACTGATTAGAGCGGAAGCCGAACTGAGGAGCATAGATTTTTGCGTGTAGTAGTAGGGCAGTGTAGTTCCCTGGCATTTTGGTCACCGAAACGCGGCACTATAGCCGAGCACGTGCCGCATAAGGGCCGGGGAGTGTACGCCATCTTTGGCCACGGATTAGAGTGGAAGTCGAACTAAGGAGTAAAGGCACTGACGTGTCGCAGTAGGGCAGTGTAGAGTCCGATATTTTGGGCCACCGCAAAGCTGCACTACAACCACGCACGTGTCGCAGTGGGGCCGTGGAGTGTCCGCCATCTTTGGCCACGGATTAGAGCGGAAGCCGAACTGAGGAGTAAAGGCACTCGCGTGTCGTAGTCGGGTAGTGTAGCGTCCGACATAATCTGCCTCCGCAAAGCTGCACTACAGCCGCGCACGTGCCGCAGTAGGGCCGTGGAGTGTCCGCCATCTTTGGCCACGGATTAGAGCGGAAGCCGAACTGAGGAGTAAAGGCACTGGCGTGTCGTAGTCGGGTAGTGTAGCGTCCGACATAATCTGCCACCGCAACGCGGCATTAAGCCGCGCACGTGCCACAGTAGGGCCGTGGAGTGTCCGCCATCTTTGGTCACTAATTAGAGCTGAAGCCGAACTAAGGAGGAAAGGCACTTGCGTGTGTGTCGTAGATAAGCAGTTAAGAGTCTGACATTTTGGGGCACCGCAATGCGGCAATAAAGCCACGCACGTGCCGCAGTAGGGCCGTGGAGTGTCCGCCATCCTTGGCCACGGATTAGAGCGGATGCCGATCTGAGGAGTAAAGGCTCAGGCCTGTCGTAGTAGGGCAGTGAAGAGTCTGCCATTTTGGGGCACCGCAAAGCTGCACTACAGCCGCGGACGTGCCGCAGTAGGGCTATAGACTGTCCGCCTTATTTGGCCACTGATTAGAGCGGAATCCGAACTGAGGAGTAAAGGCACTGGTGTTAAGTAGTAGGGCAGTGTAGTTTCCTGCCATTTTGGTCACCGAAACGCGTCACTTCTGCCGCGCACGTGCCGCAGTAGGGCCATAGATTGCCCGCCTTCTTTGGCGACTGATTAGAGCGGAAGCCCAACTGAGGAGTAAAGGCACTGGCGTGTCGTAGTAGGGCAGTGCAGAGTCAGACATTTCGGGCCACTGCATCGCGGGACTACAAACGCGCACGTGCCGTATTAGGGCCGTGGAGTGTCCAACATCTTTGGCAACGGATTAGAGCGGAAGCCCTACTGAGGAGTAAAGGGACTGGCGTGTCGTAGTAGGGCAGTGAAGTTTCCGCCCGTTTGGCCTCCGCAACGCGGCACTACTGCCGTGCACGTGTTGCAGTAGGTCCGGGGAGTGTCCGCCTTCTTTGGTCACTAATTAGAGCTGAAGCTGAACCGAGGAGTAAAGGCACTGGCGTGTGAGTCGTAGTTAAGTAGTGTAGAGTCCGATATTTTGGGCCACCGCAACGCGGCACTACTGCCGCGGACGTGCCGCAGTAGGGCTATAGAGTGTCCGCCATCTTTGGCCACTGATTAGAGCGGAAGCCGAACTGAGGAGTAAAGGCACTGGCGTGTCGTAGTCGGGTAGTGTAGCGTCCGACATAATCTGCCACCGCAACGCAGCACTACAGCCGCGCACGTGCCGCAGTAGGGCCGTGGAATGTCCGCCATTTTTGGCCGCGGATTAGTGCGGAAGCTTCACTGAGGAGTAAAGGCACAGGCGCGTCGTACGAGTTCAGTGTAGAGTCCGCCATTTTGGAGCACCGCAACGCGGCATTAAGCCGCGGACGTGCCGCAGTAGGGCTATAGAGTGTCCGCCATCTTTGGCCACTGATTAGAGCGAAAGCCGAACTGAGGAGTAAAGGCACTGGCGTGTCGTAGTCGGGTAGTGTAGCGTCCGACATAATCTGCCACCGCTACGCGACAATACAGCCGTGCTGCATTAGGGCCGGGGAGTGCTTGCTATCTTTGGCCACGGATTAGAGCGGATGCCCAACTGAGGAGTAAAGACACTGGCGTGTCGTAGTAGGGCAGTGTAGTTTCCTGGCATTTTGGTCACCGAAACGCGGCACTATAGCCGAGCATGTGCCGCATAAGGGCCGGGGAGTGTACGCCATCTTTGGCCACGGATTAGAGTGGAAGTCGAACTAAGGAGTAAAGGCACTGACGTGTCGCAGTAGGGCAGTGTAGAGTCCGATATTTTGGGCCACCGCAAAGCTGCACTACAACCACGCACGTGTCGCAGTGGGGCCGTGGAGTGTCCGCCATCTTTGGCCACGGATTAGAGCGGAAGCCGAACTGAGGAGTAAAGGCACTGGCGTGTCGTAGTCGGGTAGTGTAGCGTCCGACATAATCTGCCACCGCATCGCGGCATTAAGCCGCGCACGTGCCACAGTAGGGCCGTGGAGTGTCCGCCATCTTTGGTCACTAATTAGAGCTGAAGCCGAACTAAGGAGGAAAGGCACTTGCGTGTGTGTCGTAGATAAGCAGTTAAGAGTCTGACATTTTGGGGCACCGCAATGCGGCAATAAAGCCACGCACGTGCCGCAGTAGGGCCGTGGAGTGTCCGCCATCCTTGGCCACGGATTAGAGCGGATGCCGATCTGAGGAGTAAAGGCTCAGGCCTGTCGTAGTAGGGCAGTGAAGAGTCTGCCATTTTGGGGCACCGCAAAGCTGCACTACAGCCGCGGACGTGCCGCAGTAGGGCTATAGACTGTCCGCCTTCTTTGGCCACTGATTAGAGCGGAATCCTAACTGAGGAGTAAAGGCACTGGTGTTAAGTAGTAGGGCAGTGTAGAGTCAGACATTTCGGGCCACTGCATCGCGGGACTACAAACGTGCACGTGCCGTATTAGGGCCGTGGAGTGTCCAACATCTTTGGCAACGGATTAGAGCGGAAGCCCTACTGAGGAGTAAAGGGACTGGCGTGTCGTAGTAGGGCAGTGAAGTTTCCGCCCGTTTGGCCTCCGCAACGCGGCACTACTGCCGTGCACGTGTTGCAGTAGGTCCGGGGAGTGTCCGCCTTCTTTGGTCACTAATTAGAGCTGAAGCTGAACCGAGGAGTAAAGGCACTGGCGTGTGAGTCGTAGTTAAGTAGTGTAGAGTCCGATATTTTGGGCCACCGCAACGCGGCACTACTGCCGCGGACGTGCCGCAGTAGGGCTATAGACTGTCCGCCTTATTTGGCCACTGATTAGAGCGGAATCCGAACTGAGGAGTAAAGGCACTGGTGTTAAGTAGTAGGGCAGTGTAGTTTCCTGCCATTTTGGTCACCGAAACGCGTCACTTCTGCCGCGCACGTGCCGCAGTAGGGCCATAGATTGCCCGCCTTCTTTGGCGACTGATTAGAGCGGAAGCCCAACTGAGAAGTAAAGGCACTGGCGTGTCGTAGTAGGGCAGTGCAGAGTCAGACATTTCGGGCCACTGCATCGCGGGACTACAAACGCGCACGTGCCGTATTAGGGCCGTGGAGTGTCCAACATCTTTGGCAACGGATTAGAGCGGAAGCCCTACTGAGGAGTAAAGGGACTGGCGTGTCGTAGTAGGGCAGTGAAGTTTCCGCCCGTTTGGCCTCCGCAACGCGGCACTACTGCCGTGCACGTGTTGCAGTAGGTCCGGGGAGTGTCCGCCTTCTTTGGTCACTAATTAGAGCTGAAGCTGAACCGAGGAGTAAAGGCACTGGCGTGTGAGTCGTAGTTAAGTAGTGTAGAGTCCGATATTTTGGGCCACCGCAACGCGGCACTACTGCCGCGGACGTGCCGCAATAGGGCTATAGAGTGTCCGCCATCTTTGGCCACTGATTAGAGCGGAAGCCGAACTGAGGAGTAAAGGCACTGGCGTGTCGTAGTCGGGTAGTGTAGCGTCCGACATAATCTGCCACCGCAACGCAGCACTACAGCCGCGCACGTGCCGCAGTAGGGCCGTGGAATGTCCGCCATTTTTGGCCGCGGATTAGTGCGGAAGCTTCACTGAGGAGTAAAGGCACAGGCGCGTCGTACGAGTTCAGTGTAGAGTCCGCCATTTTGGAGCACCGCAACGCGGCATTAAGCCGCGGACGTGCCGCAGTAGGGCTATAGAGTGTCCGCCATCTTTGGCCACTGATTAGAGCGAAAGCCGAACTGAGGAGTAAAGGCACTGGCGTGTCGTAGTCGGGTAGTGTAGCGTCCGACATAATCTGCCACCGCTACGCGACAATACAGCCGTGCTGCATTAGGGCCGGGGAGTGCTTGCTATCTTTGGCCACGGATTAGAGCGGATGCCCAACTGAGGAGTAAAGACACTGGCGTGTCGTAGTAGGGCAGTGTAGTTTCCTGGCATTTTGGTCACCGAAACGCGGCACTATAGCCGAGCATGTGCCGCATAAGGGCCGGGGAGTGTACGCCATCTTTGGCCACGGATTAGAGTGGAAGTCGAACTAAGGAGTAAAGGCACTGAAGTGTCTCAGTAGGGCAGTGTAGAGTCCGATATTTTGGGCCACCGCAAAGCTGCACTACAACCACGCACGTGTCGCAGTGGGGCCGTGGAGTGTCCGCCATCTTTGGCCACGGATTAGAGCGGAAGCCGAACTGAGGAGTAAAGGCACTGGCGTGTCGTAGTCGGGTAGTGTAGCGTCCGACATAATCTGCCACCGCATCGCGGCATTAAGCCGCGCACGTGCCACAGTAGGGCCGTGGAGTGTCCGCCATCTTTGGTCACTAATTAGAGCTGAAGCCGAACTAAGGAGGAAAGGCACTTGCGTGTGTGTCGTAGATAAGCAGTTAAGAGTCTGACATTTTGGGGCACCGCAATGCGGCAATAAAGCCACGCACGTGCCGCAGTAGGGCCGTGGAGTGTCCGCCATCCTTGGCCACGGATTAGAGCGGATGCCGATCTGAGGAGTAAAGGCTCAGGCCTGTCGTAGTAGGGCAGTGAAGAGTCTGCCATTTTGGGGCACCGCAAAGCTGCACTACAGCCGCGGACGTGCCGCAGTAGGGCTATAGACTGTCCGCCTTCTTTGGCCACTGATTAGAGCGGAATCCTAACTGAGGAGTAAAGGCACTGGTGTTAAGTAGTAGGGCAGTGTAGAGTCAGACATTTCGGGCCACTGCATCGCGGGACTACAAACGTGCACGTGCCGTATTAGGGCCGTGGAGTGTCCAACATCTTTGGCAACGGATTAGAGCGGAAGCCCTACTGAGGAGTAAAGGGACTGGCGTGTCGTAGTAGGGCAGTGAAGTTTCCGCCCGTTTGGCCTCCGCAACGCGGCACTACTGCCGTGCACGTGTTGCAGTAGGTCCGGGGAGTGTCCGCCTTCTTTGGTCACTAATTAGAGCTGAAGCTGAACCGAGGAGTAAAGGCACTGGCGTGTGAGTCGTAGTTAAGTAGTGTAGAGTCCGATATTTTGGGCCACCGCAACGCGGCACTACTGCCGCGGACGTGCCGCAGTAGGGCTATAGACTGTCCGCCTTATTTGGCCACTGATTAGAGCGGAATCCGAACTGAGGAGTAAAGGCACTGGTGTTAAGTAGTAGGGCAGTGTAGTTTCCTGCCATTTTGGTCACCGAAACGCGTCACTTCTGCCGCGCACGTGCCGCAGTAGGGCCATAGATTGCCCGCCTTCTTTGGCGACTGATTAGAGCGGAAGCCCAACTGAGAAGTAAAGGCACTGGCGTGTCGTAGTAGGGCAGTGCAGAGTCAGACATTTCGGGCCACTGCATCGCGGGACTACAAACGCGCACGTGCCGTATTAGGGCCGTGGAGTGTCCAACATCTTTGGCAACGGATTAGAGCGGAAGCCCTACTGAGGAGTAAAGGGACTGGCGTGTCGTAGTAGGGCAGTGAAGTTTCCGCCCGTTTGGCCTCCGCAACGCGGCACTACTGCCGTGCACGTGTTGCAGTAGGTCCGGGGAGTGTCCGCCTTCTTTGGTCACTAATTAGAGCTGAAGCTGAACCGAGGAGTAAAGGCACTGGCGTGTGAGTCGTAGTTAAGTAGTGTAGAGTCCGATATTTTGGGCCACCGCAACGCGGCACTACTGCCGCGGACGTGCCGCAATAGGGCTATAGAGTGTCCGCCATCTTTGGCCACTGATTAGAGCGGAAGCCGAACTGAGGAGTAAAGGCACTGGCGTGTCGTAGTCGGGTAGTGTAGCGTCCGACATAATCTGCCACCGCAACGCAGCACTACAGCCGCGCACGTGCCGCAGTAGGGCCGTGGAATGTCCGCCATTTTTGGCCGCGGATTAGTGCGGAAGCTTCACTGAGGAGTAAAGGCACAGGCGCGTCGTACGAGTTCAGTGTAGAGTCCGCCATTTTGGAGCACCGCAACGCGGCATTAAGCCGCGGACGTGCCGCAGTAGGGCTATAGAGTGTCCGCCATCTTTGGCCACTGATTAGAGCGAAAGCCGAACTGAGGAGTAAAGGCACTGGCGTGTCGTAGTCGGGTAGTGTAGCGTCCGACATAATCTGCCACCGCTACGCGACAATACAGCCGTGCTGCATTAGGGCCGGGGAGTGCTTGCTATCTTTGGCCACGGATTAGAGCGGATGCCCAACTGAGGAGTAAAGACACTGGCGTGTCGTAGTAGGGCAGTGTAGTTTCCTGGCATTTTGGTCACCGAAACGCGGCACTATAGCCGAGCATGTGCCGCATAAGGGCCGGGGAGTGTACGCCATCTTTGGCCACGGATTAGAGTGGAAGTCGAACTAAGGAGTAAAGGCACTGAAGTGTCTCAGTAGGGCAGTGTAGAGTCCGATATTTTGGGCCACCGCAAAGCTGCACTACAACCACGCACGTGTCGCAGTGGGGCCGTGGAGTGTCCGCCATCTTTGGCCACGGATTAGAGCGGAAGCCGAACTGAGGAGTAAAGGCACTGGCGTGTCGTAGTCGGGTAGTGTAGCGTCCGACATAATCTGCCACCGCATCGCGGCATTAAGCCGCGCACGTGCCACAGTAGGGCCGTGGAGTGTCCGCCATCTTTGGTCACTAATTAGAGCTGAAGCCGAACTAAGGAGGAAAGGCACTTGCGTGTGTGTCGTAGATAAGCAGTTAAGAGTCTGACATTTTGGGGCACCGCAATGCGGCAATAAAGCCACGCACGTGCCGCAGTAGGGCCGTGGAGTGTCCGCCATCCTTGGCCACGGATTAGAGCGGATGCCGATCTGAGGAGTAAAGGCTCAGGCCTGTCGTAGTAGGGCAGTGAAGAGTCTGCCATTTTGGGGCACCGCAAAGCTGCACTACAGCCGCGGACGTGCCGCAGTAGGGCTATAGACTGTCCGCCTTCTTTGGCCACTGATTAGAGCGGAATCCTAACTGAGGAGTAAAGGCACTGGTGTTAAGTAGTAGGGCAGTGTAGAGTCAGACATTTCGGGCCACTGCATCGCGGGACTACAAACGTGCACGTGCCGTATTAGGGCCGTGGAGTGTCCAACATCTTTGGCAACGGATTAGAGCGGAAGCCCTACTGAGGAGTAAAGGGACTGGCGTGTCGTAGTAGGGCAGTGAAGTTTCCGCCCGTTTGGCCTCCGCAACGCGGCACTACTGCCGTGCACGTGTTGCAGTAGGTCCGGGGAGTGTCCGCCTTCTTTGGTCACTAATTAGAGCTGAAGCTGAACCGAGGAGTAAAGGCACTGGCGTGTGAGTCGTAGTTAAGTAGTGTAGAGTCCGATATTTTGGGCCACCGCAACGCGGCACTACTGCCGCGGACGTGCCGCAGTAGGGCTATAGAGTGTCCGCCATCTTTGGCCACTGATTAGAGCGGAAGCCGAACTGAGGAGTAAAGGCACTGGCGTGTCGTAGTCGGGTAGTGTAGCGTCCGACATAATCTGCCACCGCAACGCAGCACTACAGCCGCGCACGTGCCGCAGTAGGGCCGTGGAATGTCCGCCATTTTTGGCCGCGGATTAGTGCGGAAGCTTCACTGAGGAGTAAAGGCACAGGCGCGTCGTACGAGTTCAGTGTAGAGTCCGCCATTTTGGAGCACCGCAACGCGGCATTAAGCCGCGGACGTGCCGCAGTAGGGCTATAGAGTGTCCGCCATCTTTGGCCACTGATTAGAGCGAAAGCCGAACTGAGGAGTAAAGGCACTGGCGTGTCGTAGTCGGGTAGTGTAGCGTCCGACATAATCTGCCACCGCTACGCGACAATACAGCCGTGCTGCATTAGGGCCGGGGAGTGCTTGCTATCTTTGGCCACGGATTAGAGCGGATGCCCAACTGAGGAGTAAAGACACTGGCGTGTCGTAGTAGGGCAGTGTAGTTTCCTGGCATTTTGGTCACCGAAACGCGGCACTATAGCCGAGCATGTGCCGCATAAGGGCCGGGGAGTGTACGCCATCTTTGGCCACGGATTAGAGTGGAAGTCGAACTAAGGAGTAAAGGCACTGACGTGTCTCAGTAGGGCAGTGTAGAGTCCGATATTTTGGGCCACCGCAAAGCTGCACTACAACCACGCACGTGTCGCAGTGGGGCCGTGGAGTGTCCGCCATCTTTGGCCACGGATTAGAGCGGAAGCCGAACTGAGGAGTAAAGGCACTGGCGTGTCGTAGTCGGGTAGTGTAGCGTCCGACATAATCTGCCACCGCATCGCGGCATTAAGCCGCGCACGTGCCACAGTAGGGCCGTGGAGTGTCCGCCATCTTTGGTCACTAATTAGAGCTGAAGCCGAACTAAGGAGGAAAGGCACTTGCGTGTGTGTCGTAGATAAGCAGTTAAGAGTCTGACATTTTGGGGCACCGCAATGCGGCAATAAAGCCACGCACGTGCCGCAGTAGGGCCGTGGAGTGTCCGCCATCCTTGGCCACGGATTAGAGCGGATGCCGATCTGAGGAGTAAAGGCTCAGGCCTGTCGTAGTAGGGCAGTGAAGAGTCTGCCATTTTGGGGCACCGCAAAGCTGCACTACAGCCGCGGACGTGCCGCAGTAGGGCTATAGACTGTCCGCCTTCTTTGGCCACTGATTAGAGCGGAATCCTAACTGAGGAGTAAAGGCACTGGTGTTAAGTAGTAGGGCAGTGTAGAGTCAGACATTTCGGGCCACTGCATCGCGGGACTACAAACGTGCACGTGCCGTATTAGGGCCGTGGAGTGTCCAACATCTTTGGCAACGGATTAGAGCGGAAGCCCTACTGAGGAGTAAAGGGACTGGCGTGTCGTAGTAGGGCAGTGAAGTTTCCGCCCGTTTGGCCTCCGCAACGCGGCACTACTGCCGTGCACGTGTTGCAGTAGGTCCGGGGAGTGTCCGCCTTCTTTGGTCACTAATTAGAGCTGAAGCTGAACCGAGGAGTAAAGGCACTGGCGTGTGAGTCGTAGTTAAGTAGTGTAGAGTCCGATATTTTGGGCCACCGCAACGCGGCACTACTGCCGCGGACGTGCCGCAGTAGGGCTATAGAGTGTCCGCCATCTTTGGCCACTGATTAGAGCGGAAGCCGAACTGAGGAGTAAAGGCACTGGCGTGTCGTAGTCGGGTAGTGTAGCGTCCGACATAATCTGCCACCGCAACGCAGCACTACAGCCGCGCACGTGCCGCAGTAGGGCCGTGGAATGTCCGCCATTTTTGGCCGCGGATTAGTGCGGAAGCTTCACTGAGGAGTAAAGGCACAGGCGCGTCGTACGAGTTCAGTGTAGAGTCCGCCATTTTGGAGCACCGCAACGCGGCATTAAGCCGCGGACGTGCCGCAGTAGGGCTATAGAGTGTCCGCCATCTTTGGCCACTGATTAGAGCGAAAGCCGAACTGAGGAGTAAAGGCACTGGCGTGTCGTAGTCGGGTAGTGTAGCGTCCGACATAATCTGCCACCGCTACGCGACAATACAGCCGTGCTGCATTAGGGCCGGGGAGTGCTTGCTATCTTTGGCCACGGATTAGAGCGGATGCCCAACTGAGGAGTAAAGACACTGGCGTGTCGTAGTAGGGCAGTGTAGTTTCCTGGCATTTTGGTCACCGAAACGCGGCACTATAGCCGAGCATGTGCCGCATAAGGGCCGGGGAGTGTACGCCATCTTTGGCCACGGATTAGAGTGGAAGTCGAACTAAGGAGTAAAGGCACTGACGTGTCGCAGTAGGGCAGTGTAGAGTCCGATATTTTGGGCCACCGCAAAGCTGCACTACAACCACGCACGTGTCGCAGTGGGGCCGTGGAGTGTCCGCCATCTTTGGCCACGGATTAGAGCGGAAGCCGAACTGAGGAGTAAAGGCACTGGCGTGTCGTAGTCGGGTAGTGTAGCGTCCGACATAATCTGCCACCGCATCGCGGCATTAAGCCGCGCACGTGCCACAGTAGGGCCGTGGAGTGTCCGCCATCTTTGGTCACTAATTAGAGCTGAAGCCGAACTAAGGAGGAAAGGCACTTGCGTGTGTGTCGTAGATAAGCAGTTAAGAGTCTGACATTTTGGGGCACCGCAATGCGGCAATAAAGCCACGCACGTGCCGCAGTAGGGCCGTGGAGTGTCCGCCATCCTTGGCCACGGATTAGAGCGGATGCCGATCTGAGGAGTAAAGGCTCAGGCCTGTCGTAGTAGGGCAGTGAAGAGTCTGCCATTTTGGGGCACCGCAAAGCTGCACTACAGCCGCGGACGTGCCGCAGTAGGGCTATAGACTGTCCGCCTTCTTTGGCCACTGATTAGAGCGGAATCCTAACTGAGGAGTAAAGGCACTGGTGTTAAGTAGTAGGGCAGTGTAGAGTCAGACATTTCGGGCCACTGCATCGCGGGACTACAAACGTGCACGTGCCGTATTAGGGCCGTGGAGTGTCCAACATCTTTGGCAACGGATTAGAGCGGAAGCCCTACTGAGGAGTAAAGGGACTGGCGTGTCGTAGTAGGGCAGTGAAGTTTCCGCCCGTTTGGCCTCCGCAACGCGGCACTACTGCCGTGCACGTGTTGCAGTAGGTCCGGGGAGTGTCCGCCTTCTTTGGTCACTAATTAGAGCTGAAGCTGAACCGAGGAGTAAAGGCACTGGCGTGTGAGTCGTAGTTAAGTAGTGTAGAGTCCGATATTTTGGGCCACCGCAACGCGGCACTACTGCCGCGGACGTGCCGCAGTAGGGCTATAGACTGTCCGCCTTATTTGGCCACTGATTAGAGCGGAATCCGAACTGAGGAGTAAAGGCACTGGTGTTAAGTAGTAGGGCAGTGTAGTTTCCTGCCATTTTGGTCACCGAAACGCGTCACTTCTGCCGCGCACGTGCCGCAGTAGGGCCATAGATTGCCCGCCTTCTTTGGCGACTGATTAGAGCGGAAGCCCAACTGAGAAGTAAAGGCACTGGCGTGTCGTAGTAGGGCAGTGCAGAGTCAGACATTTCGGGCCACTGCATCGCGGGACTACAAACGCGCACGTGCCGTATTAGGGCCGTGGAGTGTCCAACATCTTTGGCAACGGATTAGAGCGGAAGCCCTACTGAGGAGTAAAGGGACTGGCGTGTCGTAGTAGGGCAGTGAAGTTTCCGCCCGTTTGGCCTCCGCAACGCGGCACTACTGCCGTGCACGTGTTGCAGTAGGTCCGGGGAGTGTCCGCCTTCTTTGGTCACTAATTAGAGCTGAAGCTGAACCGAGGAGTAAAGGCACTGGCGTGTGAGTCGTAGTTAAGTAGTGTAGAGTCCGATATTTTGGGCCACCGCAACGCGGCACTACTGCCGCGGACGTGCCGCAGTAGGGCTATAGAGTGTCCGCCATCTTTGGCCACTGATTAGAGCGGAAGCCGAACTGAGGAGTAAAGGCACTGGCGTGTCGTAGTCGGGTAGTGTAGCGTCCGACATAATCTGCCACCGCAACGCAGCACTACAGCCGCGCACGTGCCGCAGTAGGGCCGTGGAATGTCCGCCATTTTTGGCCGCGGATTAGTGCGGAAGCTTCACTGAGGAGTAAAGGCACAGGCGCGTCGTACGAGTTCAGTGTAGAGTCCGCCATTTTGGAGCACCGCAACGCGGCATTAAGCCGCGGACGTGCCGCAGTAGGGCTATAGAGTGTCCGCCATCTTTGGCCACTGATTAGAGCGAAAGCCGAACTGAGGAGTAAAGGCACTGGCGTGTCGTAGTCGGGTAGTGTAGCGTCCGACATAATCTGCCACCGCTACGCGACAATACAGCCGTGCTGCATTAGGGCCGGGGAGTGCTTGCTATCTTTGGCCACGGATTAGAGCGGATGCCCAACTGAGGAGTAAAGACACTGGCGTGTCGTAGTAGGGCAGTGTAGTTTCCTGGCATTTTGGTCACCGAAACGCGGCACTATAGCCGAGCATGTGCCGCATAAGGGCCGGGGAGTGTACGCCATCTTTGGCCACGGATTAGAGTGGAAGTCGAACTAAGGAGTAAAGGCACTGACGTGTCTCAGTAGGGCAGTGTAGAGTCCGATATTTTGGGCCACCGCAAAGCTGCACTACAACCACGCACGTGTCGCAGTGGGGCCGTGGAGTGTCCGCCATCTTTGGCCACGGATTAGAGCGGAAGCCGAACTGAGGAGTAAAGGCACTGGCGTGTCGTAGTCGGGTAGTGTAGCGTCCGACATAATCTGCCACCGCATCGCGGCATTAAGCCGCGCACGTGCCACAGTAGGGCCGTGGAGTGTCCGCCATCTTTGGTCACTAATTAGAGCTGAAGCCGAACTAAGGAGGAAAGGCACTTGCGTGTGTGTCGTAGATAAGCAGTTAAGAGTCTGACATTTTGGGGCACCGCAATGCGGCAATAAAGCCACGCACGTGCCGCAGTAGGGCCGTGGAGTGTCCGCCATCCTTGGCCACGGATTAGAGCGGATGCCGATCTGAGGAGTAAAGGCTCAGGCCTGTCGTAGTAGGGCAGTGAAGAGTCTGCCATTTTGGGGCACCGCAAAGCTGCACTACAGCCGCGGACGTGCCGCAGTAGGGCTATAGACTGTCCGCCTTCTTTGGCCACTGATTAGAGCGGAATCCTAACTGAGGAGTAAAGGCACTGGTGTTAAGTAGTAGGGCAGTGTAGAGTCAGACATTTCGGGCCACTGCATCGCGGGACTACAAACGTGCACGTGCCGTATTAGGGCCGTGGAGTGTCCAACATCTTTGGCAACGGATTAGAGCGGAAGCCCTACTGAGGAGTAAAGGGACTGGCGTGTCGTAGTAGGGCAGTGAAGTTTCCGCCCGTTTGGCCTCCGCAACGCGGCACTACTGCCGTGCACGTGTTGCAGTAGGTCCGGGGAGTGTCCGCCTTCTTTGGTCACTAATTAGAGCTGAAGCTGAACCGAGGAGTAAAGGCACTGGCGTGTGAGTCGTAGTTAAGTAGTGTAGAGTCCGATATTTTGGGCCACCGCAACGCGGCACTACTGCCGCGGACGTGCCGCAGTAGGGCTATAGAGTGTCCGCCATCTTTGGCCACTGATTAGAGCGGAAGCCGAACTGAGGAGTAAAGGCACTGGCGTGTCGTAGTCGGGTAGTGTAGCGTCCGACATAATCTGCCACCGCAACGCAGCACTACAGCCGCGCACGTGCCGCAGTAGGGCCGTGGAATGTCCGCCATTTTTGGCCGCGGATTAGTGCGGAAGCTTCACTGAGGAGTAAAGGCACAGGCGCGTCGTACGAGTTCAGTGTAGAGTCCGCCATTTTGGAGCACCGCAACGCGGCATTAAGCCGCGGACGTGCCGCAGTAGGGCTATAGAGTGTCCGCCATCTTTGGCCACTGATTAGAGCGAAAGCCGAACTGAGGAGTAAAGGCACTGGCGTGTCGTAGTCGGGTAGTGTAGCGTCCGACATAATCTGCCACCGCTACGCGACAATACAGCCGTGCTGCATTAGGGCCGGGGAGTGCTTGCTATCTTTGGCCACGGATTAGAGCGGATGCCCAACTGAGGAGTAAAGACACTGGCGTGTCGTAGTAGGGCAGTGTAGTTTCCTGGCATTTTGGTCACCGAAACGCGGCACTATAGCCGAGCATGTGCCGCATAAGGGCCGGGGAGTGTACGCCATCTTTGGCCACGGATTAGAGTGGAAGTCGAACTAAGGAGTAAAGGCACTGACGTGTCTCAGTAGGGCAGTGTAGAGTCCGATATTTTGGGCCACCGCAAAGCTGCACTACAACCACGCACGTGTCGCAGTGGGGCCGTGGAGTGTCCGCCATCTTTGGCCACGGATTAGAGCGGAAGCCGAACTGAGGAGTAAAGGCACTGGCGTGTCGTAGTCGGGTAGTGTAGCGTCCGACATAATCTGCCACCGCATCGCGGCATTAAGCCGCGCACGTGCCACAGTAGGGCCGTGGAGTGTCCGCCATCTTTGGTCACTAATTAGAGCTGAAGCCGAACTAAGGAGGAAAGGCACTTGCGTGTGTGTCGTAGATAAGCAGTTAAGAGTCTGACATTTTGGGGCACCGCAATGCGGCAATAAAGCCACGCACGTGCCGCAGTAGGGCCGTGGAGTGTCCGCCATCCTTGGCCACGGATTAGAGCGGATGCCGATCTGAGGAGTAAAGGCTCAGGCCTGTCGTAGTAGGGCAGTGAAGAGTCTGCCATTTTGGGGCACCGCAAAGCTGCACTACAGCCGCGGACGTGCCGCAGTAGGGCTATAGACTGTCCGCCTTCTTTGGCCACTGATTAGAGCGGAATCCTAACTGAGGAGTAAAGGCACTGGTGTTAAGTAGTAGGGCAGTGTAGAGTCAGACATTTCGGGCCACTGCATCGCGGGACTACAAACGTGCACGTGCCGTATTAGGGCCGTGGAGTGTCCAACATCTTTGGCAACGGATTAGAGCGGAAGCCCTACTGAGGAGTAAAGGGACTGGCGTGTCGTAGTAGGGCAGTGAAGTTTCCGCCGGTTTGGCCTCCGCAACGCGGCACTACTGCCGTGCACGTGTTGCAGTAGGTCCGGGGAGTGTCCGCCTTCTTTGGTCACTAATTAGAGCTGAAGCTGAACCGAGGAGTAAAGGCACTGGCGTGTGAGTCGTAGTTAAGTAGTGTAGAGTCCGATATTTTGGGCCACCGCAACGCGGCACTACTGCCGCGGACGTGCCGCAGTAGGGCTATAGAGTGTCCGCCATCTTTGGCCACTGATTAGAGCGGAAGCCGAACTGAGGAGTAAAGGCACTGGCGTGTCGTAGTCGGGTAGTGTAGCGTCCGACATAATCTGCCACCGCAACGCAGCACTACAGCCGCGCACGTGCCGCAGTAGGGCCGTGGAATGTCCGCCATTTTTGGCCGCGGATTAGTGCGGAAGCTTCACTGAGGAGTAAAGGCACAGGCGCGTCGTACGAGTTCAGTGTAGAGTCCGCCATTTTGGAGCACCGCAACGCGGCATTAAGCCGCGGACGTGCCGCAGTAGGGCTATAGAGTGTCCGCCATCTTTGGCCACTGATTAGAGCGAAAGCCGAACTGAGGAGTAAAGGCACTGGCGTGTCGTAGTCGGGTAGTGTAGCGTCCGACATAATCTGCCACCGCTACGCGACAATACAGCCGTGCTGCATTAGGGCCGGGGAGTGCTTGCTATCTTTGGCCACGGATTAGAGCGGATGCCCAACTGAGGAGTAAAGACACTGGCGTGTCGTAGTAGGGCAGTGTAGTTTCCTGGCATTTTGGTCACCGAAACGCGGCACTATAGCCGAGCATGTGCCGCATAAGGGCCGGGGAGTGTACGCCATCTTTGGCCACGGATTAGAGTGGAAGTCGAACTAAGGAGTAAAGGCACTGACGTGTCTCAGTAGGGCAGTGTAGAGTCCGATATTTTGGGCCACCGCAAAGCTGCACTACAACCACGCACGTGTCGCAGTGGGGCCGTGGAGTGTCCGCCATCTTTGGCCACGGATTAGAGCGGAAGCCGAACTGAGGAGTAAAGGCACTGGCGTGTCGTAGTCGGGTAGTGTAGCGTCCGACATAATCTGCCACCGCATCGCGGCATTAAGCCGCGCACGTGCCACAGTAGGGCCGTGGAGTGTCCGCCATCTTTGGTCACTAATTAGAGCTGAAGCCGAACTAAGGAGGAAAGGCACTTGCGTGTGTGTCGTAGATAAGCAGTTAAGAGTCTGACATTTTGGGGCACCGCAATGCGGCAATAAAGCCACGCACGTGCCGCAGTAGGGCCGTGGAGTGTCCGCCATCCTTGGCCACGGATTAGAGCGGATGCCGATCTGAGGAGTAAAGGCTCAGGCCTGTCGTAGTAGGGCAGTGAAGAGTCTGCCATTTTGGGGCACCGCAAAGCTGCACTACAGCCGCGGACGTGCCGCAGTAGGGCTATAGACTGTCCGCCTTCTTTGGCCACTGATTAGAGCGGAATCCTAACTGAGGAGTAAAGGCACTGGTGTTAAGTAGTAGGGCAGTGTAGAGTCAGACATTTCGGGCCACTGCATCGCGGGACTACAAACGTGCACGTGCCGTATTAGGGCCGTGGAGTGTCCAACATCTTTGGCAACGGATTAGAGCGGAAGCCCTACTGAGGAGTAAAGGGACTGGCGTGTCGTAGTAGGGCAGTGAAGTTTCCGCCGGTTTGGCCTCCGCAACGCGGCACTACTGCCGTGCACGTGTTGCAGTAGGTCCGGGGAGTGTCCGCCTTCTTTGGTCACTAATTAGAGCTGAAGCTGAACCGAGGAGTAAAGGCACTGGCGTGTGAGTCGTAGTTAAGTAGTGTAGAGTCCGATATTTTGGGCCACCGCAACGCGGCACTACTGCCGCGGACGTGCCGCAGTAGGGCTATAGAGTGTCCGCCATCTTTGGCCACTGATTAGAGCGGAAGCCGAACTGAGGAGTAAAGGCACTGGCGTGTCGTAGTCGGGTAGTGTAGCGTCCGACATAATCTGCCACCGCAACGCAGCACTACAGCCGCGCACGTGCCGCAGTAGGGCCGTGGAATGTCCGCCATTTTTGGCCGCGGATTAGTGCGGAAGCTTCACTGAGGAGTAAAGGCACAGGCGCGTCGTACGAGTTCAGTGTAGAGTCCGCCATTTTGGAGCACCGCAACGCGGCATTAAGCCGCGGACGTGCCGCAGTAGGGCTATAGAGTGTCCGCCATCTTTGGCCACTGATTAGAGCGAAAGCCGAACTGAGGAGTAAAGGCACTGGCGTGTCGTAGTCGGGTAGTGTAGCGTCCGACATAATCTGCCACCGCTACGCGACAATACAGCCGTGCTGCATTAGGGCCGGGGAGTGCTTGCTATCTTTGGCCACGGATTAGAGCGGATGCCCAACTGAGGAGTAAAGACACTGGCGTGTCGTAGTAGGGCAGTGTAGTTTCCTGGCATTTTGGTCACCGAAACGCGGCACTATAGCCGAGCATGTGCCGCATAAGGGCCGGGGAGTGTACGCCATCTTTGGCCACGGATTAGAGTGGAAGTCGAACTAAGGAGTAAAGGCACTGACGTGTCTCAGTAGGGCAGTGTAGAGTCCGATATTTTGGGCCACCGCAAAGCTGCACTACAACCACGCACGTGTCGCAGTGGGGCCGTGGAGTGTCCGCCATCTTTGGCCACGGATTAGAGCGGAAGCCGAACTGAGGAGTAAAGGCACTGGCGTGTCGTAGTCGGGTAGTGTAGCGTCCGACATAATCTGCCACCGCATCGCGGCATTAAGCCGCGCACGTGCCACAGTAGGGCCGTGGAGTGTCCGCCATCTTTGGTCACTAATTAGAGCTGAAGCCGAACTAAGGAGGAAAGGCACTTGCGTGTGTGTCGTAGATAAGCAGTTAAGAGTCTGACATTTTGGGGCACCGCAATGCGGCAATAAAGCCACGCACGTGCCGCAGTAGGGCCGTGGAGTGTCCGCCATCCTTGGCCACGGATTAGAGCGGATGCCGATCTGAGGAGTAAAGGCTCAGGCCTGTCGTAGTAGGGCAGTGAAGAGTCTGCCATTTTGGGGCACCGCAAAGCTGCACTACAGCCGCGGACGTGCCGCAGTAGGGCTATAGACTGTCCGCCTTCTTTGGCCACTGATTAGAGCGGAATCCTAACTGAGGAGTAAAGGCACTGGTGTTAAGTAGTAGGGCAGTGTAGAGTCAGACATTTCGGGCCACTGCATCGCGGGACTACAAACGTGCACGTGCCGTATTAGGGCCGTGGAGTGTCCAACATCTTTGGCAACGGATTAGAGCGGAAGCCCTACTGAGGAGTAAAGGGACTGGCGTGTCGTAGTAGGGCAGTGAAGTTTCCGCCGGTTTGGCCTCCGCAACGCGGCACTACTGCCGTGCACGTGTTGCAGTAGGTCCGGGGAGTGTCCGCCTTCTTTGGTCACTAATTAGAGCTGAAGCTGAACCGAGGAGTAAAGGCACTGGCGTGTGAGTCGTAGTTAAGTAGTGTAGAGTCCGATATTTTGGGCCACCGCAACGCGGCACTACTGCCGCGGACGTGCCGCAGTAGGGCTATAGAGTGTCCGCCATCTTTGGCCACTGATTAGAGCGGAAGCCGAACTGAGGAGTAAAGGCACTGGCGTGTCGTAGTCGGGTAGTGTAGCGTCCGACATAATCTGCCACCGCAACGCAGCACTACAGCCGCGCACGTGCCGCAGTAGGGCCGTGGAATGTCCGCCATTTTTGGCCGCGGATTAGTGCGGAAGCTTCACTGAGGAGTAAAGGCACAGGCGCGTCGTACGAGTTCAGTGTAGAGTCCGCCATTTTGGAGCACCGCAACGCGGCATTAAGCCGCGGACGTGCCGCAGTAGGGCTATAGAGTGTCCGCCATCTTTGGCCACTGATTAGAGCGAAAGCCGAACTGAGGAGTAAAGGCACTGGCGTGTCGTAGTCGGGTAGTGTAGCGTCCGACATAATCTGCCACCGCTACGCGACAATACAGCCGTGCTGCATTAGGGCCGGGGAGTGCTTGCTATCTTTGGCCACGGATTAGAGCGGATGCCCAACTGAGGAGTAAAGACACTGGCGTGTCGTAGTAGGGCAGTGTAGTTTCCTGGCATTTTGGTCACCGAAACGCGGCACTATAGCCGAGCATGTGCCGCATAAGGGCCGGGGAGTGTACGCCATCTTTGGCCACGGATTAGAGTGGAAGTCGAACTAAGGAGTAAAGGCACTGACGTGTCGCAGTAGGGCAGTGTAGAGTCCGATATTTTGGGCCACCGCAAAGCTGCACTACAACCACGCACGTGTCGCAGTGGGGCCGTGGAGTGTCCGCCATCTTTGGCCACGGATTAGAGCGGAAGCCGAACTGAGGAGTAAAGGCACTCGCGTGTCGTAGTCGGGTAGTGTAGCGTCCGACATAATCTGCCTCCGCAAAGCTGCACTACAGCCGCGCACGTGCCGCAGTAGGGCCGTGGAGTGTCCGCCATCTTTGGCCACGGATTAGAGCGGAAGCCGAACTGAGGAGTAAAGGCACTGGCGTGTCGTAGTCGGGTAGTGTAGCGTCCGACATAATCTGCCACCGCATCGCGGCATTAAGCCGCGCACGTGCCACAGTAGGGCCGTGGAGTGTCCGCCATCTTTGGTCACTAATTAGAGCTGAAGCCGAACTAAGGAGGAAAGGCACTTGCGTGTGTGTCGTAGATAAGCAGTTAAGAGTCTGACATTTTGGGGCACCGCAATGCGGCAATAAAGCCACGCACGTGCCGCAGTAGGGCCGTGGAGTGTCCGCCATCCTTGGCCACGGATTAGAGCGGATGCCGATCTGAGGAGTAAAGGCTTAGGCCTGTCGTAGTAGGGCAGTGAAGAGTCTGCCATTTTGGGGCACCGCAAAGCTGCACTACAGCCGCGGACGTGCCGCAGTAGGGCTATAGACTGTCCGCCTTCTTTGGCCACTGATTAGAGCGGAATCCTAACTGAGGAGTAAAGGCACTGGTGTTAAGTAGTAGGGCAGTGTAGAGTCAGACATTTCGGGCCACTGCATCGCGGGACTACAAACGTGCACGTGCCGTATTAGGGCCGTGGAGTGTCCAACATCTTTGGCAACGGATTAGAGCGGAAGCCCTACTGAGGAGTAAAGGGACTGGCGTGTCGTAGTAGGGCAGTAAAGTTTCTGCCCGTTTGGCCTCCGCAACGCGGCACTACTGCCGTGCACGTGTTGCAGTAGGTCCGGGGAGTGTCCGCCTTCTTTGGTCACTAATTAGAGCTGAAGCTGAACCGAGGAGTAAAGGCACTGGCGTGTGAGTCGTAGTTAAGTAGTGTAGAGTCCGATATTTTGGGCCACCGCAACGCGGTACTACTGCCGCGGACGTGCCGCAGTAGGGCTATAGAGTGTCCGCCATCTTTGGCCACTGATTAGAGCGGAAGCCGAACTGAGGAGTAAAGGCACTGGCGTGTCGTAGTCGGGTAGTGTAGCGTCCGACATAATCTGCCACCGCAACGCAGCACTACAGCCGCGCACATGCCGCAGTAGGGCTATAGAGTGTCCGCCATCTTTGGCCACTGATTAGAGCGAAAGCCGAACTGAGGAGTAAAGGCACTGGCGTGTCGTAGTCGGGTAGTGTAGCGTCCGACATAATCTGCCACCGCTACGCGACAATACAGCCGTGCTGCATTAGGGCCGGGGAGTGCTTGCTATCTTTGGCCACGGATTAGAGCGGAAGCTCAACTGAGGAGTACAGGCACAGGCGTGTCGTAGAAGGGCAGGGTAGAGTCCGCCATTTTGGGGCACCGCAACGTGGCAATACAGCCGTGCACGTGCCGCAGTAGGTCCGGGGAGTGTTCGCCATCTTTGGCCACAGATTAGAGCGGAAGCCCAACAGAGGAGTAAGGGCACTGGCGTGTCGTAGTCGGGTAGTGTAGCGTCCGACATAATCTGCCACCGCATCGCGGCATTAAGCCGCGCACGTGCCACAGTAGGGCCGTGGAGTGTCCGCCATCTTTGGTCACTAATTAGAGCTGAAGCCGAACTAAGGAGGAAAGGCACTTGCGTGTGTGTCGTAGATAAGCAGTTAAGAGTCTGACATTTTGGGGCACCGCAATGCGGCAATAAAGCCACGCACGTGCCGCAGTAGGGCCGTGGAGTGTCCGCCATCCTTGGCCACGGATTAGAGCGGATGCCGATCTGAGGAGTAAAGGCTCAGGCCTGTCGTAGTAGGGCAGTGAAGAGTCTGCCATTTTGGGGCACCGCAAAGCTGCACTACAGCCGCGGACGTGCCGCAGTAGGGCTATAGACTGTCCGCCTTCTTTGGCCACTGATTAGAGCGGAATCCTAACTGAGGAGTAAAGGCACTGGTGTTAAGTAGTAGGGCAGTGTAGAGTCAGACATTTCGGGCCACTGCATCGCGGGACTACAAACGTGCACGTGCCGTATTAGGGCCGTGGAGTGTCCAACATCTTTGGCAACGGATTAGAGCGGAAGCCCTACTGAGGAGTAAAGGGACTGGCGTGTCGTAGTAGGGCAGTGAAGTTTCCGCCGGTTTGGCCTCCGCAACGCGGCACTACTGCCGTGCACGTGTTGCAGTAGGTCCGGGGAGTGTCCGCCTTCTTTGGTCACTAATTAGAGCTGAAGCTGAACCGAGGAGTAAAGGCACTGGCGTGTGAGTCGTAGTTAAGTAGTGTAGAGTCCGATATTTTGGGCCACCGCAACGCGGCACTACTGCCGCGGACGTGCCGCAGTAGGGCTATAGAGTGTCCGCCATCTTTGGCCACTGATTAGAGCGGAAGCCGAACTGAGGAGTAAAGGCACTGGCGTGTCGTAGTCGGGTAGTGTAGCGTCCGACATAATCTGCCACCGCAACGCAGCACTACAGCCGCGCACGTGCCGCAGTAGGGCCGTGGAATGTCCGCCATTTTTGGCCGCGGATTAGTGCGGAAGCTTCACTGAGGAGTAAAGGCACAGGCGCGTCGTACGAGTTCAGTGTAGAGTCCGCCATTTTGGAGCACCGCAACGCGGCATTAAGCCGCGGACGTGCCGCAGTAGGGCTATAGAGTGTCCGCCATCTTTGGCCACTGATTAGAGCGAAAGCCGAACTGAGGAGTAAAGGCACTGGCGTGTCGTAGTCGGGTAGTGTAGCGTCCGACATAATCTGCCACCGCTACGCGACAATACAGCCGTGCTGCATTAGGGCCGGGGAGTGCTTGCTATCTTTGGCCACGGATTAGAGCGGATGCCCAACTGAGGAGTAAAGACACTGGCGTGTCGTAGTAGGGCAGTGTAGTTTCCTGGCATTTTGGTCACCGAAACGCGGCACTATAGCCGAGCATGTGCCGCATAAGGGCCGGGGAGTGTACGCCATCTTTGGCCACGGATTAGAGTGGAAGTCGAACTAAGGAGTAAAGGCACTGACGTGTCTCAGTAGGGCAGTGTAGAGTCCGATATTTTGGGCCACCGCAAAGCTGCACTACAACCACGCACGTGTCGCAGTGGGGCCGTGGAGTGTCCGCCATCTTTGGCCACGGATTAGAGCGGAAGCCGAACTGAGGAGTAAAGGCACTGGCGTGTCGTAGTCGGGTAGTGTAGCGTCCGACATAATCTGCCACCGCATCGCGGCATTAAGCCGCGCACGTGCCACAGTAGGGCCGTGGAGTGTCCGCCATCTTTGGTCACTAATTAGAGCTGAAGCCGAACTAAGGAGGAAAGGCACTTGCGTGTGTGTCGTAGATAAGCAGTTAAGAGTCTGACATTTTGGGGCACCGCAATGCGGCAATAAAGCCACGCACGTGCCGCAGTAGGGCCGTGGAGTGTCCGCCATCCTTGGCCACGGATTAGAGCGGATGCCGATCTGAGGAGTAAAGGCTCAGGCCTGTCGTAGTAGGGCAGTGAAGAGTCTGCCATTTTGGGGCACCGCAAAGCTGCACTACAGCCGCGGACGTGCCGCAGTAGGGCTATAGACTGTCCGCCTTCTTTGGCCACTGATTAGAGCGGAATCCTAACTGAGGAGTAAAGGCACTGGTGTTAAGTAGTAGGGCAGTGTAGAGTCAGACATTTCGGGCCACTGCATCGCGGGACTACAAACGTGCACGTGCCGTATTAGGGCCGTGGAGTGTCCAACATCTTTGGCAACGGATTAGAGCGGAAGCCCTACTGAGGAGTAAAGGGACTGGCGTGTCGTAGTAGGGCAGTGAAGTTTCCGCCGGTTTGGCCTCCGCAACGCGGCACTACTGCCGTGCACGTGTTGCAGTAGGTCCGGGGAGTGTCCGCCTTCTTTGGTCACTAATTAGAGCTGAAGCTGAACCGAGGAGTAAAGGCACTGGCGTGTGAGTCGTAGTTAAGTAGTGTAGAGTCCGATATTTTGGGCCACCGCAACGCGGCACTACTGCCGCGGACGTGCCGCAGTAGGGCTATAGAGTGTCCGCCATCTTTGGCCACTGATTAGAGCGGAAGCCGAACTGAGGAGTAAAGGCACTGGCGTGTCGTAGTCGGGTAGTGTAGCGTCCGACATAATCTGCCACCGCAACGCAGCACTACAGCCGCGCACGTGCCGCAGTAGGGCCGTGGAATGTCCGCCATTTTTGGCCGCGGATTAGTGCGGAAGCTTCACTGAGGAGTAAAGGCACAGGCGCGTCGTACGAGTTCAGTGTAGAGTCCGCCATTTTGGAGCACCGCAACGCGGCATTAAGCCGCGGACGTGCCGCAGTAGGGCTATAGAGTGTCCGCCATCTTTGGCCACTGATTAGAGCGAAAGCCGAACTGAGGAGTAAAGGCACTGGCGTGTCGTAGTCGGGTAGTGTAGCGTCCGACATAATCTGCCACCGCTACGCGACAATACAGCCGTGCTGCATTAGGGCCGGGGAGTGCTTGCTATCTTTGGCCACGGATTAGAGCGGATGCCCAACTGAGGAGTAAAGACACTGGCGTGTCGTAGTAGGGCAGTGTAGTTTCCTGGCATTTTGGTCACCGAAACGCGGCACTATAGCCGAGCATGTGCCGCATAAGGGCCGGGGAGTGTACGCCATCTTTGGCCACGGATTAGAGTGGAAGTCGAACTAAGGAGTAAAGGCACTGACGTGTCTCAGTAGGGCAGTGTAGAGTCCGATATTTTGGGCCACCGCAAAGCTGCACTACAACCACGCACGTGTCGCAGTGGGGCCGTGGAGTGTCCGCCATCTTTGGCCACGGATTAGAGCGGAAGCCGAACTGAGGAGTAAAGGCACTGGCGTGTCGTAGTCGGGTAGTGTAGCGTCCGACATAATCTGCCACCGCATCGCGGCATTAAGCCGCGCACGTGCCACAGTAGGGCCGTGGAGTGTCCGCCATCTTTGGTCACTAATTAGAGCTGAAGCCGAACTAAGGAGGAAAGGCACTTGCGTGTGTGTCGTAGATAAGCAGTTAAGAGTCTGACATTTTGGGGCACCGCAATGCGGCAATAAAGCCACGCACGTGCCGCAGTAGGGCCGTGGAGTGTCCGCCATCCTTGGCCACGGATTAGAGCGGATGCCGATCTGAGGAGTAAAGGCTCAGGCCTGTCGTAGTAGGGCAGTGAAGAGTCTGCCATTTTGGGGCACCGCAAAGCTGCACTACAGCCGCGGACGTGCCGCAGTAGGGCTATAGACTGTCCGCCTTCTTTGGCCACTGATTAGAGCGGAATCCTAACTGAGGAGTAAAGGCACTGGTGTTAAGTAGTAGGGCAGTGTAGAGTCAGACATTTCGGGCCACTGCATCGCGGGACTACAAACGTGCACGTGCCGTATTAGGGCCGTGGAGTGTCCAACATCTTTGGCAACGGATTAGAGCGGAAGCCCTACTGAGGAGTAAAGGGACTGGCGTGTCGTAGTAGGGCAGTGAAGTTTCCGCCGGTTTGGCCTCCGCAACGCGGCACTACTGCCGTGCACGTGTTGCAGTAGGTCCGGGGAGTGTCCGCCTTCTTTGGTCACTAATTAGAGCTGAAGCTGAACCGAGGAGTAAAGGCACTGGCGTGTGAGTCGTAGTTAAGTAGTGTAGAGTCCGATATTTTGGGCCACCGCAACGCGGTACTACTGCCGCGGACGTGCCGCAGTAGGGCTATAGAGTGTCCGCCATCTTTGGCCACTGATTAGAGCGGAAGCCGAACTGAGGAGTAAAGGCACTGGCGTGTCGTAGTCGGGTAGTGTAGCGTCCGACATAATCTGCCACCGCAACGCAGCACTACAGCCGTGCTGCATTAGGGCCGGGGAGTGCTTGCTATCTTTGGCCACGGATTAGAGCGGAAGCTCAACTGAGGAGTACAGGCACAGGCGTGTCGTAGAAGGGCAGGGTAGAGTCCGCCATTTTGGGGCACCGCAACGTGGCAATACAGCCGTGCACGTGCCGCAGTAGGTCCGGGGAGTGTTCGCCATCTTTGGCCACAGATTAGAGCGGAAGCCCAACAGAGGAGTAAGGGCACTGGCGTGTCGTAGTCGGGTAGTGTAGCGTCCGACATAATCTGCCACCGCATCGCGGCATTAAGCCGCGCACGTGCCACAGTAGGGCCGTGGAGTGTCCGCCATCTTTGGTCACTAATTAGAGCTGAAGCCGAACTAAGGAGGAAAGGCACTTGCGTGTGTGTCGTAGATAAGCAGTTAAGAGTCTGACATTTTGGGGCACCGCAATGCGGCAATAAAGCCACGCACGTGCCGCAGTAGGGCCGTGGAGTGTCCGCCATCCTTGGCCACGGATTAGAGCGGATGCCGATCTGAGGAGTAAAGGCTCAGGCCTGTCGTAGTAGGGCAGTGAAGAGTCTGCCATTTTGGGGCACCGCAAAGCTGCACTACAGCCGCGGACGTGCCGCAGTAGGGCTATAGACTGTCCGCCTTCTTTGGCCACTGATTAGAGCGGAATCCTAACTGAGGAGTAAAGGCACTGGTGTTAAGTAGTAGGGCAGTGTAGAGTCAGACATTTCGGGCCACTGCATCGCGGGACTACAAACGTGCACGTGCCGTATTAGGGCCGTGGAGTGTCCAACATCTTTGGCAACGGATTAGAGCGGAAGCCCTACTGAGGAGTAAAGGGACTGGCGTGTCGTAGTAGGGCAGTGAAGTTTCCGCCGGTTTGGCCTCCGCAACGCGGCACTACTGCCGTGCACGTGTTGCAGTAGGTCCGGGGAGTGTCCGCCTTCTTTGGTCACTAATTAGAGCTGAAGCTGAACCGAGGAGTAAAGGCACTGGCGTGTGAGTCGTAGTTAAGTAGTGTAGAGTCCGATATTTTGGGCCACCGCAACGCGGCACTACTGCCGCGGACGTGCCGCAGTAGGGCTATAGAGTGTCCGCCATCTTTGGCCACTGATTAGAGCGGAAGCCGAACTGAGGAGTAAAGGCACTGGCGTGTCGTAGTCGGGTAGTGTAGCGTCCGACATAATCTGCCACCGCAACGCAGCACTACAGCCGCGCACGTGCCGCAGTAGGGCCGTGGAATGTCCGCCATTTTTGGCCGCGGATTAGTGCGGAAGCTTCACTGAGGAGTAAAGGCACAGGCGCGTCGTACGAGTTCAGTGTAGAGTCCGCCATTTTGGAGCACCGCAACGCGGCATTAAGCCGCGGACGTGCCGCAGTAGGGCTATAGAGTGTCCGCCATCTTTGGCCACTGATTAGAGCGAAAGCCGAACTGAGGAGTAAAGGCACTGGCGTGTCGTAGTCGGGTAGTGTAGCGTCCGACATAATCTGCCACCGCTACGCGACAATACAGCCGTGCTGCATTAGGGCCGGGGAGTGCTTGCTATCTTTGGCCACGGATTAGAGCGGATGCCCAACTGAGGAGTAAAGACACTGGCGTGTCGTAGTAGGGCAGTGTAGTTTCCTGGCATTTTGGTCACCGAAACGCGGCACTATAGCCGAGCATGTGCCGCATAAGGGCCGGGGAGTGTACGCCATCTTTGGCCACGGATTAGAGTGGAAGTCGAACTAAGGAGTAAAGGCACTGACGTGTCTCAGTAGGGCAGTGTAGAGTCCGATATTTTGGGCCACCGCAAAGCTGCACTACAACCACGCACGTGTCGCAGTGGGGCCGTGGAGTGTCCGCCATCTTTGGCCACGGATTAGAGCGGAAGCCGAACTGAGGAGTAAAGGCACTGGCGTGTCGTAGTCGGGTAGTGTAGCGTCCGACATAATCTGCCACCGCATCGCGGCATTAAGCCGCGCACGTGCCACAGTAGGGCCGTGGAGTGTCCGCCATCTTTGGTCACTAATTAGAGCTGAAGCCGAACTAAGGAGGAAAGGCACTTGCGTGTGTGTCGTAGATAAGCAGTTAAGAGTCTGACATTTTGGGGCACCGCAATGCGGCAATAAAGCCACGCACGTGCCGCAGTAGGGCCGTGGAGTGTCCGCCATCCTTGGCCACGGATTAGAGCGGATGCCGATCTGAGGAGTAAAGGCTCAGGCCTGTCGTAGTAGGGCAGTGAAGAGTCTGCCATTTTGGGGCACCGCAAAGCTGCACTACAGCCGCGGACGTGCCGCAGTAGGGCTATAGACTGTCCGCCTTCTTTGGCCACTGATTAGAGCGGAATCCTAACTGAGGAGTAAAGGCACTGGTGTTAAGTAGTAGGGCAGTGTAGAGTCAGACATTTCGGGCCACTGCATCGCGGGACTACAAACGTGCACGTGCCGTATTAGGGCCGTGGAGTGTCCAACATCTTTGGCAACGGATTAGAGCGGAAGCCCTACTGAGGAGTAAAGGGACTGGCGTGTCGTAGTAGGGCAGTGAAGTTTCCGCCGGTTTGGCCTCCGCAACGCGGCACTACTGCCGTGCACGTGTTGCAGTAGGTCCGGGGAGTGTCCGCCTTCTTTGGTCACTAATTAGAGCTGAAGCTGAACCGAGGAGTAAAGGCACTGGCGTGTGAGTCGTAGTTAAGTAGTGTAGAGTCCGATATTTTGGGCCACCGCAACGCGGCACTACTGCCGCGGACGTGCCGCAGTAGGGCTATAGAGTGTCCGCCATCTTTGGCCACTGATTAGAGCGGAAGCCGAACTGAGGAGTAAAGGCACTGGCGTGTCGTAGTCGGGTAGTGTAGCGTCCGACATAATCTGCCACCGCAACGCAGCACTACAGCCGCGCACGTGCCGCAGTAGGGCCGTGGAATGTCCGCCATTTTTGGCCGCGGATTAGTGCGGAAGCTTCACTGAGGAGTAAAGGCACAGGCGCGTCGTACGAGTTCAGTGTAGAGTCCGCCATTTTGGAGCACCGCAACGCGGCATTAAGCCGCGGACGTGCCGCAGTAGGGCTATAGAGTGTCCGCCATCTTTGGCCACTGATTAGAGCGAAAGCCGAACTGAGGAGTAAAGGCACTGGCGTGTCGTAGTCGGGTAGTGTAGCGTCCGACATAATCTGCCACCGCTACGCGACAATACAGCCGTGCTGCATTAGGGCCGGGGAGTGCTTGCTATCTTTGGCCACGGATTAGAGCGGATGCCCAACTGAGGAGTAAAGACACTGGCGTGTCGTAGTAGGGCAGTGTAGTTTCCTGGCATTTTGGTCACCGAAACGCGGCACTATAGCCGAGCATGTGCCGCATAAGGGCCGGGGAGTGTACGCCATCTTTGGCCACGGATTAGAGTGGAAGTCGAACTAAGGAGTAAAGGCACTGACGTGTCTCAGTAGGGCAGTGTAGAGTCCGATATTTTGGGCCACCGCAAAGCTGCACTACAACCACGCACGTGTCGCAGTGGGGCCGTGGAGTGTCCGCCATCTTTGGCCACGGATTAGAGCGGAAGCCGAACTGAGGAGTAAAGGCACTGGCGTGTCGTAGTCGGGTAGTGTAGCGTCCGACATAATCTGCCACCGCATCGCGGCATTAAGCCGCGCACGTGCCACAGTAGGGCCGTGGAGTGTCCGCCATCTTTGGTCACTAATTAGAGCTGAAGCCGAACTAAGGAGGAAAGGCACTTGCGTGTGTGTCGTAGATAAGCAGTTAAGAGTCTGACATTTTGGGGCACCGCAATGCGGCAATAAAGCCACGCACGTGCCGCAGTAGGGCCGTGGAGTGTCCGCCATCCTTGGCCACGGATTAGAGCGGATGCCGATCTGAGGAGTAAAGGCTCAGGCCTGTCGTAGTAGGGCAGTGAAGAGTCTGCCATTTTGGGGCACCGCAAAGCTGCACTACAGCCGCGGACGTGCCGCAGTAGGGCTATAGACTGTCCGCCTTCTTTGGCCACTGATTAGAGCGGAATCCTAACTGAGGAGTAAAGGCACTGGTGTTAAGTAGTAGGGCAGTGTAGAGTCAGACATTTCGGGCCACTGCATCGCGGGACTACAAACGTGCACGTGCCGTATTAGGGCCGTGGAGTGTCCAACATCTTTGGCAACGGATTAGAGCGGAAGCCCTACTGAGGAGTAAAGGGACTGGCGTGTCGTAGTAGGGCAGTGAAGTTTCCGCCGGTTTGGCCTCCGCAACGCGGCACTACTGCCGTGCACGTGTTGCAGTAGGTCCGGGGAGTGTCCGCCTTCTTTGGTCACTAATTAGAGCTGAAGCTGAACCGAGGAGTAAAGGCACTGGCGTGTGAGTCGTAGTTAAGTAGTGTAGAGTCCGATATTTTGGGCCACCGCAACGCGGCACTACTGCCGCGGACGTGCCGCAGTAGGGCTATAGAGTGTCCGCCATCTTTGGCCACTGATTAGAGCGGAAGCCGAACTGAGGAGTAAAGGCACTGGCGTGTCGTAGTCGGGTAGTGTAGCGTCCGACATAATCTGCCACCGCAACGCAGCACTACAGCCGCGCACGTGCCGCAGTAGGGCCGTGGAATGTCCGCCATTTTTGGCCGCGGATTAGTGCGGAAGCTTCACTGAGGAGTAAAGGCACAGGCGCGTCGTACGAGTTCAGTGTAGAGTCCGCCATTTTGGAGCACCGCAACGCGGCATTAAGCCGCGGACGTGCCGCAGTAGGGCTATAGAGTGTCCGCCATCTTTGGCCACTGATTAGAGCGAAAGCCGAACTGAGGAGTAAAGGCACTGGCGTGTCGTAGTCGGGTAGTGTAGCGTCCGACATAATCTGCCACCGCTACGCGACAATACAGCCGTGCTGCATTAGGGCCGGGGAGTGCTTGCTATCTTTGGCCACGGATTAGAGCGGATGCCCAACTGAGGAGTAAAGACACTGGCGTGTCGTAGTAGGGCAGTGTAGTTTCCTGGCATTTTGGTCACCGAAACGCGGCACTATAGCCGAGCATGTGCCGCATAAGGGCCGGGGAGTGTACGCCATCTTTGGCCACGGATTAGAGTGGAAGTCGAACTAAGGAGTAAAGGCACTGACGTGTCGCAGTAGGGCAGTGTAGAGTCCGATATTTTGGGCCACCGCAAAGCTGCACTACAACCACGCACGTGTCGCAGTGGGGCCGTGGAGTGTCCGCCATCTTTGGCCACGGATTAGAGCGGAAGCCGAACTGAGGAGTAAAGGCACTCGCGTGTCGTAGTCGGGTAGTGTAGCGTCCGACATAATCTGCCTCCGCAAAGCTGCACTACAGCCGCGCACGTGCCGCAGTAGGGCCGTGGAGTGTCCGCCATCTTTGGCCACGGATTAGAGCGGAAGCCGAACTGAGGAGTAAAGGCACTGGCGTGTCGTAGTCGGGTAGTGTAGCGTCCGACATAATCTGCCACCGCATCGCGGCATTAAGCCGCGCACGTGCCACAGTAGGGCCGTGGAGTGTCCGCCATCTTTGGTCACTAATTAGAGCTGAAGCCGAACTAAGGAGGAAAGGCACTTGCGTGTGTGTCGTAGATAAGCAGTTAAGAGTCTGACATTTTGGGGCACCGCAATGCGGCAATAAAGCCACGCACGTGCCGCAGTAGGGCCGTGGAGTGTCCGCCATCCTTGGCCACGGATTAGAGCGGATGCCGATCTGAGGAGTAAAGGCTTAGGCCTGTCGTAGTAGGGCAGTGAAGAGTCTGCCATTTTGGGGCACCGCAAAGCTGCACTACAGCCGCGGACGTGCCGCAGTAGGGCTATAGACTGTCCGCCTTCTTTGGCCACTGATTAGAGCGGAATCCTAACTGAGGAGTAAAGGCACTGGTGTTAAGTAGTAGGGCAGTGTAGAGTCAGACATTTCGGGCCACTGCATCGCGGGACTACAAACGTGCACGTGCCGTATTAGGGCCGTGGAGTGTCCAACATCTTTGGCAACGGATTAGAGCGGAAGCCCTACTGAGGAGTAAAGGGACTGGCGTGTCGTAGTAGGGCAGTAAAGTTTCTGCCCGTTTGGCCTCCGCAACGCGGCACTACTGCCGTGCACGTGTTGCAGTAGGTCCGGGGAGTGTCCGCCTTCTTTGGTCACTAATTAGAGCTGAAGCTGAACCGAGGAGTAAAGGCACTGGCGTGTGAGTCGTAGTTAAGTAGTGTAGAGTCCGATATTTTGGGCCACCGCAACGCGGTACTACTGCCGCGGACGTGCCGCAGTAGGGCTATAGAGTGTCCGCCATCTTTGGCCACTGATTAGAGCGGAAGCCGAACTGAGGAGTAAAGGCACTGGCGTGTCGTAGTCGGGTAGTGTAGCGTCCGACATAATCTGCCACCGCAACGCAGCACTACAGCCGCGCACATGCCGCAGTAGGGCTATAGAGTGTCCGCCATCTTTGGCCACTGATTAGAGCGAAAGCCGAACTGAGGAGTAAAGGCACTGGCGTGTCGTAGTCGGGTAGTGTAGCGTCCGACATAATCTGCCACCGCTACGCGACAATACAGCCGTGCTGCATTAGGGCCGGGGAGTGCTTGCTATCTTTGGCCACGGATTAGAGCGGAAGCTCAACTGAGGAGTACAGGCACAGGCGTGTCGTAGAAGGGCAGGGTAGAGTCCGCCATTTTGGGGCACCGCAACGTGGCAATACAGCCGTGCACGTGCCGCAGTAGGTCCGGGGAGTGTTCGCCATCTTTGGCCACAGATTAGAGCGGAAGCCCAACAGAGGAGTAAGGGCACTGGCGTGTCGTAGTCGGGCAGTGTAGAGTCCGACATGTTGGGCCACCGCAACGCGGCACTACAGCCGCGCACGTGCCGCTAAAGGGCCAAGGAGTGTCCGCCATCTTTGGCCACAGATTAGAGCGGAAGCCCAACTGAGGAGTAAAGGCACTGGCGTGACGTAGTAGGGCAGTGCAGAGTCAAACATTTCCGGCCACTGCAACGCGGCACTACAGCCGCGCACGTGCCGCAATAGGGCCGTGGAGTGTCCAACATCTTTGGCAACGGATTAGAGCGGAAGTCCTACTGAGGAGTAAAGGGACTGGCGTGTCGTAGTAGGTCCAAGGAGGGTCCGCCTTCTTTGGTCACTAATTAGAGCTGAAGCCGAAGTGAGGAGTAAAGTGTTTGGAAGGGTCTAGTAGGGCAGTGTAGTGTCCACCATTTTGGGCCACCAAAAAGCATTTTGGGCCACTTCAGCCGCGCACGTGCCGCAGTAGGGCCGTGGAGTTACCGCCATCTTTTTCCACTATTTAGAACGGAAGGCCGAACTGAGGAGTAAAGGCACTGGCGTGTAGTAGTAGGGCAGTGAAGTTTCCTGCTATTTTGGCCTCCGCAACGCAGCACTACAGTCGCGGAAGTGCCGCAGTAGGGCTATGGAGTGTCCGCCATCTTTGGCCACTGATTAGAGCGGAAGTCGAAATAAGGAGTAAAGGCACTAACGTGTCGTAGAAGGGCAGTGTAGAGTCCAAAATTTTGGACCACCGCAACGCGGCAATAAAGCCGCGCAAGTGCCGCAGTTGGGCCTTGGAGTTTCAGCCATCTTTTGCCACTGATTAGAGCTGAGGAGTAAAGGCACAGGCGTGTCGTAGAAGGGCAGTGTAGAGTCTGCCATTTTGGGGCTCCGCAACGCGGCACTACAGCCGCGCACGAGCCGCATTAGGGCCGGGGAGTGTTCGCCATCTTTGGCCACGGATTAGAGCGGAAGCCTAACTGAGGAGTAAAGGCACTGGCGTGCCGTAGTAGGGCTGTGTAGAGTCCGATATTTTGGGCCACCGCAACGCGACAATAAAGCCGCGCACGTGCCGCAGTAGGGCCATTTAGGGTACGCCATCTTTGGCCACTAATTAGAGCGGAAGCGCAACTGAAAACTTAGGTCTTTGGTAGGGTCTAGTAGGGCAGTGTAGTGTCCGCCATTTTGGGCCACCGCAAAGCTGCACTACAACCACGCACGTGTCGCGGTAGGGCCGTGGAGTGTCCGCCATCTTTGGCCACGGATTAGAGCGGAAGCCGAACAAGGAGTAAAGGCACTGGCGTGTCGTAGTCGGGTAGTGTAGCGTCCGACATAATCTGCCTCCGCAAAGCTGCACTACAGCCGCGCACGTGCCGCAGTAGGGCCGTGGAGTGTCCGCCATCTTTGGTCACTAATTAGCGCTGAAGCCGAACTAAAGAGTAGAGTAAAGGCACAGGCGTGTCGTAGTAGGGCAGTGTAGATTCCGCCATTTTGGGGCACCGCAACGCGGCACTGCAGCCACGCACGTGCCGCAGTAGGGCCATAGATTGTCCGCCTTCTTTGGTCACTAATTAGCGCTGAAGCCGAACTAAAGAGTAAAGGCACTGGCGTGTCGTGTGTGTCGAAGTTAAACAGTATAGAGTCTGTCATTTTGGGGCACCGCAAAGCGGCACTACAGCCACGGAACTATTTAAAATATTGTATTTAAAATATTGATATAAAATCATTGAGTTAAAAAAGAATAAAGTAGAAAATCTATCGTAAACCAATAAAAAGTGCCTCTTGCTATTCATGAATAACAATGATTAAAAAACTGTTAGCTAAATTTAGAGCTTTTACCTCTATTAAGAAAATTATTATGTCAATGAGTAATTGACTTGGAGAAGTTCCCATCAGAAAGTAAAACTTAAGAAAGACTTTCAATAATTAGCAGTTGACATTGACGTGTTTGGGGAAAATAAACATTTCTTTAATTGTGCAATGCAATCACCCAATATCCATACTACATTTTATCATTCTTAGTCGTAATAATTAGTCGAGGTGAAATAGTTACTACAAATTATTAAAATATTTTTCTTTTGAGTTTGATCAAATACAATGGCAGTTAAAGGTTTTATGAAAATCTCATCTAACTCGCACTCGAGTTTAAAGTATCAAATATCATGTGTTAGAGCTATTTCAAACCGTATCAATTTAGCCATAAAACTTCTACTAAAAGGTAAGTTTATTGAAAATTTAAGAAATATGTGTAAATAAAATTCTAAGAGTAATTATTTAGTGGTAAGTTGTGGGGATTACTAACATGAATTAAACTAATATGAGCCATCGAATAACGAAATAAAACTAAATTATCAAAATAAACTATTTAATAAAATCTTTCAAATGAAAAACTGAATTAGAACATACTTCAAACTTCCAAAGTAGTTGGAAAAAAGCTCTGTGGGACCTGAAACTCGCTTAAAGCCAGAGTAAAACATGCTGTCGCGAAATTGCTAATCCAACTGAAGCAGGCAAAAATATTCTAGTTAGCTAGAGTTTCAGAGCGCATGCGTAACAAATCAACAAATAAGAAAAGATTTCTCTTAACAAGTTATTGTTAGAAGATTCAACTACGGCTGAACATAATTACTCAATGTTGATGATAAATGCTTTTTTTCCCTAATCCTTCATTCATTGAATGTAAGGTCATTCTGTTTGTGAGCTCTAATTCTTCTCTTCATAAATTACAATCTGATCCCGATTTAACGAATTCATAGGAATCGAAAATGTTATTCGCTAAATCGAGGATAATTCATAATATCAAGGCAAAATAAAATAAAAATTATGGAATATCCGAACATCTGTTATCAACAACTATGCAAAATAAATAGAAGTCTTACACTTTTTATACATGTACTTAAAATACAACTTATGATTACGCTCTGATTAATTTGAAATCTTAATACAATTCGTGAGTAAGGTTTGCTAATTTCCTTGATTTTTTTTACTTTAAAATGTTTTTTATTTTACCGACGTCACGAAGAGCAAAGCATCAGAAAAAGTAACAGTTTTCACTAGAGATCCATTATCATCGACTTGTGTGTCTGAGTCTCTATTCATTGTTTCCTATAAATCTACTTCATAAAATTCGTTAAATCGCGAAATTCGGTAAACCGGGGTTCGACCGTAATGTAAATTTTGCATTGAACCTTGCAATTTTAAATATCGTGTTGGTAAAGAGCAGAATTTTTCAAATTTCTGTAATCAGAGTATAATCAATTTTAATAAGTCTTTTTTGTCTTGTAATCAAATTTTTTCAAAATACTACAAAATCTTATTTGCCTCTATCTATATATTTAGATTGTATTTCATTCATAAAATACTTATTTATTTTTATTATTTTACTTTTATGAAGCGTAAATGTTAGTATTTTGTTGGTGTAAAACGTGCAATTAAAAATAAAAGACCGTTATTTTTCATTTTAAAATTCTTTTGATGGTTTTTAGAAGATTGTGTCTACATTTTTACAGAATTAAAAAATTTCCAATTTAAAAGAAAAGAAAAAGTTCAAGCAATAAGTCATGAAGTTTCAATTGCTGAAAGAAAAGAAAATACCTCAAAATATTAAAACGCAAACAAATTTTTCGAAGAGAACTTCTCCGTTGTGTAATCCTAAGTTATCATCTCACAATTTATTTTCATTTGTATATTTAAAAACCTTTTTTTTTTTAGTATTTGAAACTTCATGGTTTACTCTAGGTTTGCCTGAACTTTTTCTTTTCTTTTAAATTAAAGGAGAAAAAGAATTTGCGATGAAAAATTTGTTCCACGGTATGGTATCCTCTTAAAGAGTAAGATTCAAATAAAAAGTTAGAGAATAGAAAACAAAAGTATGAAAGGCAAACAATTAGGTTGTTTAGAATTAACATGAAGGGGCAAAGAGAGGACAAAATGTTTACAATCTTTATTTAATCAAACCCTATATTATAAAAAACAGAAGAATTGAAAATCCATTACAAGAAATATTTTTAATTTTCATCAGGCAATCAAACTGGTTTTGATGATTTTACATCCCTTATTATACTATTAATTCGACTAATTTTGATAGCATATGTATTTCAACATAAAATTTGCGACTCGTAATGAATATACCTCACAGAATGATGGTACATATAGAACATCAATGGTATATCGTTTGGTGGTGTAAAGATCCAAGAATTTGAGCAATAAAATCAAATAAATGCCATGTTGAAAGCAAAGCAGTAAGAGAGAAAAAAAACAATTCTTGGATATAAGGAGTAACAAGGGTAATGACTTCTCCATTAAATACAGGCTTCTGTAATTCATCCAAAGCATATAAAACCTATAAATAAATAACTAAAATTACTGTGTAGAATCATAAGCATTTGCTGCTATTTTTGCAAGTACTAAATTTCAAACGAATTAATTTAATATTAAATTTTAAATTCATGGTACCTAAATGAATAAGTGCAAACAACTAAATAGGTGAAAACAACTCAAGTTCAGCTGCTACTCTTTTTGTATTAAATTTTTAACAAATATTCTACCTAGGTGATGTGTCTGATATATATATATATATACAGGGTTATTCATAATTTCATATGTTCTTTTTTGCCATATTCATCTTCGTTTTTTTACTACAACACTTTGAAACCCCGGAGGGAATTATGAATAACCCTGTATATATGCATGCATGCTTCAATGTGAACATATTTAAAAGAAAATCCTAGATAACATGAAATGTAATATGGTTTGCAATGACATTCCTCATGCTTAGTTTAACGCAGACATGTCACAATTCTCAGAACATTTTGCTACTATAAATATCTTATAATCCCACATTTTAATAATTTAATATACATGCAGAGTATCAAATGACTCAAAAGTTTTCAATGAATTGCTACAATTTAAATTATTATGAATTGCTACAATTTAAATTAAGAATGAAACTATTAGAAGGCAAAAAAAAATTTTAAATTCATATTCAAAATGTAAATAATCAAGCATGCTTCATTTAAAATTTATTTTGTCCACTTCCAATCAATAATTTTGCTTTAAAATGCATGTATGGCTGAATATACAGGAAGAGAATATTTAAAATATTTTGCACAAGCTATACAATGTCTAGAGATAACTCTACTTAAGTGTATATTTTTTGTATTTACAAAATATCTAAGGTTATCTTTCAAGGTAGCTTAGGCAAAATAAAACAATAAATAAATAAATAAAATATTGCATAGGATTTGAAATTAACAATAAAAATATTTTTTTCATTACTTTTGTTCAGATGTTTCGAGTTTATTTTCAGGTTTCTCTTTAATAGTCTTTCCCAATGAGAAGAAGCTCTTTTTATAAGAAGGAGGGATCATAGATCTGAGCCTCTTTGCAATCAAAATTTTATTACAAGCATCAAAAAGTAGGACAGCTTGGAAATTCTGTATTCCAGAATATTGCAGATTTTTAATACATTATTTTTAAGCAAATAGAAATGCCAAAGTTAAAAGCTCAAAATTATAAAACATGTGTGCTTGATTCCATCGTAAACTTAGGGAATTTTTACTCTTTGTTTTGACAATAATTTTACAAATTTTTGCAGGCTTTTTAAAATTTCATTATTTTAATATTATATTATGAGTTATGAATTTCAAGTAATATTTTTTAAGTTTACGATTTGCTTAAATTTACATTATATTTTCCTTCTGTTCTTAGACAATTATATTTTTGTAGAATATCATGAAAACACACGAATATCAAATAGGGCATTCAAATAATCCCTTTTTGGCATACTAGATTTCATCATAAGTATGTGTGATTTTTTATATTTTAACCAGCAGTTATTGTTATGGATTTCCAAATAATTTTACAAATCTAAATACTTTCAATACAACATTAATAATACAGATTAATTCAAATTATGTATTTAAGTACACTTTTCAACAAAGTACTCCTTTTATTATGATTTTATCATAACTTGTGCAGTCTTATGGATTGTTTTCTTGTTGCAGCAATTGTTACAAATTTCATAAAATCCTCAAGTTTTTAATAGTTTATTAGAATTATGACACACACATTTGAGTAATCACTTCTTAATACATTTAATTTGCAATGTTTTCACTGCTAATTCACATGGTTTTTATCTTTAATTTCTTCAACACAATAAAATTATGGCATGAAATTTTTCGCATCTTGCCTCTAATTTAAAATTGCTTTAGCTAATTTTTCCTCCACTCTAGTTCGAAAAAATTCACAGATTTTGGAGGTTTCTACATTATGGAAGTCTGCATTTTTAAAGTTATTCTATATAGTATATCCTATTTTTACAAAGAGATGTAATTTGGCAACAGAAAAGTAAAGAACCATTCTGCAACATTGAAAGCATTCATAAGGTTTGATTAGTGATATGGGCTTGTAAATGTTTATCAATTTTCAAATTCCTCTGAATTTATGGTACTCTATCTTATGTTAAAAATAGAGCAAGAAGAAGCTGACCTTTTCTTAGAAGCTGTTATGAGGTCCTTTATTACATCAGGCTCATAAGGACTTCTTTCAAAGTGAAGTTGTATTTCGTCAGAGAATTTATTAAGAGGGAGTAAAAAATTGCATAAAACATGAAAATACGAAGGAAAAGGTACTGAAGGAATATGGTGCAATGATGAGATAATAACAAAGGCAATCCACAATCCGTGATAGGCAAAGAATAGGTTGGATCAAAAGATGAAGACACTTGTAAAAGTAAATTGATGATGCCAGTAAATGATCGATAAAGAAGAAAAAATACAAATCAATATCAAGCCTGATTACATTTTTGTATGCTAGATGTTAAAATTAAAAAAAGATTCCAAAGATTTTATGTGTAAAAATCCCAATAGAAACATGTTTCTTAACTTTTCATGTGAATAGAACTTATATCATTCTATAGGAAATTACCATAAAATACAGATAAAATGCCAGAACAGGAGAAATCGCCCCCTATAGTTTCACACACATACTGATTGTCAATGAGTATCAGAAAAGACCTAACTAGAGAAGAAAAATGTGAATAGAAAAGGTGTGGAATTGAATGGATGAGATATGGAGAGAGTGATACTTTCCTAGAATTGCCTAAAAATATGACACAACATTATTAAGGTTACCTGCTTTGTCAAGGGATGGATGATAGCCAACCTTATGAAAAGTTGGTTGATGAGGATTTGGGGTCGAAATAAAGATGGCGTTTGGAGGTTAATTATCTTGGATCAGGCCTCAATCCATAGAATCTCTAGTCTCCCTGAAAAATTAAAAAGTCTGAGCACAGATATAGTTTTAATTCTGGGCGGGTGCGAGAGCCTTCTGCAGCCAATAGATGGCACCCTTTAAAAGTACATTAAGAAGAGAATGGGTGCTCTTCATTAGGAATAAACAAGACAAAAATCAACTTGTAATTGGTTTTGTGTTGGCCATTTGAAGCCTAAGAGATGATCTGAAACTAATTTAACTGTTGTAGTATTTTCAACTCTTTAGATGGAAGCGAAAATGGGCTCTTTCATTTCCAATTAGAAGGAGTTATTGACGGATCTATAGACAATAATATTACTAATGAACTGAATGTATCAACCTTATTTTGGATGATCTTTCTTTCGATAGATTTTTGAATTCTGATGTATGTAGATAAATTATATATATATTTTTAAAATAGTTTCAAGTTCATATTCTTTTATTTTTTCTTGCTGAGTTTTTATTTTTTTTACCTATTTGCATGTGCTGCAATCATACCCTCATTAAAAATAAAGGATTACAGTAGAAGGTAAATTAGATTTACTAATTAAAACTTATATTCACTTCATTTTGCTATAATTATTTTTACTTTATTTTGTTTACAATTTTCATATTTAATTACGCCCAATCAAATATAGTAGTTTTCGTAAAACGACATTTTGTATTTTCTTCAGTGCTTTTTATACACTCCCCTTTACATCATCGCGATTTTTGTCAAAAAAAGGGGAGGGGGCGCTTTATCTGTACTTTAGGGTTTACAATAGGCAGTTTTTAATAACTGTTTAATAACAAAAAAGACATTATAAAAAAGCTTTAACAAAGACATCTCATATTTAATAACCTAACATTAATTCTCTGCAAACAAATTAAAATGATCTAACTATCATATGTTATAGACTAACATAATCATACCTTTCTTGCTTCATTTCAAACTTTTTGAAGTTAGTTTTACTCTCAAAATGAAAGAAAATTTTTAATATAGTTTGAAATAATTTAAAATGTTAAATTAAGCCCAATCTTTCTGTTATAAAAATAACTGATTACAAAGCTCAAATTTTTTTTTTTGAAAAAAAAAATAACATTCAATATTAGTTAATATTTTATGTCATGGATTCATTAATGGTTAAAAATCAAAACATCTAATTTTAAAAATAACAATGGAAAGTCACACTTAAAAATCTATGTAAGCAACAAAATTTGTACAATACATTTTTTTGATATTTATAATAATATAATACTTGATACATTTATAATAATAAAAGATACTTTGTACACTGATTGTAATTCCACAAAAGTATAACAAAGTGGACTTTATTTTCTCATTAGAAACAATAATATTTGATTACAAATGCTTACCAATCAGCACAAGATTTAAAGACAGTCATTACTTTCAATTTTTGACTTACTGTAACAGAACATATTTCAATATATCCTTTTATATTAAAGTTTAATTTTTATTTATATCGGAAACTAAAAAACAACAACCTGAGAAAAAACTGATGATAAATTATTAAACTTGATTAACTTCATTTTATTTTTATAAGAAACAATTATTAAATTACAAAAAAATTCTCAATGTAAATAAAAATTTTGAAGTTTAGCATTACTATATAAATTATCTCATTTTAAAAAAAATGCATAGAAATTTTTTGATGAATAACAATTTCTTACAAGTTTTAGCATGTTGTCTATAACAACATGTGTCTATAAAAAAGAATTCAATGTTTTAAGTGAACAAAAAAATACCATAAAAATCATTCAACTTAGCAAAATATATTAATAAATTCTTTTGCCAAAATGAAAAGTAATCCTAGATTTTTGCCATAAAAATATATATGTACAATCGATAAAGTAATTAAAATGAAATCCAGCCTAGTAAAAATATGTAAAGAGCACATTTTGAGCTTGACTATTGTCATATTTTATTATATTGCGTCTGAAAATTTCCCAAGAATAGTTTTGAAAATTGCTTGCTGATTTAATGGGGAGGTATAGGGTCTAATCATTTTATAATACTTCTAGTTCAATGTTTTACACTACATTAAAAGAATTTTTTTAAGCACTAGTTAATATTCATTAATTTTCAGAGTTAAGAATTGTTAAATGAAACTGTGTAATGTATGGTAAAATGAACTATAAAGAATAGAATAAAATCAAAATTTTCTTTTTAATGCCATGTACATAAAATTGTTAATTATAGGTGGAAATAGATGTTCAGAAATGGGTAAAAAGTTGCAAAAATGTGATCATTTCTAATAAGAATATTAAAAAAAAGTTTGTCAAAGGCTGTTAAAAATTTCACAATATTTGAATACTCATGAGAAATTAGATTTTTTTTGAGACATTACTCATGGCCTGTATACTAAAACTTATTTAAATTTTTGGGACACGTCTTGTGAGCCCATACTAGGTCCATTACCAATTCCAATAGCAACATATAAAGTGGAATCTCAATCATGGACATTATAAAGAAAATAAACAGAACCTATCAAACGTAAAGCTAAAATGAGTTAATGCCTTCGTATTTCTTGTCTATAGATTCGTAATAGTTTGAGGAGGTCATCATAACATGTTTTAAGAGAAGAGTTTTGAGGTCAAACTTTGCAATGAGCTGATAGAGCAATTTCACTAATCAGACAACAAAGAACTACCATATCTTTGCCTCGCAAATAATTTACAGAAACATCACTGATCAATAGTCCTACAAAAATTACATATAAATTTATTGAATAAATAATTTTTATCAATTATAATTTTTCACCAGGCATTAATGACATAAAAGAATTTATTTCATGCAAATTTAGTACACATAACACACATGATTTTATACATAATTTAAAATGCATATACCATCTCTTCAAGTTTTCATATTTTTATATTCAAGACAAATCTAGTAGTCAGTAAGAAATTATACTCTAATATAGATGATATGGCTAAACTCAATGTTATTAGTTTAGAACATATTTGAAAAAGAATTAAAAATCGTTTTAGAAAAAAAAGTTATATTATCAGCACCTGTGTTTAAAATTCCAGAGAATTATAGATAAATAGTAGCACTTAATCTTTGGTATGACAGTTCATGTTGGACCACGACCTCCTAAACGGTTCAACTGCAAAGCATTCTGCCTGATGCCTTCATTGTTAAATTTTTTTGGGTTTATCTAAATCTCATCTATCCATTCATCTTCCTCATTTTTTACCTCGGCATTGATCATTAAAGATTTTTTGTGCATTGGGTGTAATCCATTCTCTCTAAATGTCTCAAGCATAGGATTCTTTTTAATTTTAGAGAGTTTTCCCACATATCATTGACTCTGGCTGGTCTAAAACTCAATTCAGATTTTTTTGTCCCTAACATCTTCTCCTATTTTGAGGTCTAGGGTCAAAGTCTCACCCTTCCAAAAAAAAATACTGTTTCTCTCATCACAACTTTATAAAAACTAAGTTTCCTTAGCCATGGCTTTAGATCTTATTAATTTCAATGATTGCACTTGCAGATACAAAATCAAACATTAATCAGGGTTGCCACTCAAATCTGGAAAAAAAAATTCCCTGTGTTTTCCCTGTACATGTTATACGCAATATATTAAGAGGAAACAACAATTACTGTGCTCTTGTATCAGCTATAATGAGCTAACTATATTTATTAGTTTCAATTGCTGGAAAAACAGCTGAACATACTTAAATAATGCTATAATAAATTAAATAGTTCAGTATAGCTGAAATATCATGGTTAAATATCCCACATATTACGCTTTGAGTGGTGACCATTTTTTAAGACAAAAATAAAAAAACAAAATTCCCTGTATTTTCCCAGTTTGTAAAGAAAAAAAAATCAAAATTCCCTGCATTTTCCCTGTTATTTTAGGTGATCTTTAAATTCCCTGTATTTTCCAGGTATTCTCTGTTCTCCCTGTGGAGTGGCAACCCTGTTAATGTAAGTGCAGACTTAGCATTGTGAACCTCGAAGCATAAACTATGTATTTCTAACTAGAATTTTTATTGTAAAATTCATAATCATGTCTATTGTCAATTTTTTTAACACACTGTAGTATTAAAAACAAAGGGAAAAGTGAGCCTGAGAAATGTTGTATAGATAAATAAAATTATTGAAAATAATCTTACATACATAAATAGAACTAACATTTTTAACACAATTTCTCAAAACTGCTAAATTTTTACTTACATGTATTCAAAGTATTCTATTTTCAAACTAACATATGAATATACAAAGATATTTGAATGTTAATTTGCAAACATAGAAGCTGGTTAATGGGTAAATTTTTTGATTCATTTTTACAGTAGGTACATTAAAATTTTTTTAATTTCTCATTTGGCCCTTAAATTTTCTTAAATAATATGATGTGATTTATTAAAACAATCTAAAATTAATAATTTCTAAAGTCAAACACATTCCATTCTAATAACAAGATCATTCTAAATTAAAATAATCATTTACTTCTACTTTAAAAACATTTTTATTAATAGTCTGGTTAAAACTATAAAATATTTAATGAGTTCAAGTAATATTTAAGATGCTTACAGACATAAATAATTAAATGCAACCAAAACTCTGAGCAAATACAAATTTTAAAAAAAAACTTGCAGTTAATTCCCCTCCAAAAATTCATAGTTGCAAAAATATAAATGAATTTTTTTATTGGCAGGGAATAAATATAACACATTTGGCTGACTGAGAAGCATATGCTTTACTGATGGATTCAACTTCACTAGAGAGCCAATACTACAGCTGCATGGTATAAACTAGTACTGATAAAATTACAATCAGAGGGATATGAGATAGTGGAATCAAAGAAATAAGTTTTGGTTGCATAAGAGAATAAAAGTGTTTAAGCAATATGAGCTAATGATCACTGAATAAATCCATCATATGATCATATTATAGAGAATAATCTTTCTACAAACTCTTTTTTTTTTCAATTCAAAAACTGGAGCACTTTAAACGAGTGTTATTTTTTAAATTTATTCCTGTTGAGAATAGATGTAAAAATGAATGACACACTAATGAGATGCTTAAACATCAAATGCGATGTTTAAGGCATTTTTTCCAAACTGTAACAAATCCTCATTCTATTTTTCATCATTAGAATCACAAGTTACTGTTTTTCTTCTCAAAATGAAAACACTTCAATATATTTAAAATGACAGTAGGATTTCTGCATAATAGACACAGGAATCTGCAGGTTTTAAAAACAATCTAAATTTTAAGATTATACGAGTAGCATTTAATTATATTGTTAAAACACAATACATGCGGAGAACAAGTGGCAGTAACGATGAACCATAGTTTGACTATATCTTTTAAATTATTTATGTACTTATTACTGATTAAAATTACTTTAATTAAAATTAATAAAAATGTAAATATATTACCTTTGCTAAGAATTTTTTTTATTTCATTTTAGCAGTTTCATTATCCCCGTGGCAGAAACACGGCGACACAGCGACATTGTCGCAGAAAGCGACTGAGTTCTTGCAGAAAGATTTTTTTCATTTGGGAAATAAAAATTTTTGGTTTGCCACAAACAAAAGTTCTCAAAAAAGATTCTGCAGAAACAGAAGCTGTTTTACCAAAAGAAAAAAAAAACATTTTCTACAGAAACAAAAAATTTCTGCAGAAGCAATAATGGTTCTGCAAAATTTTTTTCTTGCAGAATTGTTTTAAATATTTTTTTTTCTAGCGTACCGCGGAAGGAGAAAGCGCTCGTAATTCTCCGTTAATCTCGAACACAAACAGTCACTGGATAAAAAAGGGAGAATTTTTTTCCCCTTTATTAAGGTATTTTTGGAAATTTGCCAACTTCGACCTCTATCGCTGCCGCAGTAATTTGCTTTGTGTTTTCTTATGAGAACAGAGTATTTTATATTTTTTGCACTTATGTGGAAAATTTTATGGGTAAAAAGATTTTTTTAAAAAAAAAATCATGCCTAGCGAAAAGGTTATTTGTTGCAATTGTGAAGCCACAATAATTAAAACAAATTTGAAAACTGATTTTTCAAGGCGGCATTCCGAAGAAGAAATAAGATTGAAGTCGACAACATCTAGCGATGTCAAAGATTTTTTTTTCTGGAAAGCGTCAGGAAAAGAAGCTTCCCACGCTACTAATATTGGGGGGGAAAAAACGTTCTAGATTTGAATCAAATATTCTTACTAGTAGCGATATCGATAGTAAGGATGAGACAGCATTTCCAACAAATCAAGAAAATTTAGAAGCAGTAAAAAGTAAAAAATAACTATATATATATTTTTTTTTTAAAGATAAAATGCCTATATCCTTTGAATTAAGTCGTCGATAAAGAAGAAGAAAAAAAATCGCAATCTAACGATAAATGAAATAAAGCCTGAAAGATATCTCACTATCTACGATTTTTTGGCATGTGAATGAAAACCAGATTGGTGGAAAATATTTACTGGTGAAACACTTTCAAACAGGTTTCCATACGCATGCGAAAAAAATCGCATCCAATGAGTATGGCTCTAATACCGATGTTTCAGTACTGATAAAGACTATTTCGTTTCGAGATGTTGAATAGGCTTGAGCATATTGAGTCGGAAACCGCTTCTGCATACTTAGTGTGGAATCAATGCTATTTTATTTACACAATACAGTGCGAAATCACCAGCGCTGTGTATTTTTTTCGTTCTGAACTTAAACTGATCACGAAAAAAGTTTTGATTACCTCCTTTTTTTAAGAAAAAATCTTTTAATAAGTCAGTACAATATTAATCGAATCTAATTAATCTATAATTAATTAGATAAACTTAATTAGATGTAGAAAAAATTGAAACAAACATTGCTTTAATTTTTTTGCTTTTAGAATTCGGTTATAATCAATTCTATTTTATTATTTTGATTACTCAACTTCAATATTAATTTTTTCACCTGATTTGTTTCTGTACCTGATATAACTTCTATAATAAAACATTTAACCATACTGTTTTAAACTGCTTTAATAATTTAATTTTGATACTGTTTAATCTGATACTTCAAATTCAGTTATCTTGTTTTATAAATTTAACCTTTTTGTCCACTCTTAGCTATTTCTATAGGTTCTGTCTTATTACAGGTTCTGGGTAATCTTTATTTATGCTCTAGTAAGCATTTTTGTCTGCAGATCTATACATTTATAACTTTTCGTTATTATCGAAGATTATGCAAATTTATACTTAAACAATTTAAACTTATTAAGAAATGTAAACTTACATTATGAAATTAGGAAAAAAAATCTACACAGTTTTATTCTATGCATGTAGACTTATTTTATAAACACGAATTTCATCTATTATTATAAATTCATTACACAAACATTTATAGCGATAAAAATATCTTGCAGAAAGATATTGGTTCTAGTTAGGTTAGTCGCAGAAAGTCAGAAAAAATTCTGCCACAGGGTTCATTATATATATATATATGTATATATATATATATATATATATGTATGTATATATATATATATATATATATATATATATATATATATATATATATATATATATATATATATATATATATATATATATATATATATACACACACAAATGCAGAGCTGAACTAACTTGTGATAGGTTACATTTGTAAGAAATTGTTCCTCTAGTGGTAAAGTGGTAGATAAGCTTTCATTTGCATGACACTTATTAAGTGTAAAAGTAATTAGAGGTACCACTATTGATATAAGGGATAATTTTTTTAATAGAAGAATACATGTATTGGCATATGCAGAAGATATAGACTGCAATGCAAGATCTGCAAAAATATTTTTGAAAATGGAACCCATAAATTTGAATCTGCATACCATTCACCAATTTAGAATCAGAAAGAAATTTATCAAAATATAAGTAAAAGTGAAAATAGAAAAGATAATTTTAGCAGCTATTTAATGCATTTATGGACTCAGAAGACTCTTAAAATCCCACTTAATCAAAATAAAATAAGTGTTATGTAAAGTACAACTTTACATAACACTTATAAACAAGTTTTCGCATATGCTTCCGAAATATGGATCCTCCCAAGAAAAGCTGAAAATGCTCCCTTGATATTTGAAAGAAGAATCCTCAGAACTATTTTTGGTGGAATGCTGTCTGAAGAGAAAGATACATCTAGGTATTATATAAGTTATATGAAAATGATATGATAAAATTAATTAGACTAAACAGAAGGAACAAACTAAGGTAAAGAACGTTAAAGAGCACAAAAATATTATTAAAAATATTATTGCTTTTAATAATATTTTTGTGCTCTTTAACGTTGTTTACCTTAGTTTGTATTTTAGCACAAAGGTCGCCCACTTGTGTATTTATAAACAGAAGGAGATAGCAAGGATGTACTCAAGCAGAACTGCCTTGAAAATTTTCAGTGCCACACAATATGATAAAAGGTCAAGACACAGATAAGAATGACAACAAAGCTGCTTAGAACGAAACTTTTCTGTAATTAAAGTAAGGAACTGGAGAACTGCAAAAGAGTGGAATGGAAAAATACTCTAAAGAAGGCCACATAGGGCCATCAGTGATGGTGATCTTTAGCTAAGTTAAATGTTTTTGTTTTATAAATTATTTTCCAAACCACTACATGTAAATGATTCAAAAGTTAATTTGGAAAGTCACTTTGTTCAGATTCTAAAAGTGGGGAGGAGGTTTTTAAAATGTCAGCAAAACAAGCTATAGTTTCCAATTGTCAACTGCATCCACTCTATAGCATAGTTTTGCAAAACATAGTAGTTAGAAGGCCTGTATAATATCTATCTATCTATCTATCTATCTATCTATCTATCTATCTATCTATCTATCTATCTATCTATCTATCTATCTATCTATCTATCTATCTATCTATCTATCTATCTATCTATCTATCTATCTATCTATCTATCTATCTATCTATCTATCTATCTATCTATCTATCTATCTATCTATCTATCTATCTATCTATCTATCTATCTATCTATCTATCTATCTATCTATCTATCTATCTATCTATCTATCTATCTATCTATCTATCTATCTATCTATCTATCTATCTATCTATCTATCTATCTATCTATCTATCTATCTATCTATCTATCTATCTATCTATCTATCTATCTATCTATCTATCTATCTATCTATCTATCTATCTATCTATCTATCTATCTATCTATCTATCTATCTATCTATCTATCTATCTATCTATCTATCTATCTATCTATCTATCTATCTATCTATCTATCTATCTATCTATCTATCTATCTATCTATCTATCTATCTATCTATCTATCTATCTATCTATCTATCTATCTATCTATCTATCTATCTATCTATCTATCTATCTATCTATCTATCTATCTATCTATCTATCTATCTATCTATCTATCTATCTATCTATCTATCTATCTATCTATCTATCTATCTATCTATCTATCTATCTATCTATCTATCTATCTATCTATCTATCTATCTATCTATCTATCTATCTATCTATCTATCTATCTATCTATCTATCTATCTATCTATCTATCTATCTATCTATCTATCTATCTATCTATCTATCTATCTATCTATCTATCTATCTATATATATATATATATATATATATATATATATATATATATATATACATAAGAAGAGAGTGGAATGATTACACATAGCGAATAGAAGACTTCTAGTTAGTAGCGCACAAAACAGCCAATCAAAATTGAGAACGCACGTGCGTGAAAAGGTAATAATTTTTAATAATGCTGTCCGCAGAAATTTTACAACTAAACTTACCAGTTAAATCTTGTTGCGATTTTTATTTTGTATTGAATGTGTTAAATATATTGAACAGAGTTTACTTCAAAATACTTATATCTTTTATAAAAAAATGGATCACCGTGAATATCTTAGGTGATATCAACAGCGACATACGGCTGAACATAACAATACACGACAGCGAAATGGCAGGGAGGAAATGATGAAGAGTCAAGATGTTTAAATAAAAAAGAATAATATGGAAAAGAAATTGATAAAAAAATTTATATATAATGAGGTTTTGTAAATAATTTTTAATTTAGCATCGTTTTTCCCTACTTTTAATTGTTTTTTACTTACTTTCAAAAAATCGTGCAGCCAGAAATATTAATTAACAGTTTATAGTTGTTTAAGATATTTCTTAAATAATGCATAAAAGTGCAAATCATTGGTATACAAAAAGATGTGAAAAGAAAAATCAATGAAAAATATACATAGCTAGATTTTGTGAGTATTCAGATATCTATTGTAAATAATTTTTAATTTTATTGTTTTCACCTTATTTTTTTATAACAATTCAGACAAAAATGTTTATTGATCATTGATAACATAATTATTTCATTTTACATTTGTTTTTTTATTAGTATTCAATATGACAAAAAATTAAATTACTTAATTTAATTTGTCGAATTTCGGTTACATATGTTTTTATAATATAATTTGCTTTTTGTCTGATTGAAACTAAAATATTTTGTCAGTTGACAGTATTGTAGTTAGTTGGGCAACTACTTGCAATGGGTTTTGCTTTTGAAATATTATTCAGCATCAATTTAATTAATATTACATGTTTTAATTTGTTTGCCATATTTTGAAGTTTTTTTTCATTAGATTTTAATTGTTTTCAGTTTAAAATTTAAATTACTGGGGGGGGGGGGAGAGAGATGAAGCACCCTATAGGAAGTGCCTGGCATCTATAAGATCAACAATGATTTGACATAGTAGGGGTAAAAATGTACTTGAGGGTGCCCCTTGGCGAAATTGGTGACTTATGTTTGGCGCCATTCCTGTTTTGCAAAACAACGTGGTAACATGAATGGCTGCCAAAATATAATGATATTTCAATAAAACATTGGAAAATTTGAACAAAACATCAACCAAAACTTTATAAAATTGCAATGAACCCGATATGAGCAAAATTAATAAACCCAAGAAAATGCATTTCGAATCAAAACAAAAATTAATGGAGTAAGCACAGAAAGAAAAGGAAAAAAACAACTCATTTCTTCTTTAAGCTTGAATATCTTCAGATTTAGGTGCACCGAATTCTCCAATAACAGTTAGATACTGTCCAAATTTATCACGAATAGAATCTGTGTACCTCCATCCCCACATAAATTCAGCGAAATACGAATCAAAAATTGCGCCTGTGGTACTGGACTGACGATGACATTTTTTTCTAAAGTCCCTTTTTACGGCTGCCCACATACCTTCGATCTAATTGACCAGAAGAAAAAGTAACCTTACCAGCCGGTATCCCATTTAACACTAACGGACCTCTGAAATCACATATACAGTTGAACATTTAAAAATAACGCTAAAATCTAAATCAATCAGAATCATGATTGGGCTTCAACATCGCCCAGTTTGGTGATCAACCGCAATTACAACTTGGCGAGAATCAAGGGGCACCCTCAAATATAATCAACCCGAGTTTGGCTCTGCCACAAATGCTTTGAATACAGAGATTAATCTTCTTCTAATGTCCTATAGTAATTTGTTAAATAATATTGCTTCCTCGCTTTATATAAGTTTATATTATTGTTCGTAGTAAAATTGCTTAATATAAGTTTATAATGCTGATAACAAGGACCTCTGACATATTACAATCCTAACATATTCTCTCTATGTGATGTTGGTACAGAAAAATTGCCAGCTAATCTCCAGGAAAACGATTTTAATTTTGTTCACGAAGCGAACAAAAATGTAATTGCATAGCAGTTATCGGGGGTTGGCGAGCGGTTGCGAGCAGGGGGTGGAACCTTCTAGTATATATATACATAAATCAGAGATGGGCATTTGTCATTCAGAATAATGAATAAAGAATGATGAATAATTATTCAAAATCTGAATAATGAATAAAGATTTATTCATTAGTCAGAAATATTTTGAATAAAGAATAAATCAATCATTAATTCATTATTCAGTATCCTTTATTTATTAGTCAAGAATAACTGAATAATTTCACTGGTCAACAAAAATGGGCATGGAATACTCTAATTGACTATGATTATGACAACTACAAATAAAACGTTAATCCTTTTCAAATATATTTATATAATGTTTGAGGAAATTTACTCTTGTCTAACATAATGCATACTTTTGAGAAATGGTTACATGGCAAAAAAGCGTTTAATTTTTTAAGTTAAAATTTTATTTAAAAACTTAAAATAAGATTATCGTTTGCTTTCAAAATCTATAAGAAATTGTGTTTTATAGATTTTAGAACAAAATTTTAAAATGAACTTAAGTAACTAAACAGTTATAAACCTACATTTTTGCACAACTAAGAATGTTACGCTGGAGTAAGTTAAAATAACATAAAAATAAATATTCATATTTGTTTTACTTTTATAGTTAAATTCCTAAAATAAGATGTTTAAGAGCAAACGATGCTTTGCATCTTGTTATAGACAAAGACATATTGATTGCATTTTTCGCTGGTTATTCAAAATTTTATTCAGAAAAATTAGTCATGACTAATGAGTTTATTCATGAATCATTTTTCAAAAATTTTTATACATTTGCATAATGAATGATGAATAATGACTAAATTTTCATATGAATAATCATTCAGAATAAATTTATTCTGAATAAATTTAGTCATGAATAAAATTTTCGTGAATGATGCCCATCACTGATATAAATATATATTATTAGTATGTGCGTGCAAGGTCACCTAAAAAGTTTTTGTGCGGTTCTCAGAGGTGGCGCTAGAGTATATTTTATTTCGGTGATGTGGATACTTTTTGTTTGCTGTTATGCTGCCAGTACTTGAAAGATAAAGTGTGTTTTGCCTCTACAGGATTGAAAATTAATGTTCAAAAAATGGACAATAAAAAGGTTAATTTACAACATGCAATGTTCGTTGAATTTCAGAAATGTGTGACTACACATGAGAACAATTTGGCTGTTTATTTAAGCAGTGATTCTACATTACAAACTGTGCAAAATGGTTCGATAAATTTTGGCAGGGTGCTTTTATACTAGAAGTTAAATCAAGATTGAGACAACCACTGGAGATTTATGCTAGTAATGTGAGTGCTATAGAGAAAGAAAACTGAAAAAGTTCCCTGCAACTGAGTATATTGAAAGAATCTTAACATTCATAACTCAATCATCATCCTACATAAAATAAGTTTTAATCACGTAATAGCATGATATAAAAAATAGAATAAAACAACATTCAGCACTTAAGAACAGTGGAAAAAGAGGGTGAAGATCGAGAACCTGGTTGCAAAATCTGGGCAACTCTTTAAATTTAAGGCACATTGAGAAGACTAACTAAATAATTCATTTTAACCAACTACAGCATGGTGAAATGATTGCAACAGGCTAAGGTTGATGAGCGTAAGCGATAACCATGCATTTTTGGGGAATGCATGTTAAGCCACCTTTCTTAGTTACATACCTATTTTATGAGCCAATTAAGGGAAGCATAAAAACATGAAAAGGCAAGTTTTTTCAACTTAGAATGTTAATGAACCCTTTAATTTAAAAAGTGTATCATAAATCTTTTTTAGTGTTTGAATTGGTACTTAAAGACTTACCTTAAATTCATTAAAATGATGATATTTTCCGTCAAACCAAGATTGAAAAGTAAGCAGAGTTTCAAGATGGGAAGATAATGAATCCTTGTGTAAGTCTTTGGCTTTCCGGTCTAGATTCTGAGCGATCAGTGGAAGATTTTGATCTATATAAGAAAAATAAATATATAAGTCAATAATAAACAAAAATATTTTTGTCTTTATAAAACATGTTCTGATATTAGTTTTTTTTTTTCAAATCTTAACACAAAAAGAAGACAGAGCATTTTGCTTTTATAACAATTTGGTTAAACCAGAATGGATTTTCAACTTAATGACCTCATAAAAATGTCTGTTTAAAAGCATAACTGTCAATTTTAACCTAGAAAGATAACGAAAGGTCTTATAAATAGTGTTTACATTTTTATTTAAAAAAAGTATTGCTTAGATAAGAATTTCATATAAGATAACACTTAAAAAATTTTAGATTATAAATTTTAAATTGTTTTAAAAAATTTTATAAATTCCTAGATAAACAAATGCAGCTTGCTTTATTTTCCTCTTTAATTGTTAAATATTTAAAAGAAAAAAGTTCAATTAAAAAAGTTTCACAAATTTTATTTAAGGAAAATACTGCATTAGAAAATTTCTGCTTAGTATCTATTAAAATTTAGTAGAGAGAGTAGTAGTTGTCCTTTATTCAATTAAAATTGCAGAATGCAGCTGAAATCTGAAGAATAGAGAGATAAGAAAAAATATAATAATAGAGAGATAAATAAAACTAAAAGCTTCTATGATTTCCTTTAAGAATAAACCTTGTCTAATACACTGGTGCGCAAAACTTAAGCAACAAGTGGTTTTACGGCCACAGCTCCCCAACAAAGTATAAGATAGCCATGAAATTGCAGTATAATATGCACGTAATTCAGTAGAAAGATTATTTGTATGCAAATTTCAGAAATAAAACGTCGTAGGTGATGTAAGTGTATGTAAACCTTGTAGGTCATAAAAGGATGAAGAGCACCGTAGTTAAAGACATTCGCTGCAAGTGCAAGTGATTTGTTTTGTGAAACATGTCTTCAAGAAATCATTTAGACGACTTTACTCGAGGAAGAATGATTGGGAAGCTTGAGGACCAGTAGAACATAGTGCTACCAGTGTCGCCGAAGAGTTCGGGATCAACAAAAGTGTTGTTTCTTGTGCTTGGAATGCCTTTAAAACTACTGGTACAGCCCAAATAAAGCCTTTTTCTGTTCCATGCCCTACTTTAAGCTTTATATTCATTTCTGAGCCATTATTCTTTCACCATTATTTAAGTACAAAATAATGTACATCATATTCAAATTGCATGTCAATTGGATGATTTCTTGTAGAGTTATGACAAAAAACGCACTTGTTGCTTAATTTTTGCACACCAGTGTATATACATATATAGTAACAATTATTGCTATAGGGAGATTTTTTTTACACTAATGGCAGTAATCCATTAATAAAAGATAACATATGTTATTTAGTCAAATAAATTTATTCTAGTTATTTGCTAAGGTCTTTCTGATCCTCTTTTATATAGAATGCGAATTTCTTTCAAATCTTTTTGATAATTCATGAGAATAAGCTGAAGTTTTAACCTTTTGTTCAATATTTTCTGTTCAATATTTATTTTATCTTTTTGAACCTATTCCATTGAATAAAGTTTAGTTTAGACCTTAAAAGTAATTTTGCTTTAACTCTGCATAAATGCTGGTCCTTAATTAATATGCTATTGCTGTTTCATTTAAATTGCATTTAAGAAAAAGCTATGTGCAGTGCATACAAAATAAATGAAATACCCTGAATATCTTACCTAATGATCCTATTCTCATCACTAGAACCAAATCCTAATAGTTCGAGGGGATGATCTCGATTATACTAATTGGTTAGTGCAGTTTTTATGTATTTATATCAATTAATTACATAAAATTATGCAGCAAATAATGCAGCAAATTATGTATTTATATCAAACTTTTTTAAATATTTTTTATCTTTCTTAAAGTTTAAATAAATATCCTTGTAGATAGTTATTGTGGATTATTTATTTCTACATCTTTGAAAATATTCTAATAACAATTTACGTTGTTGCGTTAAACTTCGTTATTAGGGTACTCTTCCCGTAAACGGACAACTCTCATAAACGGACAATTTTTTCGGTCCCAAGAATGGCCACTTAACGGAGGTTTTACTGCATATATATATATATATATATATATATATATATATATATATATATATATATATATATATATATATATATATATATATATACATATATCATAATAAATAAAAACAGAAAAACACGAAGAAAATTAAGAAAAACAATAAGTTTATATATATCTAATCAATAAAAAAGATTTTACGGGAGTGGGGAAAATCAATAAACCAGGAAGACAATAATGATAATGGGCAATAACAAAAGATTATAATCTCCTACATCAAAAAAGTTGGGGAAAATTATCACTAAAAACTTAGTCCATCTGAAATATTTCACAAAACAAAGACTTTAAAGTTTCTTTTATTTAAATTTGCATTAAAATGCAATTCCAAAAAAAGCATAGCTGCTTTAAAATGTAAAAGATTTTACAATGACTCGATGTAAAAGACTTTACAAGGGAGGGGAAAATAGATAAACCGGGAAGACTTTTGGCAACCATAAAAAAGCATAAATTCTTAAATACATATGTTTGAATAATTGATAAGTCATGGCAGGTATTTTGAAAACTAAATATAATGCACTAAAACGTAACTGTTGCTGTCACCAAGAAAAAATTTTCCTTGTTGACTGTGCAGGATATTACAATATATAGAAATATATACTTAGTACCACCTTTTGTACAATTTTTTTTTTTTTTTTTTTTTTTTTTGGACCACAGTATTCAAACTTGTCTAGAAAATAAAAAGTTCAACCACAAAATAAATGAAGAGTTATTTTCTTCAATGTGAATAAAAAACAATAAAAAGAACCTCTATTTTTACGAATTGAGCTATGCATATATACAAATATTAAATAAAATTTGCCAACAACAAAAATATCAGGAATGAGGCAATTTGCTGATTGAATCAAAATTCTTGTGAAACAAGATTGGGCAAAAAATATCAAAAATAAATATTAGAGAGCATTAAAAAATCTCTTCCCTTTATTTTTCATTTATATTAAAGAGAGAAAAAAACATGTGAGTCATTTTGTGATTAAATTTCTTGCCTCTACTAGGTAATTGTTGAATGTATAACACACGTGACACAAAATATATTATTACTAGCATTTATTAAACTCAGAAAAATTTCAACTTTTTGACAACTTTAGTGCCTTTAAATGAGAATCTTGTTGATAGAATTATTTCTTCCTGTTACTCTCAGTTTTTGCAAACATTTGGTCAGAACATATCTTTGGTGAGAAAACATATGGATAATAGACACAACGTAAAAAATCTCTAAGATGGTTTGAATACTAGAAATACCTTCTCTAAATACTGAAATTACCATTTGCAATGCCTTACCAAACAAAATAGCACTGTGATTTCAAGTGGTTGTGTGATTTATGAGAGGATATATGAAGAATCTCATATTCTTATACACATAGATTTTTTGAATAAATTGAGCAAAAGGGATATTTTATAACAGGGTGGTAGCCATATTTTTCAACAAAAAGTTAGCACCTTTTAAGTACTTTTTAAGCACTCAAAAAATATTTTGAATCACTTTCCAAAAAAAAATCATAATTAGGATCGGTGCAGTAAAAAAAATTACTTTTTTCTCTCGTTTAAAGTTCTTAATTTGTAAACATGAAATCAATAAAATTCAAAAACATTTTCAAAAACTTTACATAATCATGACAAAATAACTAGTTTCTGATAAATATTGCAGAGAAAATCGTGATAAATCATGCATTTTTTGTAATTTAGAACGGCAATCGATACGGGGAAGAGAAACCTCTTTTTAAAAGATAGAAAATTAAGCACTTTTCACAAACCCCGACTAAAAAAAAGCACCTTTTGTAGCTTTTAAATAATGTAAATCAAAAATAAGCACCTTTAATCACTTTTAAAAAACCCTACGCACCCTGCAAAATTTTAAATGAATGAAATTCCCACAGTTAGATGTCTATCTTTTTTCAAACAGCTTTAAATAAATAATTATCAAGAAATTTGTTGAAAATTTTTAAATTCAAGTTAGCGATGAAAAACCTTAAAGTTAAAGGTTTTTTAAACATTAAACTTACAATTTATTAAAAATATTCCACATTAAACATAGGATTTACATACAATAAATAAGTTTAACTATAAATATGCATATATAATTCCAAGAATCTACAGTCAAAAGAAATAAAGTTTTGAACTTTTAATAATAAAGAAATGTAACGAATAGTTATACTTACGTTGTATATTTAGTATAGAGAATAAAAGCATTTTCTAGTTCTCCTTCATCGTGATACATCTTTGCCATTTTCAGCATTTCAGAACCAGATCTAAAATAACGAACAATTGGAATATGAGGATTAACGGTAACACTGCTGGCAACCATGGCCAAAGCTTGAATATGGCTCTTTGGATCCTTCATGTTTTTTGTTTCAAAGGTTTATTAAATGCTGAAAGAAAATGAAATAAATATGTGACATAATGACAATTTTTTAAGAAAAATTCTATTTTTTACACAAAGAAAGCCCCTAAAAAAATTTCTTCAAGAGTTGTTTGTGATTTAATAAGGCCAAGAAGGTTACAGTTTACCAATTTTGTAGCCAACAACATAATAGTTGCAATATGGTCAGTAATACCTACAAGCTGCCTTTACTTTTGCTGCTAGAGATTGAACCTCAGTTTTTTCACAATGGTAGCTCAGTGCTTTAACCACTAAGCCATACAAACTTATAATTATGGAAAAGCTAATCCATACTTTTCTCCAAAGATCTAGTTATCTTTGAAGCAAATGTGATTTCTTAAAAATTTTATATTTAAAATTAGATATACTATAAAGGTTTTTCATTGTTGGTTTTGCAAATGGGCAAAACTGAGAAAATGTTTCCCTATCTAATAACATAAAGAAAACAATTTTATTATGCAGAGAAGACTGCAGAATAAAATATAACTTTTTAAAAGCGGAGCTGTCAGTCGGTCAAAATAAATAAATTATTAGAAAATAGTGAAATATTAATTATTTATTTATTATTATAAAAATACAGATGTTTAATAAAAAGAAGTATACGTCAAGTATACAATCTATTGTAACTTTGCTCTACTATTCTCTTTATTTGCTCTTCTTGAAGAAGCAGAAACCCCATCAGTTTCCTCTTGGCTAGATTTCTTATTATATAATTCAATGAAAATAATAAAAGTCAATGGTAGCCTATAGCAATACATTCATTTAACAAAAGGCCCAATTTAATATATATCTGTGTGCGTGTGTGCTAGTAATTAATAGATTAATAGTTTAAGCTGGTTAAAATGAGTTAAATCCAAAGGCAATTTTAATATGAGTAAAAAACATCTTAAATTATCTAAATTTTTTTTTTTTAAAAAAAACTAAATTATTTCTGACAATATTTGAAAAATAGCATTTCCAAATATATAAAAGTATTTCCAAAATAGCATTTCCGAAAATGGCATTAATATTTTTTGGAAAAATAACAAAAGTTAAGAAATTTTTTTTAACATAACATAGTTTGATTTACAACAAAAATGTATTATCCCTATGAGCTAAGTATTTTTAATATGGTCCAAGTAATATTCCAGAAATTTTAGGACAAAATACATTTTAACCTTTGAATATTCTAAAAGAATGTACATTTTACAATCTATTAATATTTTAATTAACATTCCCATAAATACTAATAATGATAATAAAATATAAATCAAGTTTAGAAAATCTGTAAGCCACACATATATTCCTTTATTTTTTCCAATCTGCTTTTTAATAATCAGTCCCAAAAATATTTTTAAAAATTTATATGATGGTATCCAAACATAAGCATGATACTGATTACTGTAATATTGTGCGCAGCACATTATTGAATTGTCATTTGATTTTTAAACCCATGTTATAAGCACAAATATTAACATTTCATAAACAATAGCTCTTTTTTTTAAATTCAAGCATGTATTATTTCAAAGTTTCTCATGAAGCATGAAAATATAATAAAATTAACAAGTACAAAACAATTCAAAGATGTCATATTCATGTCATACTTCAGATGTCATACTTTTTAGATGATAATTTTCTTTATAAAAACAAAAATGGCTTTCATCAACTAATTTTCATACCAACCACAATATTTTTTAAAAATCGCATGGTTACACATATAACCTAAAAAAATTATTAAGTATGAGTTTAAACTTGTTTTAATGGAATTGATTCCGTAAAGAACCTATGCAACCAAATAGCAGAAAATAATTTTTAATTCTAAACAAAGCTATCCAAATGATAAAACTTAAATTTTAGTATATTCGAGTAAATCATTGTGTTGGAATACTAAAAGAGACAATTAAAATCAAACGCTAAAATATTTATAAGAAATTAAATTAAATAATTAACAATCATCAAGCTTGAGTGCAACACGAAAACCTTAATCATAAAAATTTTATACAAATTTAAAAGAAGAGAATTAAACAAACTCTCTTGAAATACCAATTAATTAACAAAACACTCATAAAATACTAAAAATAATATATAGGCTAGAGTAGCAATTCAAAATACGTTTTATAGAAAATTTAGGATTAAATCTATCTTAGGAACTTATCTATTAAGTATTTTAACAATAGTCAAAATTTACTTTAAGAAAAATCATGATTAATTCTCTTTACTTGAAACAAACGCACTTGTAAATTTTAAATTTAAATCATCGGAAACTTTTTCAAAACTTGCATAGTTTGTAAGTTTAATCATATACAGTCAGGAAATTACAATTTTAAAGAACAGTTTACATTTGCATTTCATTCTTAGTACAAGCATACTTTTCGCCTCAAATAATAGACAAACAAGGAAATAGAAAATAGGTGGTTGCCATTTATTGGCATTGGGACGTATGTCAGACTTTATGTTCATGTATATCATAAGCTTATAGCTTACTTTGTTAAATAAATTTTATGTTTATGTGTACAATAAGCTTATAGCTTACTTTGTTAAAGCAGAAGATGTGGTGTTGCCAACAGCTTTTTTTTTCTTTTTCTGGTGGTTTCTACTTACCAGCCCTTTCGAAAGCTTTGCATTTATTATTTACTTTGAATGGCGTAAATAAGATATTTATATTTAATTTGATTCGTTTTTAATCATTTAAAAAAAAGAGCCAGCAGATTTTTTTAAATGTATTTCTTTAATATTAAATCAATATTACAATGATTTAAAATTAATTACATTATTTTGATATAAGTCATTTTAATTATTTTCTTTCAGTTTAGTTATTTTCAATGAAATTAATATAAACTAAATAACAACTAAATATGAAATATAGAAATATGAATCCTCATCATTGTTTTTTTTTAATAAAAAAATTATAAATCGACTATTTATTAACTCCTTTTAATATTAAGTTATAATTTTCAAACTCTAACCCTAAGTAGGGTTCCATGGTCCAAACAATACTCTAGGAGGAAATTTTTATAAGTGAATTAGGGGGAGCAAGGGGGTTCCCGAAGGGCAATTTCATAGCTGACCGTGAGAGGGCTTTTGAAGTGAAATTGTGGCCGGCTTCCCGTGTTCAAGTGGTCTGCTGGTCAAGATACCGGAATAGTAACTCACGGCTGGGGTGAGAGATCGCAGGTTCGGAACCCAGCTGCGGCAACTTTTCAAAAATTTGCTTTTTTTTTCTTTTGCTTATTTTGCATTATATTATTTTATTATTGTGTTTTTCAGCTCTTTAGGGGGTCCTATATGTGAGAAATAATTTTTTTAAATAGGGAAAACTTCAAATAATGGGTGAAATCTGAAAAAATTGGTTTTTTCCATTGTTTTAAATTATTTTTATAATTTACTTGAAAGTTTATCCTGCGTAAGGTGTTCTATGATTAAAATCCTGCATCTTTCTTTGTTATACAACACATAATGGAAAAATAATAAAAAAATAAAATAAAAAGATGGGGTGCCGTTCGAATTCCGAAGCCGTTTAACTCCTTTTAATAATAAGTTATAATTTTCCAACTCTAACCCTAAGTAGGGGTACATGGTCCAAACAATACTCTAGGAGGAAACTTTTATAGGTGAATTAGGGGGAGCAGGGGGGGCTCCCAAAGGGCAATTTAATAGCTGACCGTGAGAGGGCTTTTGAAGAGAAATTGTGGCCGCCATCCCGTGTTCAAGTGGTCTGGTGGTCAAGACACCGGAATAGTATCTCACTGTGCGGGAGAGAGGTCGCAGGTTCGAATTCCTGCTGGGCAAAATTTTCAAAAATTTTCTTTTTTTTTTCTTTTGCTTATTTTCCATTATATTATTTTTTTATTGTGTTTTTCAGCTTTTCAGGGGGTCCTATATGTAAGAAATAATTTTTTTAAATTGGGAAAACTTCAAATAAGGGGTGAAAACTGGAAAAATTGGTTTTTTCCATTGTTTTAAATTATTTTTATAATTTACTTGAAAGTTTATCCTGCGTAAGGTGTTCTATGTTTAAAATCCTGCATCTTTCTTTGCTAAACAGCACATAATGGAATAATAATAAAAAAATAAAAAATGAAATAAAAAGATGGGGTGCTGTTCGAATTCCGAAGCCGTTTAACTCCTTTTAATATTAAGTTATAATTTTGAAACTCTAACCCTAAGTAGGGGTCCATGGTCCAAACCATACTCTAGGAGGAAATTTTTATAGGTGAATTAGGGGGAGCAGAGGGGGGTCCCCAAAGGGCAATTTCATAGTTGGCCGTGAGAGGGCTTTTGAAGTGAAATTGTGGCCAGCATCCCGTGTTCGAGTGGTCTGGTGGTCAAGACACCGGAGAAGTAACTCACGGCTGGGGTGAGAGGTCGCAGGTTCGAATTCCTGCTGCGCCAACTTTTCAAAAATTTGCATTTTTCCTTCTTCTGCTTATTTTGCATTATATTATTTTTTTATTGTGTTTTTCAGCTTTTTAGGGGGTCCTATATGTAAGAAATAATTTTTTTAAATTGGGAAAACTTCAAATAAGGGGTGAAAACTGGAAAAATTGGTTTTTTCCATTGTTTTAAATTATTTTTATAATTTACTTGAAAGTTTATCCTGCGTAAGGTGTTCTATGTTTAAAATCCTGCATCTTTCTTTGCTAAACAGCACATAATGGAATAATAATAAAAAAATAAAAAATGAAATAAAAAGATGGGGTGCTGTTCGAATTCCGAAGCCGTTTAACTCCTTTTAATATTAAGTTATAATTTTGAAACTCAAACCCTAAGTAGGGGTCCATGGTCCAAACCATACTCTAGGAGGAAATTTTTATAGGTGAATTAGGGGGAGCAGAGGGGGGTCCCCAAAGGGCAATTTCATAGTTGGCCGTGAGAGGGCTTTTGAAGTGAAATTGTGGCCGGCATCCCGTGTTCGAGTGGTCTGGTGGTCAAGACACCGGAGAAGTAACTCACGGCTGGGGTGAGAGGTCGCAGGTTCGAATCCCTGCTGGGCCAAATTTTCAAAAATTTTCTTTTTTTTTCTTTTTGCTTATTTTGCATTATATTATTTTATTATTGCGTTTTTCAGTTCTTTAGAGTGTCCTATATGTAAGAAATAATTTTTTTAAATTGTGAAAACTTCAAATAATGGTTGAAAACTGGAAAAATTGGTTTTTTCCATTGTTTTAAATTATTTTTATAATTTACTTGAAAGTTTATCCTGCGTAAGGTGTTCTATGTTTAATATCCTGCATCTTCCTTTGTTAAACATCACATAATGGAATAATAATAAAAAAATAAAAAATGAAATAAAAAGATGGGGTGCGGTTCGAATTCCGAAGCCGTTTAACTCCTTTTAATATTAAGTTATAATTATCAAACTCTAACCCTAAGTAGGGGTCCATGGTCCAAACAATACTCTAGGAGGAAATTTTTATAGGTGAATTAGGGGGAGCCGGGGGGAATCCCAAAGGGCAATTTCATAGCTGACCGTGAGAGGGCTTTTGAAGAGAAATTGTGGCCGGCTTCCCGTGTTCAAGTGGTCTGGTGGTCAAGACACCGGAATAGTAACTCACGACAGGGGTGAGAGGTCGCAGGTTCGAATCCCTGCAGGGCCAAATTTTCAAAAAAAAAATTTTTTTTTCTTTTGCTTATTTTGCATTATATTATTTTATTATTGCGTTTTTCAGTTCTTTAGGGTGTCCTATATGTAAGAAATAATTTTTTTAAATTGGGAAAACTTCAAATAATGGGTGAAAACTGGAAAAATTGTTTTTTTCCTTTGTTTTAAATTATTTTTATAATTTACTTGAAAGTTTATCCTGCGTAAGGTGTTCTATGGTTAAAATCCTGCATCTTTCTTTGTTAACCACACATAATGGAATAATAATAAAAAATGAAATAAAAAGATGGGGTGCTGTTCGAATTCCGAAGTCGTTTAACTACTTTTAATATAAAGTTATAATTTTGAAACGCTAACCCTAAGTAGGGGTCCATGGTCCAAACAATACTCTAGGAGGAAATTTTTATAGGTGAATTAGGAGGAGCAGGGGGGTCCCCAAAGGGCAATTTCATAGTTGGCCGTGAGAGGGCTTTTGAAGTGAAATTGTGGCCGGCATCCCGTGTTCGAGTGGGCTGGTGGTCAAGACACCGGAATAGTAACTCACGGCTGGGATGAGAGGTCTCAGGTTCGAATCCATGCTGCGGGAACTTTTCAAAAATTTTCTTTTTTTTTTCTTTTGCTTTTTTGCATTATATTATTTTTTTTATTCTGTTTTTCACTTTTTTTTTCAGCGGCGCGACAGCCCTTGAGGGCCAAGGCCTACTGTGCCCATCCCAGTTTTCAGTTCTTTAGGGGATCCTATATGTAAGAAATAATTTTGTTAAATTGGGAAAACTTCAAATAATGGATGAAAACTGGAAAAATTGATTTTTTCCATTGTTTTAAATTATTTTTATAATATGCTTGAAAGTTTGTCCAACGTAGGGTGTTCTATGATTAAAATCCTGCATCTTTCTTTGTTAAACAACACATAATGGAATAATAATAAAAAAATTAAAAATGAAATAAAAAGATGGGGTGCTGTTCGAATTCCGAAGCCGTTTAACTGCTTTTAATATTAAGTTATAATTTTGAAATTCTAACCCTAAGTAGGGGTCCATGGTCCAAACAATACTCTAGGAGGAAATTTTTATAGGTGAATTAGGGGGAGCAGGGGGGGGTCCCCAAAGGGCAATTTCATAGTTGGCCGTGAGAGGGCTTTTGAAGTGAAATTGTGGCCGGCATCCCGTGTTCGAGTGGTCTGGTGGTCAAGACACCGGAATAGTAACTCACGGCTGGGATGAGAGGTCTCAGGTTCGAATCCATGCTGCGGCAACTTTTCAAAAATTTTCTTTTTTTTTCTTTTGCTTTTTTGCATTATATTATTTTTTTATTCTGTTTTTCACTTTTTTTTCCAGCGGCGCGACAGCCCTTGAGGGCCAAGGCCTACTGTGCCCATCCCAGTTTTCAGTTCTTTAGGGGATCCTATATGTAAGAAATAATTTTGTTAAATTGGGAAAACTTCAAATAATGGATGAAAACTGGAAAAATTGATTTTTTCCATTGTTTTAAATTATTTTTATAATATGCTTGAAAGTTTGTCCAACGTAAGGTGTTCTATGATTAAAATCCTGCATCTTTCTTTGTTAAACAACACATAATGGAATAATAATAAAAAAATTAAAAATGAAATAAAAAGATGGGGTGCTGTTCGAATTCCGAAGCCGTTTAACTGCTTTTAATATTAAGTTATAATTTTGAAATTCTAACTTTAAGTAGGGGTCCATGGTCCAAACAATACTCTAGGAGGAAATTTTTATAGGTGAATTAGGGGGAGCTGGGGGGTTCCCAAAGGGCAATTTCATAGCTGACCGTGAGAGGGCTTTTGAAGTGAAATTGTGGCCTGCTTCCCGTGTTCAAGTGGTCTGGTGGTCAAGACACCGGAGAAGTAACTCACGGCTGGGGTGAGAGGTCGCAGGTTCGAATCCCTGCTGGGCCAAATTTTCAAAAATTTTCTTTTTTTTTTCTTTTGCTTATTTTGCATTATATTATTTTATTATTGCGTTTTTCAGTTCTTTAGGGTGTCCTATATGTAAGAAATAATTTTTTTAAATTGGGAAAACTTCAAATAATGGATGAAAACTGGAAAAATTGGATTTTTCCATTGTTTTAAATTATTTTTATAATATACTTGAAAGTTTATCCTACGTAAGGTGTTCTATGATTAAAATCCTGCATTTTTCGTTCTTAAACAACACATAATGGAATAATAATAAAAAAATAAAAAATGAAATAAAAAGATGGGGTGCTGTTCGAATTCCGAAGCCGTTTAATTCCTTTTAATATTAAGTTATAATTGTGAAATTCTAACCCTAAGTAGGGGTCCATGGTCCAAACAATACTATAGGAGGAAATTTTTATAGGTGAATTAGGGGGAGCTGGGGGGTTCCCAAAGGGCTATTTCATAGCTCACCGTGAGAGGGCTTTTGAAGTGAAATTGTGGCCTGCTTCCCGTGTTCAAGTGGACTGGTGGTCAAGACACCGGAGAAGTAACTCACGGCAGGGGTGAGAGGTCGCAGGTTCGAATCCCTGCTGGGCCAAATTTTCAAAAATTTTCTTTTTTTTTTCTTTTGCTTATTTTGCATTATATTATTTTATTATTGCGTTTTTCAGTTCTTTAGGGTGTCCTATATGTGAGAAATAATTTTTTTAAATTGTGAAAACTTCAAATAATGGATGAAAACTGGAAAAATTGGATTTTTCCATTGTTTTAAATTATTTTTATTATATACTTGAAAGTTTATCCTACGTAAGGTGTTCTATGATTAAAATTAAGCATCTTTCGCTCTTAAACAACACATAATGGAATAATAATAAAAAAATAAAAAATGAAATAAAAAGATGGGTTGCTGTTCGAATTCCGAAGCCGTTTAACTCCTTTTAATATTAAGTTATAATTTTGAAATTCTAACCCTAAGTAGGGGTCCATGGTCCAAACAATACTCTAGGAGGAAATTTTTATAGGTGAATTAGGGGGAGCTGGGGGGTTCCCAAAGGGCTATTTAGTAGCTGACCGTGAGAGGGCTTTTCAAGTGAAATTGTGGCCTGCTTCCCGTGTTCAAGTGGACTGGTGGTCAAGACACCGGAGAAGTAACTCACGGCTGGGGTGAGAGGTCGCAGGTTCGAATCCCTGCTTTCAAAAATTTTCTTTTTTTTTCTTTTGCTTATTTTGCATTATATTATTTTATTATTGCGTTTTTCAGTTCTTTAGGGTGTCCTATATGTAAGAAATAATTTTTTTAAATTGGGAAAACTTCAAATAATGGGTGAAAACTGGAAAAATTGTTTTTTTCCATTGTTTTAAATTATTTTTATAATATACTTGAAAGTTTGTCCAACGTAAGGAGTTCTATGATTAAAATCCTGCATCTTTCTTTGTTAAACAACACATAATGGAATAATAATAAAAAAATAAAAAATGAAATAAAAAGATGGGGTGCTGTTCGAATTCCGAAGCCGTTTAACTGCTTTTAATATTAAGTTATAATTTTGAAATTCTAACCCTAAGTAGGGGTCCATGGTCCAAACAATACTCTAGGAGGAAATTTTTATAGGTGAATTAGGGGGAGCTGGGGGGTTCCCAAAGGGCAATTTCATAGCTGACCGTGAGAGGGCTTTTGAAGTGAAATTGTGGCCTGCTTCCCGTGTTCAAGTGGTCTGGTGGTCAAGACACCGGAGAAGTAACTCACGGCTGGGGTGAGAGGTCGCAGGTTCGAATCCCTGCTTTCAAAAATTTTCTTTTTTTTTTCTTTTGCTTATTTTGCATTATATTATTTTATTATTGCGTTTTTCAGTTCTTTAGGGTGTCCTATATGTAAGAAATAATTTTTTTAAATTGGGAAAACTTCAAATAATGGGTGAAAACTGGAAAAATTGGTTTTTTCCATTGTTTTAAATTATTTTTATAATTTACTTGAGAAATTATCCTGCGTAAGGTGTTCTATGTTTAAAATCCTGCATCTTTCTTTGTTAAACAACACATAATGGAATAGTAATAAAAAAATAAAAAATGAAATAAAAAGATGGGGTGCTGTTCGAATTCCGAAGCCGTTTAACTGCTTTTAATATTACGTTATAATTTTGAAATTCTAACCCTAAGTAGGGGTCCATGGTCCAAACAATACTCTAGGAGGAAATTTTTATAGGTGAATTAGGGGGAGCAGGGGGGGGTCCCAAAAGGGCAATTTCATAGTTGGCCGTGAGAGGGCTTTTGAAGTGAAATTGTGGCCGGCATCCCGTGTTCGAGTGGTCTGGTGGTCAAGACACCGGAATAGTAACTCACGGCTGGGATGAGAGGTCTCAGGTTCGAATCCATGCTGCGGCAACTTTTCAAAAATTTTCTTTTTTTTTTCTTTTGCTTTTTTGCATTATATTATTTTTTTTTATTCTGTTTTTCACTTTTTTTTCCAGCGGCGCGACAGCCCTTGAGGGCCAAGGCCTACTGTGCCCATCCCAGTTTTCAGTTCTTTAGGGGATCCTATATGTAAGAAATAATTTTGTTAAATTGGGAAGACTTCAAATAATGGATGAAAACTGGAAAAATTGATTTTTTCCATTGTTTTAAATTATTTTTATAATATGCTTGAAAGTTTGTCCAACGTAGGGTGTTCTATGATTAAAATTCTGCATCTTTCTTTGTTAAACAACACATAATGGAATAATAATAAAAAAATTAAAAATGAAATAAAAAGATGGGGTGCTGTTCGAATTCCGAAGCCGTTTAACTGCTTTTAATATTAAGTTATAATTTTGAAATTCTAACCCTAAGTAGGGGTCCATGGTCCTAACAATACTCTAGGAGGAAATTTTTATAGGTGAATTAGGGGGAGCTGGGCGATCCCCAAAGGGCAATTTCATAGTTGGCCGTGAGAGGGCTTTTGAAGTGAAATTGTGGCCGGCATCCCGTATTCGAGTGGTCTGGTGGTCAAGACACCGGAATAGTAACTCACGGCTGGGATGAGAGGTCTCAGGTTCGAATCAATGCTGCGGCAACTTTTCAAAAATTTTCTTTTTTTTTCTTTTGCTTTTTTGCATTATATTATTTTTTTTATTCTGTTTTTCACTTTTTTTTTCAGCGGCGCGACAGCCCTTGAGGGCCAAGGCCTACTGTGCCCATCCCAGTTTTCAGTTCTTTAGGGGATCCTATATGTAAGAAATAATTTTGTTAAATTGGGAAAACTTCAAATAATGGATGAAAACTGGAAAAATTGATTTTTTCCATTGTTTTAAATTATTTTTATAATATGCTTGAAAGTTTGTCCAACGTAAGGTGTTCTATGATTAAAATCCTGCATCTTTCTTTGTTAAACAACACATAATGGAATAATAATAAAAAAATTAAAAATGAAATAAAAAGATGGGGTGCTGTTCGAATTCCGAAGCCGTTTAACTGCTTTTAATATTAAGTTATAATTTTGAAATTCTAACCCTAAGTAGGGGTCCATGGTCCAAACAATACTCTAGGAGGAAATTTTTATAGGTGAATTAGGGGGAGCTGGGGGGTTCCCAAAGGGCAATTTCATAGCTGACCGTGAGAGGGCTTTTGAAGAGAAATTGTGGCCGGCTTCCCGTGTTCAAGTGGTCTGGTGGTCAAGACACCGGAGTAGTAACTCACTGTGCGGGAGAGAGGTCGCAGGTTCGAATTCCTGCTGCGCCAACTTTTCAAAAATTTGCATTTTTCCTTCTTTTGTTTATTTTGCATTATATTATTTTTTTATTGTGTTTTTCAGCTTTTTAGGGGGTCCTATATGTAAGAAATAATTTTTTTAAATTGGGAAAACTTCAAATAAGGGGTGAAAACTGGAAAAATTGGTTTTTTCCATTGTTTTAAATTATTTTTATAATTTACTTGAAAGTTTATCCTGCGTAAGGTGTTCTATGTTTAAAATCCTGCATCTTTCTTTGCTAAACATCACATAATGGAATAATAATAAAAAAATAAAAAATGAAATAAAAAGATGGGGTGCGGTTCGAATTCCGAAGCCGTTTAACTCCTTTTAATATTAAGTTATAATTATCAAACTCTAACCCTAAGTAGGGGTCCATGGTCCAAACAATACTCTAGGAGGAAATTTTTATAGGTGAATTAGGGGGAGCCGGGGGGAATCCCAAAGGGCAATTTCATAGCTGACCGTGAGAGGGCTTTTGAAGAGAAATTGTGGCCGGCTTCCCGTGTTCAAGTGGTCTGGTGGTCAAGACACCGGAATAGTAACTCACAACAGGGGTGAGAGGTCGCAGGTTCGAATCCCTGCAGGGCCAAATTTTCAAAAAAAATTTTTTTTTTTCTTTTGCTTATTTTGCATTATATTATTTTATTATTGCGTTTTTCAGTTCTTTAGGGTGTCCTATATGTAAGAAATAATTTTTTTAAATTGGGAAAACTTCAAATAATGGGTGAAAACTGGAAAAATTGTTTTTTTCCTTTGTTTTAAATTATTTTTATAATTTACTTGAAAGTTTATCCTGCGTAAGGTGTTCTATGGTTAAAATCCTGCATCTTTCTTTGCTAACCACACATAATGGAATAATAATAAAAAATGAAATAAAAAGATGGGGTGCTGTTCGAATTCCGAAGTCGTTTAACTACTTTTAATATAAAGTTATAATTTTGAAACGCTAACACTAAGTAGGGGTCCATGGTCCAAACAATACTCTAGGAGGAAATTTTTATAGGTGAATTAGGAGGAGCAGGGGGGGTCCCCAAAGGGCAATTTCATAGTTGGCCGTGAGAGGGCTTTTGAAGTGAAATTGTGGCCGGCATCCCGTGTTCGAGTTTGCTGGTGGTCAAGACACCGGAATAGTAACTCACGGCTGGGATGAGAGGTCTCAGGTTCGAATCCATGCTGCGGCAACTTTTCAAAAATTTTCTTTTTTTTTTCTTTTGCTTTTTTGCATTATATTATTTTTTTTATTCTGTTTTTCACTTTTTTTTCCAGCGGCGCGACAGCCCTTGAGGGCCAAGGCCTACTGTGCCCATCCCAGTTTTCAGTTCTTTAGGGGATCCTATATGTAAGAAATAATTTTGTTAAATTGGGAAAACTTCAAATAATGGATGAAAACTGGAAAAATTGATTTTTTCCATTGTTTTAAATTATTTTTATAATATGCTTGAAAGTTTGTCCAACGTAAGGTGTTCTATGATTAAAATCCTGCATCTTTCTTTGTTAAACAACACATAATGGAATAATAATAAAAAAATTAAAAATGAAATAAAAAGATGGGGTGCTGTTCGAATTCCGAAGCCGTTTAACTGCTTTTAATATTAAGTTATAATTTTGAAATTCTAACCCTAAGTAGGGGTCCATGGTCCAAACAATACTCTAGGAGGAAATTTTTATAGGTGAATTAGGGGGAGCTGGGGGGTTCCCAAAGGGCAATATCATAGCTGACCGTGAGAGGGCTTTTGAAGTGAAATTGTGGCCTGCTTCCCGTGTTCAAGTGGTCTGGTGGTCAAGACACCGGAGAAGTAACTCACGGCTGGGGTTAGAGGTCGCAGGTTCGAATCCCTGCTGGGCCAAATTTTCAAAAATTTTCTTTTTTTTTTCTTTTGCCTATTTTGCATTATATTATTTTATTATTGCGTTTTTCAGTTCTTTAGGGTGTCCTATATGTAAGAAATAATTTTTTTAAATTGGGAAAACTTCAAATAATGGATGAAAACTGGAAAAATTGGATTTTTCCATTGTTTTAAATTATTTTTATAATATACTTGAAAGTTTATCCTACGTAAGGTGTTCTATGATTAAAATCCTGCATTTTTCGTTCTTAAACAACACATAATGGAATAATAATAAAAAAATAAAAAATGAAATAAAAAGATGGGGTGCTGTTCGAATTCCGAAGCCGTTTAACTCCTTTTAATATTAAGTTATAATTGTGAAATTCTAACTCTAAGTAGGGGTCCATGGTCCAAACAATACTATAGGAGGAAATTTTTATAGGTGAATTAGGGGGAGCTGGGGGGTTCCCAAAGGGCTATTTCATAGCTCACCGTGAGAGGGCTTTGGAAGTGAAATTGTGGCCGGCATCCCGTGTTCGAGTGGTCTGGTGGTCAAGACACCGGAGAAGTAACTCACGGCTGGGGTGAGAGGTCGCAGGTTCGAATCCGTGCTGGGCCAAATTTTCAAAAATTTTCTTTTTTTTTCTTTTGCTTATTTTGCATTATATTATTTTATTATTGCGTTTTTCAGTTCTTTAGAGTGTCCTATATGTAAGAAATAATTTTTTTAAATTGTGAAAACTTCAAATAATGGGTGAAAACTGGAAAAATTGGTTTTTTCCATTGTTTTAAATTATTTTTATAATTTACTTGAAAGTTTATCCTGCGTAACGTGTTCTATGTTTAAAATCCTGCATCTTCCTTTGTTAAACATCACATAATGGAATAATAATAAAAAAATAAAAAATGAAATAAAAAGATGGGGTGCGGTTCGAATTCCGAAGCCGTTTAACTCCTTTTAATATTAAGTTATAATTATCAAACTCTAACCCTAAGTAGGGGTCCATGGTCCAAACAATACTCTAGGAGGAAATTTTTATAGGTGAATTAGGGGGAGCCGGGGGGAATCCCAAAGGGCAATTTCATAGCTGACCGTGAGAGGGCTTTTGAAGAGAAATTGTGGCCGGCTTCCCGTGTTCAAGTGGTCTGGTGGTCAAGACACCGGAATAGTAACTCACAACAGAGGTGAGAGGTCGCAGGTTCGAATCCCTGCAGGGCCAAATTTTCAACAAAAAAATTTTTTTTTTCTTTTGCTTATTTTGCATTATATTATTTTATTATTGCGTTTTTCAGTTCTTTAGGGTGTCCTATATGTAAGAAATAATTTTTTTAAATTGGGAAAACTTCAAATAATGGGTGAAAACTGGAAAAATTGTTTTTTTCCTTTGTTTTAAATTATTTTTATAATTTACTTGAAAGTTTATCCTGCGTAAGGTGTTCTATGGTTAAAATCCTGCATCTTTCTTTGTTAACCACACATAATGGAATAATAATAAAAAATGAAATAAAAAGATGGGGTGCTGTTCGAATTCCGAAGTCGTTTAACTACTTTTAATATAAAGTTATAATTTTGAAACGCTAACCCTAAGTAGGGGTCCATGGTCCAAACAATACTCTAGGAGGAAATTTTTATAGGTGAATTAGGAGGAGCAGGGGGGGTCCCCAAAGGGCAATTTCATAGTTGGCCGTGAGAGGGCTTTTGAAGTGAAATTGTGGCCGGCATCCCGTGTTCGAGTGGGCTGGTGGTCAAGACATCGGAATAGTAACTCACGGCTGGGATGAGAGGTCTCAGGTTCGAATCCATGCTGCGGCAACTTTTCAAAAATTTTCTTTTTTTTTTCTTTTGCTTTTTTGCATTATATTATTTTTTTTATTCTGTTTTTCACTTTTTTTTTCAGCGGCGCGACAGCCCTTGAGGGCCAAGGCCTACTGTGCCCATCCCAGTTTTCAGTTCTTTAGGGGATCCTATATGTAAGAAATAATTTTTTTAAATTGGGAAAACTTCAAATAATGGGTGAAAACTGGAAAAATTGTTTTTTTCCTTTGTTTTAAATTATTTTTATAATTTACTTGAAAGTTTATCCTGCGTAAGGTGTTCTATGTTTAAAATCCTGCATCTTCCTTTGTTAAACATCACATAATGGAATAATAATAAAAAAATAAAAAATGAAATAAAAAGATGGGGTGCGGTTCGAATTCCGAAGCCGTTTAACTCCTTTTAATATTAAGTTATAATTATCAAACTCTAACCCTAAGTAGGGGTCCATGGTCCAAACAATACTCTAGGAGGAAATTTTTATAGGTGTATTAGGGGGAGCCGGGGGGAATCCCAAAGGGCAATTTCATAGCTGACCGTGAGAGGGCTTTTGAAGAGAAATTGTGGCCGGCTTCCCGTGTTCAAGTGGTCTGGTGGTCAAGACACCGGAGTAGTAACTCACTGTGCGGGAGAGAGGTCGCAGGTTCGAATTCCTGCTGCGCCAACTTTTCAAAAATTTGCATTTTTCCTTCTTTTGCTTATTTTGCATTATATTATTTTTTTATTGTGTTTTTCAGCTTTTTAGGGGGTCCTATATGTAAGAAATAATTTTTTTAAATTGGGAAAACTTCAAATAAGGGGTGAAAACTGGAAAAATTGGTTTTTTCCATTGTTTTAAATTATTTTTATAATTTACTTGAAAGTTTATCCTGCGTAAGGTGTTCTATGTTTAAAATCCTGCATCTTTCTTTGCTAAACATCACATAATGGAATAATAATAAAAAAATAAAAAATGAAATAAAAAGATGGGGTGCGGTTCGAATTCCGAAGCCGTTTAACTCCTTTTAATATTAAGTTATAATTATCAAACTCTAACCCTAAGTAGGGGTCCATGGTCCAAACAATACTCTAGGAGGAAATTTTTATAGGTGAATTAGGGGGAGCCGGGGGGAATCCCAAAGGGCAATTTCATAGCTGACCGTGAGAGGGCTTTTGAAGAGAAATTGTGGCCGGCTTCCCGTGTTCAAGTGGTCTGGCGGTCAAGACACCGGAATAGTAACTCACAACAGGGGTGAGAGGTCGCAGGTTCGAATCCCTGCAGGGCCAAATTTTAAAAAAAAAATTTTTTTTTTCTTTTGCTTATTTTGCATTATATTATTTTATTATTGCGTTTTTCAGTTCTTTAGGGTGTCCTATATGTAAGAAATAATTTTTTTAAATTGGGAAAACTTCAAATAATGGGTGAAAACTGGAAAAATTGTTTTTTTCCTTTGTTTTAAATTATTTTTATAATTTACTTGAAAGTTTATCCTGCGTAAGGTGTTCTATGGTTAAAATCCTGCATCTTTCTTTGTTAACCACACATAATGGAATAATAATAAAAAATGAAATAAAAAGATGGGGTGCTGTTCGAATTCCGAAGTCGTTTAACTACTTTTAATATAAAGTTATAATTTTGAAACGCTAACCCTAAGTAGGGGTCCATGGTCCAAACAATACTCTAGGAGGAAATTTTTATAGGTGAATTAGGAGGAGCAGGGGGGGTCCCCAAAGGGCAATTTCATAGTTGGCCGTGAGAGGGCTTTTGAAGTGAAATTGTGGCCGGCATCCCGTGTTCGAGTTTGCTGGTGGTCAAGACATCGGAATAGTAACTCACGGCTGGGATGAGAGGTCTCAGGTTCGAATCCATGCTGCGGCAACTTTTCAAAAATTTTCTTTTTTTTTTCTTTTGCTTTTTTGCATTACATTATTTTTTTTATTCTGTTTTTCACTTTTTTTTTCAGCGGCGCGACAGCCCTTGAGGGCCAAGGCCTACTGTGCCCATCCCAGTTTTCAGTTCTTTAGGGGATCCTATATGTAAGAAATAATTTTGTTAAATTGGGAAAACTTCAAATAATGGATGAAAACTGGAAAAATTGATTTTTTCCATTGTTTTAAATTATTTTTATAATATGCTTGAAAGTTTGTCCAACGTAGGGTGTTCTATGATTAAAATCCTGCATCTTTCTTTGTTAAACAACACATAATGGAATAATAATAAAAAAATTAAAAATGAAATAAAAAGATGGGGTGCTGTTCGAATTCCGAAGCCGTTTAACTGCTTTTAATATTAAGTTATAATTTTGAAATTCTAACCCTAAGTAGGGTTCCATGGTCCAAACAATACTCTAGGAGGAAATTTTTATAGGTGAATTAGGGGGAGCTGGGGGGTTCCCAAAGGGCAATTTCATAGCTGACCGTGAGAGGGCTTTTGAAGTGAAATTGTGGCCTGCTTCCCGTGTTCAAGTGGTCTGGTTGTCAAGACACCGGAGAAGTAACTCACGGCTGGGGTTAGAGGTCGCAGGTTCGAATCCCTGCTGGGCCAAATTTTCAAAAATTTTCTTTTTTTTTTCTTTTGCCTATTTTGCATTATATTATTTTATTATTGCGTTTTTCAGTTCTTTAGGGTGTCCTATATGTAAGAAATAATTTTTTTAAATTGGGAAAACTTCAAATAATGGATGAAAACTGGAAAAATTGGATTTTTCCATTGTTTTAAATTATTTTTATAATATACTTGAAAGTTTATTCTACGTAAGGTGTTCTATGATTAAAATCCTGCATTTTTCGTTCTTAAACAACACATAATGGAATAATAATAAAAAAATAAAAAATGAAATAAAAAGATGGGGTGCTGTTCGAATTCCGAAGCCGTTTAACTCCTTTTAATATTAAGTTATAATTGTGAAATTCTAACCCTAAGTAGGGGTCCATGGTCCAAACAATACTATAGGAGGAAATTTTTATAGGTGAATTAGGGGGAGCTGGGGGGTTCCCAAAGGGCTATTTCATAGCTCACCGTGAGAGGGCTTTTGAAGTGAAATTGTGGCCGGCATCCCGTGTTTGAGTGGTCTGGTGGTCATGACACCGGAGAAGTAACTCACGGCGTGGTGAGAGGTCGCAGGTTCGAATCCGTGCTGGGCCAAATTTTCAAAAATTTTCTTTTTTTTTCTTTTGCTTATTTTGCATTATATTATTTTATTATTGCGTTTTTCAGTTCTTTAGAGTGTCCTATATGTAAGAAATAATTTTTTTAAATTGTGAAAACTTCAAGTAATGGGTGAAAACTGGAAAAATTGGTTTTTTCCATTGTTTTAAATTATTTTTATAATTTACTTGAAAGTTTATCCTGCGTAAGGTGTTCTTTGTTTAAAATCCTGCATCTTCCTTTGTTAAACATCACATAATGGAATAATAATAAAAAAATAAAAAATGAAATAAAAAGATGGGGTGCGGTTCGAATTCCGAAGCCGTTTAACTCCTTTTAATATTAAGTTATAATTATCAAACTCTAACCCTAAGTAGGGGTCCATGGTCCAAACAATACTCTAGGAGGAAATTTTTATAGGTGAATTAGGGGGAGCCGGGGGGAATCCCAAAGGGCAATTTCATAGCTGACCGTGAGAGGGCTTTTGAAGAGAAATTGTGGCCGGCTTCCCGTGTTCAAGTGGTCTGGTGGTCAAGACACCGGAATAGTAACTCACAACAGAGGTGAGAGGTCGCAGGTTCGAATCCCTGCAGGGCCAAATTTTCAACAAAAAAAATTTTTTTTTCTTTTGCTTATTTTGCATTATATTATTTTATTATTGCGTTTTTCAGTTCTTTAGGGTGTCCTATATGTAAGAAATAATTTTTTTAAATTGGGAAAACTTCAAATAATGGGTGAAAACTGGAAAAATTGTTTTTTTCCTTTGTTTTAAATTATTTTTATAATTTACTTGAAAGTTTATCCTGCGTAAGGTGTTCTATGGTTAAAATCCTGCATCTTTCTTTGTTAACCACACATAATGGAATAATAATAAAAAATGAAATAAAAAGATGGGGTGCTGTTCGAATTCCGAAGGCGTTTAACTACTTTTAATATAAAGTTATAATTTTGAAACTCTAACCCTAAGTAGGGGTCCATGGTCCAAACAATACTCTAGGAGGAAATTTTTATAGGTGAATTAGGGGGAGCTGGGGGGTTCCCAAAGGGCAATTTCATAGCTGACCGTGAGAGGGCTTTTGAAGTGAAATTGTGGCCTGCTTCCCGTGTTCAAGTGGTCTGGTGGTCAAGACACCGGAGAAGTAACTCACGGCTGGGGTTAGAGGTCGCAGGTTCGAATCCCTGCTGGGCCAAATTTTCAAAAATTTTCTTTTTTTTTTCTTTTGCCTATTTTGCATTATATTATTTTATTATTGCGTTTTTCAGTTCTTTAGGGTGTCCTATATGTAAGAAATAATTTTTTTAAATTGGGAAAACTTCAAATAATGGATGAAAACTGGAAAAATTGGATTTTTCCATTGTTTTAAATTATTTTTATAATATACTTGAAAGTTTATCCTACGTAAGGTGTTCTATGATTAAAATCCTGCATTTTTCGTTCTTAAACAACACATAATGGAATAATAATAAAAAAATAAAAAATGAAATAAAAAGATGGGGTGCTGTTCGAATTCCGAAGCCGTTTAACTCCTTTTAATATTAAGTTATAATTGTGAAATTCTAACCCTAAGTAGGGGTCCATGGTCCAAACAATACTATAGGAGGAAATTTTTATAGGTGAATTAGGGGGAGCTGGGGGGTTCCCAAAGGGCTATTTCATAGCTCACCGTGAGAGGGCTTTTGAAGTGAAATTGTGGCCTGCTTCCCGTGTTCAAGTGGACTGGTGGTCAAGACACCGGAGAAGTAACTCACGGCAGGGGTGAGAGGTCGCAGGTTCGAATCCCTGCTGGGCCAAATTTTCAAAAATTTTCTTTTTTTTTTCTTTTGCTTATTTTGCATTATATTATTTTATTATTGCGTTTTTCAGTTCTTTAGGGTGTCCTATATGTAAGAAATAATTTTTTTAAATTGGGAAAACTTCAAATAATGGGTGAAAACTGGAAGAATTGTTTTTTTCCATTGTTTTAAATTATTTTTATAATATACTTGAAAGTTTGTCCAACGTAAGGTGTTCTATGATTAAAATCCTGCATCTTTCTTTGTTAAACAACACATAATGGAATAATAATAAAAAAATAAAAAATGAAATAAAAAGATGGGGTGCTGTTCGAATTCCGAAGCCGTTTAACTGCTTTTAATATTAAGTTATAATTTTGAAATTCTAACCCTAAGTAGGGGTCCATGGTCCAAACAATACTCTAGGAGGAAATTTTTATAGGTGAATTAGGGGGAGCTGGGGGGTTCCCAAAGGGCAATTTCATAGCTGACCGTGAGAGGGCTTTTGAAGTGAAATTGTGGCCTGCTTCCCGTGTTCAAGTGGTCTGGTGGTCAAGACACCGGAGAAGTAACTCACGGCTGGGGTTAGAGGTCGCAGGTTCGAATCCCTGCTGGGCCAAATTTTCAAAAATTTTCTTTTTTTTTTCTTTTGCCTATTTTGCATTATATTATTTAATTATTGCGTTTTTCAGTTCTTTAGGGTGTCCTATATGTAAGAAATAATTTTTTTAAATTGGGAAAACTTCAAATAATGGATGAAAACTGGAAAAATTGGATTTTTCCATTGTTTTAAATTATTTTTATAATATACTTGAAAGTTTATCCTACGTAAGGTGTTCTATGATTAAAATCCTGCATTTTTCGTTCTTAAACAACACATAATGGAATAATAATAAAAAAATAAAAAATGAAATAAAAAGATGGGGTGCTGTTCGAATTCCGAAGCCGTTTAACTCCTTTTAATATTAAGTTATAATTGTGAAATTCTAACCCTAAGTAGGGGTCCATGGTCCAAACAATACTATAGGAGGAAATTTTTATAGGTGAATTAGGGGGAGCTGGGGGGTTCCCAAAGGGCTATTTCATAGCTCACCGTGAGAGGGCTTTTGAAGTGAAATTGTGGCCTGCTTCCCGTGTTCAAGTGGACTGGTGGTCAAGACACCGGAGAAGTAACTCACGGCAGGGGTGAGAGGTCGCAGGTTCGAATCCCTGCTGGGCCAAATTTTCAAAAATTTTCTTTTTTTTTTCTTTTGCTTATTTTGCATTATATTATTTTATTATTGCGTTTTTCAGTTCTTTAGGGTGTCCTATATGTAAGAAATAATTTTTTTAAATTGGGAAAACTTCAAATAATGGGTGAAAACTGGAAGAATTGTTTTTTTCCATTGTTTTAAATTATTTTTATAATATACTTGAAAGTTTGTCCAACGTAAGGTGTTCTATGATTAAAATCCTGCATCTTTCTTTGTTAAACAACACATAATGGAATAATAATAAAAAAATAAAAAATGAAATAAAAAGATGGGGTGCTGTTCGAATTCCGAAGCCGTTTAACTGCTTTTAATATTAAGTTATAATTTTGAAATTCTAACCCTAAGTAGGGGTCCATGGTCCAAACAATACTCTAGGAGGAAATTTTTATAGGTGAGTTAGGGGGAGCTGGGGGGTTCCCAAAGGGCAATTTCATAGCTGACCGTGAGAGGGCTTTTGAAGTGAAATTGTGGCTTGCTTCCCGTGTTCAAGTGGTCTGGTGGTCAAGACACCGGAGAATTAACTCACGGCTGGGGTGAGAGGTCGCAGGTTCGAATCCCTGCTAGGCCAAATTTTCAAAAATTTTCTTTTTTTTTCTTTTGCTTATTTTGCATTATATTATTTTATTATTGCGTTTTTCAGTTCTTTAGGGTGTCCTATATGTGAGAAATAATTTTTTTAAATTGGGAAAACTTCAAATAATGGATGAAAACTGGAAAAATTGGATTTTTCCATTGTTTTAAATTATTTTTATTATATACTTGAAAGTTTATCCTACGTAAGGTGTTCTATGATTAAAATTCTGCATCTTTCGTTCTTAAACAACACATAATGGAATAATAATAAAAAAATAAAAAATGAAATAAAAAAATGGGGTACTGTTCGAATTCCGAAGCCGTTTAACTCCTTTTAATATTAAGTTATAATTTTGAAATTCTAACCCTAAGTAGGGGTCCATGGTCCAAACAATACTCTAGGAGGAAATTTTTATAGGTGAATTAGGGGGAGCTGGGGGGTTCCCAAAGGGCTATTTAGTAGCTGACCGTGAGAGGGCTTTTGAAGTGAAATTGTGGCCTGCTTCCCGTGTTCAAGTGGACTGGTGGTCAAGACACCGGGGAAGTAACTCACGGCTGGGGTGAGAGGTCGCAGGTTCGAATCCCTGCTTTCAAAAATTTTCTTTTTTTTTTCTTTTGCTTATTTTGCATTATATTATTTTATTATTGCGTTTTTCAGTTCTTTAGGGTGTCCTATATGTAAGAAATAATTTTTTTAAATTGGGAAAACTTCAAATAATGGGTGAAAACTGGAAAATTTGGTTTTTTCCATTGTTTTAAATTATTTTTATAATTTACTTGAGAAATTATCCTGCGTAAGGTGTTCTATGTTTAAAATTCTGCATCTTTCTTTGTTAAACAACACATAATGGAATAATAATAAAAAAATAAAAAATGAAATAAAAAGATGGGGTGCTGTTCGAATTCCGAAGGCGTTTAACTACTTTTAATATAAAGTTATAATTTTGAAACTCTAACCCTAAGTAGGGGTCCATGGTCCAAACAATACTCTAGGAGGAAATTTTCATAGGTGAATTAGGGGGAGCAGGGGGGGGGTCCCAAAAGGGCAATTTCATAGTTGGCCGTGAGATGGCTTTTGAAGTGAAATTGTGGCTGGCATCCCGTGTTCGAGTGGGCTGGTGGTCAAGACACCGGAATAGTAACTCACGGCTGGGATGAGAGGTCTCAGGTACGAATCCATGCTGCGGCAACTTTTCAGAAATTTTCTTTTTTTTTTCTTTTGCTTTTTTGCATTATATTATTTTTTTTATTCTGTTTTTCACTTTTTTTTTTCAGTGGCGCGACAGCCCTTGATGGCCAAGGCCTACTGTGCCCATCTCAGTTTTCAGTTCTTTAGGGGATCCTATATGTAAGAAATAATTTTGTTAAATTGGGAAAACTTCAAATAATGGGTGAAAACTGGAAAAATTGTTTTTTTCCATTGTTTTAAATTATTTTTATAATTTACTTGAAAGTTTGTCCAACGTAAGGTGTTCTATGATTAAAATCCTGCATCTTTCTTTGTTAAACAACACATAATGGAATAATAATAAAAAAATAAAAAATGAAATAAAAAGATGGGGTGCTGTTCGAATTCCGAAGCCGTTTAACTCCTTTTAATATTAAGTTATAATTTTGAAATTCTAACCCTAAGTAGGGGTCCATGGTCCAAACAATACTCTAGGAGGAAATTTTTATAGGTGAATTAGGGGGATCTGGGGGGTTCCCAAAGGGCAATTTCATAGCTGACCGTGAGAGGGCTTTTGAAGTGAAATTGTGGCCGGCTTCCCGTGTTCAGATGGTCTGGTGGTCAAGACACCGGAGAAGTAACTCACGGCTGGGGTGAGAGGTCGCAGTTTCGAATCCCTGCTGTTCCAAATTTTCAAAAATTTTCTTTTTTTTTTCTTTTGCTTATTTTGCATTATATTATTTTATTATTGAGTTTTTCAGTTCATTAGGGTGTCCTATATGTAAGAAATAATTTTTTTAAATTGGGAAAACTTCAAATAAAGGATGAAAACTGGAAAAATTGGTTTTTTCCATTCTTTTAAATTATTTTTATAATTTACTTGAAAGTTTATCCTGCGTAAGGTGTTCTATGTTTAAAATCCTGCATCTTTCTTTGTTAAACAACACATAATTGAATAATAATAAAAAAATAAAAAATGAAATAAAAAGATGGGATGCGGTTCGAATTCCGAAGCCGTTTAACTCCTTTTAATATTAAGTTATAATTATCAAACTCTAACCCTAAGTAGGGGTCCATGGTCCAAACAATACTCTAGGAGGAAATTTTTATAGGTGAATTAGGGGGAGCAGGGGGGAATCCCAAAGGGCAATTTCATAGCTGACCGTGAGAGGGCTTTTGAAGTGAAATTGAGGCCGGCTTCCCGTGTTCAGGTGGTCTGGTGGTCAAGACACCGGAATAGTAACTCACAACTGGGGTGAGAGGTCGCAGGTTCGAATACCTGCTGCGGCAACTTTTCAAAAATTTTCTTTTGCTTATTTTGCTTTATATTATTTTTTTATTGTATTTTTCAGTTCTTTAGGGGTTCCTATATGTAAGAAATAATTTTTTTAGATTGGGAAAACTTCAAATAATGGGTGAAAACTGGAAAAATACTGGAAAAATTGGTTTTTTCCATTGTTTTAAATTATTTTTATAATATACTTGAAAGTTTACCCTGCATCTTTCTTTGTTAAACAACATATAATGGAATAATAATAAAAATATAAAAAATGAAATAAAAAGATGGGGTGCGGTTCGATTTTCGAAGCCCTCTAACTCCTTTTAATATTAAGTTATAATTTTCAAACTCGGACCCTAAGTAGGGGTCCATGGTCCAAAGAATAGTCTAGGAGGAAATTTGTATAGGTGATTTAGGGGGAGCAGGGGGGGTCCCCAAAGGTCAATTGCACAGCTGACCGTGAGAGGGCTTTTGAAGCCAAATTGTGGTAGGTTTCACGTGTTTGGGTGCTGTGGTGGTTAAGACACCGGACTAGTAACTCACGGCTGGGGTGAGAGGTCGCAGGTTCAAATCCATGCTGCGGCAACTTCTCAGGAAAAAAAAAATTTTCTTTCGCTTATTTTGCATTATATTATTTTTTATTGTATTTTTCTGTATTTTAGGGGGTCCTACATGTAAGAAATAATTTTTTTAAATTGGGAAAATTTCAAATAATCATTAAAAACTGGAAAAATCCAAGATCCATTGTTTTTAATTATTTTTGCAATAGATCCATTGTTTTTAATACCAAGATCCATTGTTTTTAATTATTTTTACAATATATTTGAAAGTTTGTCATGCGTAATGTGTTTTCTGTGTGTGAAATCCAGCAAAGAAAGCGTAATAGAATAATAAAAAAAAGATTAAAAAAATAAAATGGCTCGTGAAAGGCTCAAATTTCAAGACCCCCTAGCTCCCTTTAATATCAATGTATATTTTTCAATCTCGCACCCTAAGTAAGGGACTATGGTCCAAACAAGGCTACTGAAAAGAATTTTTATTGGCCAATTAGGGGGGTCACAGTGGGCCCCTAAAGGTATATTGCGAAGAAGAGAGGAGAGAGCTTTTGAAGCGAAGTTGTGGTAAGCTTCACGTATCACCGTGGACTGGAAGGTAGGCCACCAGGCCAGCAAGTTCGCTGGTGGAGGGAGGGGTCCTGGGTTCGAATCCCTAGATCCGACAAATTTTCAAAAAATTTTCTTTTTTTTAATTTTAAATTATATTATTTTTTTATGTGTTTTTCGATATTCTGGAGGGTCTTGCAAGTAGGAAATGATTTTTTTTACTGGGACAAAACTGGAAAACACCAGGAAAATCAGTTTATTTGCTCTTTTTCGACTCCTTTTGCAACATTTTGGATATTCTAGCATGTGTGAGATACTCTGTGTGTGAAATCCAGCAAAGAAAGCGGAATGGAATAGTAAAAAAAAGAATAAAATGGCACGAGTAAGATTCAAATTTCGAGGCCCCCTAACTCCCTTTACTATCAAGGTATAATTTTCAAAGTGGGACCCTAAGTAGTACACTATTACCCAGAAATATAATACGTGTTCCAATTAAAATATTATGGGTCAATATTAAGGTTTGATATCGGGCCTTGAATTAATATTGAAAAATGACTTCGAATTTTTAAAGCTCTTTAGAAGACGAATTTCCTCATTTTAAAGCTTTTCAGAAGACTATTTTAGATATACATACACAGTAAACTACAGGGCCACATTGTGTACCTGATACAAAGTCTATTATTATTTCCTCTGTTGGGGTACACTATTTCCCGTTAATATAATATGTGGTCCAATTTGAATATAATAGGTAGAATATATTAGAGGGAGGTATAGGAGTAATAGGTTGAATATATTAGAGGGAGGTATAGGACCATATTTTTATACAGATTAAATGTAGGCAACACATACTTTTTTTTACCTCGTCTCATATCATAAATGCAACATTATTTTAGTGACACTTGTTTCAACTACCTATTATTATATGGACAAAATAAAAATGTTCAATAATTATTTAACATATGTATGTTTTTGAAAATTTTGGCACCAGTCCTTTGACTCCCTAAGACAAATTTTATGATGGTTTTTCTTTGATGGACCAACATGATTATGATGGTAACCATCATGAATTTCCATCAAAAACCATCATATTTTATGATGGTACCAACAAGACTGACCATCACCTCATATTAGGAATTGGAATAAATTTATGTTGGACCAACATGAACAAAACCACCATGGTATGATGGTATTTTCCGATAGTCCAACAAATAAATCCATCAAGAACCAACATGGTTTAATGGTAGTTTTTGATAGCCCAACCTAAAAATTAATCAGGAACCAACATATGATGTTGGTCTCAGCTTATATTCCATCAAAAACCATCTTAATTCCTGATGGTACCAACAAGACTGACCATCACCTCATATTAGGAATTGGAACAAATTTATGTTGGGCCAACATAGACAAAACCAACATAGTTTGATGGTGTTTTTCAATGGTCCAACAAAAAATCCATTAAGAACCAACATAGTTTGATGGTATTTTTTGATGGTCCAACAAAAAAATTTATCAGGAACCAACATATTTTGATGGAATTTTTCAATGGTCCAGCAAAAAAAAATCCATCAAAAACCAACATGGTTTGATGGTATTTTTTGATGGTCCAACAAAAAAATTTATCAGGAACCAACATATTTTGATGGTATTTTCAATAATCCAACAAAAAAATCCATCAAAAACCAACATGGTTTGATAGTATTTTTTGATGGTCCAACACAAAAAATAATCAGGAACCAACATATTTTGTTGGTTTCCAACTTACATTCCATCAAAAACCAGCTTAATTTCTGCGGCCACCATCAAGACTGACCATCACCCCATGTTAGAAAACCTACGTGTGTTGATGGTTTCCAACTTAATGTCACAAAAAAACCACTTTATTCTTTGGTACCATCAATATAGACCATCACTTCATATTAGAATTTGGAACAACCTATGTTGAACAAATATGAGCTAATCCAACTTTGCTCCATGGTTTAACAAAACACAAATGAACGAATTCCAACTACAATCATACTAATTCTTGATTACATCGTTAAGACTAGCCATTACCCATATTTCAGCTTGTTTGTTGGTACATAAAAAACCAATATATATTGCTGTTTTCATTATGGTGAACCACTAAGTACATCGTACACAAAATTGGCTGGTTACAACCATAACTTTTCGCCACAATCCATGTATTTTTTAATAAGCATGATTGGAACATCTTTACGTTAGTCCAATTTACATATGAAAGTAATATACAGTGCAGAACCTCTTATCCGGAAATCAGAAAACCGGAAAACCAGATAACCGGAATGAAATTCGGAACCGGAAATTAATTTTCTTCCATTAAAAATTTTTTTTCCTGCAAGATTTTGAGCCCATTTTGTTATTTAGAGCGTACGGCGTATCGAGTTGACGAAGGAACTGATTTAGACGACGGATCAAAAGCCGTTTATAGACGAATCTCACATAAGCACAAATAGCTTATACATGTTATTAATGTTAATAATAACATTAATAACATATATAAGCCTGTATGTAATTTTTATTTCATAATTTCTTTCCTTATTTAAACTTAAGTGTATTATTATTTATAATTTTTTATTATTTCTAAAACTATTTCAAAATAATTTTTTTAGTTTCGTTTTATAAACATAAAAAAAAAATGGCATTTTGTAGGATTCAGAAAACCGGAAAAATCAGTTATCCGGAATCGCGATGATCCCGATCGTTCCGGATAATCGGTTCTCTACTGTATAAAAAAAAATTTTTTTATGGAATACTATGTCAATATCGGCTATGATTATGTAGAAGTTTCATTATAATATTGAAATTAAATTAAGCAAAATTAAAGCTTGAGACTCTAATCATTTGGCGGACCCTAACTTACAGAAAGTTTTTTCATACATTTAAAACAAGATAGCATTCCATAATTTATTTTTAATTTAACATTAAGAGTGAAGAGGAAAAAAAATTTCCTATAGTTCATAAGTACAATTTACAAAAAATATATAATAGATTTCAAAAACTAGAATTTTGATAAATAAAGACGAACAAGTAAATTGAAAACATTTATTTAAATACATTTAATACATTTATACTTTTAATAATTTTTTTTTACACATATAATCTACAAAAGTATTTGACATACATAAATGTTGAATTTCAATATACAATATTGATGAACTTTGTTCCCATAAATTCTCGAATTATAACTGCAAAATAAAAAAATCAAATTAAAACACATTAGATAAACAAATGACAGTAGCTGTTTGCTTATTTTTATGCTGAAAATAATAACAGGTCTGCCAGCTTATACACATTTTAAAAAATATTTTATAAAGTGGTGGACATTTAAAAATCAAAGCTTTAAAAATTTTTGTTAAATTTGCCAACAGCCTTAAAACAAAAGACCTAGAACAAAATCTCATTGCATATGAACGAATTTATGAGTATTGGCATGGAAAATTGGCTAAAATAAATAGAAAATAATATCCTAAAACATAAACTTATGTAGCACTAGAATAAATATTTGGAAAAAAAAGCGTAGAAAGTTGACAGTCCTGTAATAATAATGAAAACATATAAAATAAATATAGTCCTGGGAGAAAATATTGCATAATTTTTAACACTAGAAAAACTGAACATTGCTGTATACCTTAAAAAGACTGAGGGGGTTAGTGATTAGACATCCAAAATCTTAATATAATTATTTAATAAAAATATATTATAGGCTTGATCATTGAAATTCTGTGGTATTTCATTCTAATTAGTTAATGAAAATATTTGATTAAACTAAACACTGTATTTTTAACATGTTTCTATATTGCTAAGGCATGAATGATTAATAAGCACTTAAATTGGAACAATTTATGGAAGGTCAGAAATACTCAGCACTTTCAGTAAGTTAGTGTTTGAATGAACAAATACAGCATTTCTTTAATTTTTTTTCAATCCTAACTTATTGGAAATTCTCTACTAAAACCAAAAGTAAAATTGTTTTCTTTTGCCAAATGTTTACTTATTTAGTTATTAAACATTTTAACTCAAAAAAGGCCTCTGTAAGTAATGCAATCAAAAACGATTCCTGATTCGTTATGAGGCCACATGTGCTGCCTCCATCTGCTAAGGCTATTTTAGTTTTGATATCACTTACATCATACCATTCTAACACCTTTTTACTGAACTAAAAAATCTTAAATATTCAGAACTAGAAAATTTTGTCAACTATTAACAATGTTTCAGTGGGTACCATTGAATTTTAACATTATAAAAATACATTATATCAAACCCACATTTTCATTCAGCTACATAAGGGCAAAATTTATAATACAGATAGTTATGAACCATGTGAAATAGTAGGATTTAATCACAAAAAATCAAATGAAAGTTAGAATGTATTGGGTTTCATAGCACAGCTATTGTAAATGAACGGCAGATGGACAAGTGTGGTATAATAAAATTATGTTTACGGAAAGTATATGTTTTTTGCGTAAAAAAAACTTTACAAATGGTACAAGTAAAGTAATAAAATGTTTTTTGGGAGTTTCAAGGAATTCTGAATGCATGAAGAATTAAATTATAAAAAAAAAGATTGTAATTGTCTATTATAGAGAAACCAAAAAAAGAGAGAAAGGGGTTAATTTGGCTTCTTTTGTCTTTCTAGTGTTAAATTTAGAAGGGAAAATTGTTTTAAGGCAAAGAAGTAATCAGTAAACAAAACAATTAGAAGTTTAACAGTAGAAAAATATGATTTCTCTCTTATTCAAAAATAAATAAATAAAATTACCATAAAATAAATTATACATTAACTATTCTTCAATAAATATTAGCAATTATGAAAAATTATTTTCGATGGATAAAAATAAAATATTTCATTGATTAATAAGAGAAAAAAAAGACATCTAATTTTGGCTCAACCAAATATTTGCTTTGTTATATAATATTTAAGCTTTTACAACTGTGTAAACCTTTAAATATTTTATACTTGTAAGCAATTGAAAACTATAATAAAAATAAACTAAATAATGAAGAATTTAAATGTAGTACCTTATTACAGTTTATTGGAATGTGTTTTAAAGAATAAAAAATTAATAATATAAAAATTTGAAGTCAATTTTCCTATTTTAAATAAGATAGAAATTTAACAGACGAAATATAATCTTAAAACCCATTTCTTAAAAGTTGTTGAATATATAAAGATAATAGGTATAATTATTGCTATTGCTTGGAAGAAAGTTAAAGATTAAACATTAATAAATTACAATTCTACATCTGTTTAATAAAACTGTTGCCCTGCATTAAAATGCCATATACAGTGAAACCTCCAGGAAAGATCACCTCTATGTAGCGATCTCTATTTACAACCACTTTAGGGAGGCAAGGTATTTTTTCCATGGACTTTAGCAGAGACTATAGAAACCTCTCCCAGCAATTGGGCGAAATCTCTGCACAAGATGAGGAAAAGGTCAAATAAGGAAACACAATAAAATATCAAAACAAATAAGTAGTTTAAAATGTATTCTAAATATTTGCTTGGTTTTTATTTAAGGAATTATTTCTGATGATCTCTCAGATATCTACAACCTCATGTTGTAGTCAAATTGCACTAAAGACGATAATTTAGTAATCAGAGTTGAATGATTTATTTTTGATTAATCAGTAATTTTTGTTGGATTACTTTTACTTACTGGAAATAAACCTTATTTTGCTATCTGGGTAGTATATTGATTTTATTGAATTTTTGTAACATAAATAATTCACTCTTTTAATATGTTATTTCAAAACAAAACCATAATTCTGCTTACTTTTCCTCTTTCCTACCCTTTCAGGAACAGGAGAGGCTGTGGGTGTGGGTTTTAACTTGTGTTCTTGTTTTATAGATGCCATTATCTTCTCATATACAGTAAGCTGTCTAGGAGGCGGTAGCTTCCTCTCAGACACCTAGTAAAAGATCAAAAAAATTTCAAACCTCAAGCATTATAGTAAAACTAACTTTATATTACAAATTCACAAATAAATCTCAACATAAGAAAAACCTAAAATAGCTAATACAAAAAACATTTTTTTAAAAAAAAAATATTGACATTGCTATTATTTTCATAAGTTAAAAAAAAAAGGATTTTTTTTACATAAAAATTTAACATGTATAAAAAATATTTTGCCATATTACAAACGGGACAGATCTCCTATTTGATATAATTATATGTCTCGAAAATAGTGAAATATGGACATATACAGTTGCTATACAGCCCCTGTTCAAATTATTAGACGCACTGTATGATTCTAGTTGAAATCTTAATTATCAGGCGATACCATACACCTTCATTGTTATTACGTGCCTGAAACCAGTTTGCACTTATTTACGTTCGTGTATCAATTGGATAAATTAGACAATATATTAGTATATAAATATAGAATATTTATTATATCAGGTATTATATTAGTATATTATAATAATTAGACCAGATTATTAGATGCAATGTAGCTTTTTAATAATTATATGTTTTGCACCAGTTGCAATACTTTTATATTTACACATACATATAATGGGTTTTAATGCAGAAAATTTTTTATATACTTCCTATTTGTATTTACTTTAAATGCATTGTATTACAATGTTAACCAATTGATACACGAATGTAAACAAGTGCAAAAGTGTTTCAGCCACATAAAAACAATAAAGCTGTATAGTGTATTATCTGATAATTAAGATTTTACATCGAATCTTATAGTGCGTCTAAAAATTTTGGCCATGGACTGTATACAGTAAAAATTTTTTTACATGTGTCTTCATTGATTGAAAAATTAAGACCTTTAATGAGTGCTTAAACTTTAGATTTTTAATTCCTATTTTGTACTATTTTGACAAAAAAATATTTACAGTCATTTATTATTATCAATTATTAAAGTGCTGTTTAAAGTTGGTACAAAAATCAATAAAAAAAAAGTACCTGAAAATTTATTTTTACCACTAACTGCAAAAAATTATGATTGCTACAATACATCTCAAAGCATTTTTTAGTTATTCTTCCAAGGATGTTAAAATTTTTTTTGAATAATTATTACATTTCTCTATCAGTTAAATTAATCACCAAATTGACAAATTTCATCCTTAGGTGATTTTGCAAAAAAGTGCCATAAATCAAAAAGTGAATCTTCTATTAGAGTATCTAATGTTCAGTGAAAGTTTCTGACAAGGTGGGGCTATGGCCTAGCCATATTTTTTACCACTATATTTTAAGGGCATGGAAAGAATGCAGCAAAATATTGACCTAGGAGACAAGGACAGCATCTGTATTGGCACTCTTTTCGAGCATATCAGTTGGAGGTCTTAATCTTTTCTTGCAAATCTTTTCTCAATGTTCAAAATGAATTTTATTTTTGGTATGTCACATTTCACAATAAAATTGGTCACATTCATAAATTTGATGAGTGACTGTTCATGAGGTTTCAATCTTATTACAGAAAAAAAATCTTTATAATGCAATAACAGGGTGCGTAGCCAGATTTTTCAACAAAAATAAGCACCTTTTAAGTACTTTTTAAGCACTCAAAAAATATTTTCACTCCCCCCCCCCCCCCAAAAAAAAAATCATAATTAGGATCTGTGCAGTAATAAAATTGTTTTCCCCTATAGTTTAAAGTTCTTAATTTATAAACAAAAAATCAGTAAAGTTTAGAAATATTTTCAAAACCTTTTACATAATCATGATAAAATAACTAGTTTCTGATAAATACTGCAGATAAAATTGTCTAAACCATGCATTTTTTGTAATTTAGAACAACAGTCGACACAGCAAAAAAAAAATCTCTTTTTAAAAAATAGAAAATTAAGCACTTTTTACAAACCCTGAATAAACAAAAATACATGCACTCCAATTTTCTTACCTAGTATTCAAATAAAACTGATGTTAACCCAGACTTTTTGTCAGACTTGCATAGCTGCCAACCCTTCTGCATTTTGCAGAAGCTTTCTGCATTTTTACTTATTTTAGCTATTTTTTCCTCTTTTATGCGCAGAAGATAAGATCTTCTGCATTTTACCCATCTGCCTGATAGCTAGTATTTTCTTTAAGTCAGACGTCGCTGTTCCTCTTGTAACAGCGTTTGGCAGGGCCGTAACTACATTTATAATCGAATATTGCACCATCAAGTAGCTGGTCGAAAGTTTTTTTAAAAGATATTTCCTTTTTTGTTTTAAAAAAAGATGAGTATTGCTTTTTTTTTTGCTAATATTAAGTGGATTTATAAATAAATAATTAATTAAAATAATTAAAATCCGCTTCTTTTATAAATTTATTGGTAATTAGTATGTGCTTGCGAATCTTCTGCATTTTTACTCATTTCTTCTGCATTTTATTTGTCTATCTTCTGCATTTTTATAACTAGAGGTTGGCAGCTATGGACTTGTAATCCAAAGGATACGTTTTTACATTCTTGAAACATCGGGGATTTCGGTATTTTCCAATAACAAGTAAGGGCAATTTCTCTGTCCTAGACGCATTTCCTCCTACTAGGACAGTCAAACGTTTCTTGCTCATTTTACCCCCGGAGCAGTTTTCATCCTTCAACATCATAGTCTTATTTGGAAAACATTTAAAAAATAAACTCATTTCATCAATATTGAAAACATCCTTTTCACTGTATCCTTGAAGTAAATTTGGTAACGTTTCATTTGACCACTGTTCACATACTTCAAGAGGGACAGCTTTAGCTTCTACATGAAGAGTGCCAAAGACATTGTGTGTGTTGCAAAGGAAGGGGCAAGATATCAGCTCCTAGGTTTTTTTTTCTTGCTTTAAAAGATCCCAAAACAATCGAGTTAAAGGGAGTAAAATTCAAGTAATAGAGAATAATTAATATGAAATTGAAGATAAAAGGGTCGGGACCTCATAAAAAAATCGAGTTATAGTAATATTCGAGTTATCGTACTTCGAGTTATAGCGAATTGACTGTATATATATATATCACATCCCGGCAAGAAAAGTAATACATGCCAAAAAACGGCATTTGAGAAAATGCCATTATCTAAACCTGAAATTATCATTATCTAAACCTCGCACAAAAAGGCAATAAAGAATTCATACTTGCAGTCTTAACTTCATGATTAAAATTGTTTTAAATTTAAAAAAGCTTTTATTACAGCAAAAATAGTAAGTTTTTTTTTACCCAGTCACCAGGGACAGACCCCTATTATCATTTTCAAATTTTATTATTACTACTAATTAACTAATCACATACATATAAACTATAAAAAATACATATTAAATTCCCAAATACAAATAGCATCCATTTTTAATCAAATACTGTTAAGTATGAATACTTGAACCGATTCCTAAACAAGTAGTACTATTCAACAAGTAGTTTAATACACAAAATAAAGTCAATTCCTACTTAGGTTAACAAAGAAAAATCTTACTTTAGTTACTTTTTATTAAATAATTATAATTTTTTCCCATATAAAACTAAAATTAATTCATTAAATTTAATTAATGAATTAATATCTGAAAAAACTCCATAAAAATATAAAATTCACAAGTTTAAAAAAAATGCATTTTAAATTGGAGGAATAAAAAGTATTTTAACGATTGAAAATTTGAACAAGTATAAAAATATATATTTCTCGGTGAGGAGCTATTCAAATTATTGGTGTTTGCATGATAATCAATTACTATTTGTAGAAAAAATAAATAAAATGCCCATATTATACAATAGAATATATTTATTTCACACAATATATAAGAAAATGTTGTTTATTCTTGCTTATTTTTAATACAATTTATAAAAAGTATGATTCTCAAGCACCCCCTGGGTACTGCTCGGGTGTGCCTTGTGTAAAGATGGTACTGTGATAGAGCTATTATAAGATTAGACCAAGTAGGCATTTGCTCATCTCTCCTACCCTTGGTAATGAAATTGAATTTTTGTTAAAAACCATAAATAAATAAGTTTCCTTAAAATTAGTTTCGGTATTTAAACATGCAAATCTTGTTTTTAATTTACCATGTACATAAAATTGAAAAGAACAGTGTTTACATTTTTAGGAGCCTTGGATTAAAACAAAAAGATCATAAAAATCAAAAATATAGAATGAGAAAATCTAGTTTTTTGATAAATCATTTGATGATTATTTAAATTGGGTCGTTTAATGCAAAATTCTTTGTTTCTAAAAAGCACTAATGTTGTGTACATAAAAATGAAACGATGGTATAAAATTTCTAGAAAAAAAATGTTTGGTAGTTGGTCTTCAGAAATGAAATTTTTTTTAAAAAAGCAAATTTATTGTAAATATCTGGAGTAAAAAAAAATTTTTTTTAACAAGGAGCACGAAAGAAATAGAATTTTTAAAAAAAAATACAAAATCTACCAACAGTTTTGATCAAGCAATAAATAAATAAAAAAAAAAAAACTCATAGTGAACAAATAATTATTTACCATTATCAAAAGTATCTTCCTAATCTTGCAAGAAATGCAGCTTCTGAAAGGTTCATTTCAACAGCAATTTCTTGTTTACTTTTTTTTGCTACTGCTTCTATCAAATTCAAAAACATTAAAAACATAGTTTCAATAGATATAGTAATCAGAAATAAAAAGATAGGGATAATAAAATTCAAATGTCAAACAATTCATATCTTATCCACGCTAGGAGTTTAAAAGTACAAAAACCCTTAAAAGGATGGTAGCTGGCTGGTTTGCAAAAACCCAGCCACGTCAGCTTATATGCAGTGGAAATAAAAGGCAAGTCTTAATAAAACTCGAATGTCAAACAATTTATTCCCTAACCAGGCTATGAGTTGAAAAGTACAAAATAACTTAAGAGGATAGTAGTTGGCTGGGTTCACAATCCAGTCCCTGTGGCTTCCTTTTATATGAAAAGACCTTATTATGTTTGGGGCTAATTGGTTTTTTTTCCAGGTTTTTCCATGAAATGATCTAATTTCGCCCAAAGATGAGTGCATTTCTTAAATATATTCTACATGCATTCTTATATGTACGAAACAAAAAATATGGTATAAAAAGTATTAAAGGTATTAATAAATTAAATGATTATGAGGAGAATAACTATCTTAGTCATATTTATGCCTTTTAAATGTACAATAGCATAATGATGAAGTTGATAAAATAACTTTTTGCAAAATGTAAGGCATGATAAACAATATGATTAGCTTTATAGTTAATGAATGTAATTTCTAGATGCATTGTATATATTCATGAAATTAAATATACATATCTGTTGAAGCATGTGGTATGTTCATTTCTATTTTCAATGTGTGAGTTTCTTATACGTCTTAGAAAGTACAAAAAAATCAACTTTTATCTTTATTAAACCATTATTATGCTTTTGAAATAAAGAAAAAACATAATAAATTTTAAATGTTTGTTTCTAAGCATTCCAAGTAAATAGTTAAAGATTTTATTGAACATGCAGAGATGTTCATTATATTTAATTAATAATTATGTATGAATTAAGATATCATGTACAATCAATATCTATAATATTTATTCTCATTCCATTATATGTTCACTATATAATTCAGAGTTGCAACTCTTTTAACAAAGCAAAAATTAAGCACTTTTTTTTAAAAAAATTCAGGACTTTTTTGAAAAATTAAGAGCTTTAAAAATAGTATTGTTTATTATCAAATATTCCTATACCACCAGTGACAAGGCGAATCATTTAAATTTCTTAAAAACAAAATTCAATAAATGAAAAAAAAATAACAGAAAACAATTTTATTATAATGTAAGTAATGAAATAATTGTATTAATTAACAGAGCTTGCCAAAGTAGAAGCAAGCAATTTTTGCAAACCCGAGTTGCGGTTTTTTTAAAAATATTTTCCGATTGAAGACATTTATCGAATATTAATAATCCAAGTTTAATAATTTCATTAAATTGAATTGTAAAATTAAGTGTCAAAATTAAGATTTGCAATTCTTTTCATATTATTAAAAAGAAAAGAGAAAATAGAAAAATTTAGGAGAAACAATGAAAATATTATTACAACAATACTTTGCTACTAGATAGGCATCACATATTCAGTTGTGGACCAAGTTTGCTAAATATTCAGTTATGCCCAAAAATATTCTTTTTTTCCATTAATAAAATGTTTCATTTATAAAGGAATTAAAACAAAAAGTTGAATTAGAGTTATGCATGAGAGTAGTTTTCTTACTATGTCATGTTAAATTAAGTTCTATTTCAAGTAAAAACATGCCAAACTAACATCCAAGCACCTTAAATTATTCCCCTTTTGTTTATTAGACTTAATTTAATTTTTTTAAAAAATCATTTAAATAAATATTTTTATGAAAGTTTTTATTAAATAAAAATATAATTACGTTTGAGAAAATTTTTACTTTTCAAACCAATGTGTTTTATTAGTTCTCGGTGAAACACATAAATGAAAGGGTCTAGAACGACTTTTCAAAGGTATCAATACATTTCTATGGTCAAAAAATTGGTAAGGTTCCTTAACTAACAAATACTGATAAGTTATTTATTTTTTGATCACTTATAGGTATTTACTAGTAATACTTCTTTATAATCCTCTATCATTCTTAATATTATTCTCTACTATTAATATGATTTGATATTTCATTTTTAATTAACAGTTTAAAACTGAAAGTACTATACTTTTATTATAAAGTAAACCTGTAATATCATCTTATCAGGTAAAGTTTTGTAAAAAAATATTGAAAAATATTATGAAAAGCATATGTAACTTAACCATTTTGAAATTATTACTAAACAGCTTTACATAAAATTATTTCCAGCCAAAACTGTTATTAGGAATTAATTTTACATAATATTACTAAACAATCTGGCCAAAAACATGAACAAATTTTAAAGCAATCAAAAGTTAATTAAAAATTTAAGTAAAAAAAACAAACAGCATATTAAGTTGCAATGTTAACTGAATAAAATGATTATTAAAATCTAAGCTTGAATTTTATTCTAATCGACATTAAAAGCAAAAAGTTTATTGAGTAGATTTAAACTTTTATATAACAATCTGCTTATCCCTAAGAAATAAAAAATAACAGCATAACAATCTAAAACTTTAATTAAAAAAAAATTACATTACAACAAAAGTTATAAATAGTTACCAAATATTTAAATTTTTTGTTCGAAGCAAAACATGTATTCTTATTTAGTACTGAGGAAAAAAAAATTTAATGTATTTAAAAAAAAACAGTATTTTCATTAAAAATCCAATGAACTCCAGGTTTAGGATGGAAAACCTAGGTGGGCTGGGATTTTTTAAATCCTGTTTATCACTGATCAGTTTAATTTCTAATAAAATCATGAATTTTAAAAAATGCTACTGCTTTCTATAAATTTACAGTTACCTTATATTTACAGTTACAAAGTTATTTAATTCTTCAAAATTTTTGGAAATAGTTTTTGATATAGACTCTAGTTAAAAAAAAATTCTGATACTTCTTTTCTCAGGGCTTTACTTCGTTACGATAAGTTAATAAGTTACTATAATAATGAGGCGTTACCAGTAGAATTGAATTTCTATAAATCTGAGGTTTTTGAAGGTTAGTTCTACTTTACCCTAAAACTGCCCCCTTAACAAAAAGCACTATCTCTTCCAAGAGTCCCCTTTGTCCATGCAGTATTTTTTTCTATTAGAATGCTTCACTCTAAGCAAAATGCAGAATATAATAATGAACGAACTTGCTTTCTTCCCCATGCCTGTCGCCCCCTCACACACACTTCTCTCGAAAACTCTCTCCCTTCGATACATGATCTAATTCTAGGAGACAAAAGAACGACTTTTTGCTTCAAAAAATTAAACTGAAAATTGTTCCCATTGTTCAAAATATTTAGGCTGAAAAATTAAGGACTTTTAAAAACCTTTTACCAAAATTAAGTACTTTAAAGAGCCCTTACTTTCCGAAATAAAAAATTAAGCAGTTTTTAAGGACTTTTAAGGACCGTGGGAACCCTGTTTGAGAATTGCAGCTGAGAAAATTTCACGTGATGCTGATACTTTTGCTCACAACAATGTCAAATTTCACATTAAGACTGAAAATGCATTTATCCCTTTTCTAATATAATTTTTTTTATAATTTTGTACTGTAATACTATAGTTTATTTTGTACAGTATTATTTAAAAAAAAAATTATCATTATTTTATTATTTGAAGCAATAACAAAAATGTGTAAAAAGAAAATAAACTATCATACTCTAACTTTATTTCATTCGATAACAAATTTGTAATGTTTTAGAAATCATAAAACTACAACCGACCATTATTTGCCTCCAGTAAATTTTCTTTACTTATGTTATCTAACAAATGTGCAGCCCGTGGAATTTCCCAAACTAATTGACATAGGATTTTTGTCTAAAAATTTTAAAAACCGTATGTTAAATTCTCTTTTGTTACAAATTGTTTTGCTCTAGTCCATAACAGAAAATCTCAGACTCTTTGTTTGGGGGAGTTCGTATTACAAGATTACAAGGCAGTATACATCCATTAATAAATAATTAAAAATCATAAAATCTCGCAAAATTTAAGATCTTTGCAAAAGTTTGAAAATTAAAAATTTTCCTTTCGAATTTTAAAATAATTTGAATATTTGAAAGAAAACTGACTTTCTCAAGTTAAATGTATGCATTAATTTTAGTACTTTCAACTAAAAAAATCAGTTTAGCATAAGAACCTTTAAATTAGGTTCAAAATTATATCTATCTATATATATATATATATATATATATATATATATATATATATATAAAAACTTACAGTTAAGTTAAAAATATCACATTTCTATAAATACTTAAAAAAAAGAAAAAAACATTTTAGTATCAAAGGCTACTAAACTTTCATTTGTAGAAACTTACTTTATCATTTCTTTCACACAGAAATTTCAGCTTTGAGCTTTCTTATGCATAAACTCACCATCCAAATTACCAGTTTTTACATTACATATTTCTATGAATTTGTGAAGGTACCGCTAAATGGTAGTAAATTTGGCCTCGACAGACCCCTGAATATTTACAAAATTCTAAAGAGGAAATAATTAGTGAATTTTTCCTCCGACAAAATGCGAGAATATCCCATATAGTATTAGAATTGAAAAATATTACATTTTACAATTAAAATTTTTTATACGTTTTTATTCTATACTTTCTTTTGCAAACACAATGTTTTTATTACTTTAAATTAGTAATTGTTATAGTTAAAAGTATCTGAAAGCAAAATAATAGTGCTAGGGAAGTTTGTCGCAGAAAGAACAAAAAAATTCTGCCACAGGGTAAAAGGTTAATATCAAACTTAATGAGCTGATCTGTCATATCATGATGAGCGAGTTTAACACAGGAACTTGTGCCTGAAAATTTAAGCTGCGATCACTAACGATAAGCATAGAGTAGGAAAAAGGAATGACTTTGAAAAGGATACATAGCTGCCAACTCTTTCCGGTTTTCCCGGGAGATTTTATTTTCATATTTAAAGAGGAAGCGAAACGCATGTTATTCCATTAAACTTTTCTATTTATAATAATAATTATAAATGAGTTTTACCACCACTGCATATAAATAATTACAACAAATATATCAAAGCATAATTATCTTTACAATAGCAAATTTCATTCTGGTAAAAATATAAATATATTTTTGAGTAAGTTTGTTTTCCAGTAATTGTTTTACTAACACTTGGAAAATCCATTTTTGGAATGAGTGAAAGTTGGCAGTTATGGAGATTATAACATCACTTTTATTTTATTATATAACTGTCGCTGAACAACCGACCCTATTTTTGGGTTTACGACTACTAATGTTCAACTACGTAGCTTTGCAAATTTGAACCCAATCCAGAAGAGAAGAGAACTTCTGGATCAAGTATTGGGAGAATTTTTGCTTTCATAAAAGGACTTTTTTGATGGAACTAACCTGCATTTGTGTTACACGGAGAGGAAAACCACGAAAACCTTCCACGGTTAGACTGATGGCGAGGGGACCGTAATCCATGATCCATCTACCACTGAGGATATTTCATGTCAGCACTGTGGCCGCTGCAGGCCAGGTGTGGAATTAGAATCCGGTTCACCTCATAGGAAGGCAAGCGCTCTATCTCCTGGGCCATCACGGCTTAAAGAAATTGGTTAAATTACAGAATATGTTGAAAATTCCTTTAATATATGCTAACTTCAAAATGTTTACGTTTGGATTCACGGAGCCGTTCAAAACTGTTGTTGGATATGACTTTTTTTCAAACAGTCAACAAAATTGCATAGAAAGTGAAGCAGTAGTTGAAATAAGGAAACAAAATGTTTTTGCAGAAATAAACAATTATTTGATGAATATGAAACAAATGATTTAGATGATAAAGTTAACAGAACATACTAATAGCTACACATAACTGAGACACGTGTCTGAGCCAACAACACATGTCTTTACTTTTAGAAGAATCTTATATGACAGTAACTTTAGAAAAAACATCATCACAGTTGGAAAGACAGCTCAATGTGGGTGAATGCCTTCCTCTAAAGATTTCTCCATAGCAACTTCCAATTTATCTTTGATCTCCAACTCTTTTCATTAATTGCAAGAACTGACTCCACCGAATCAGCCCAGCGGCCTTCGCCGCTTTCTTGGTCTAAAATGCAATATCTTTTTTAATGTATTGTCACTGCTCATTCGAATCACATTCATTTTTATGTATTTAATAATATCAGGTTGCTTATAAATCTTGTACAGTTCAATGTTAAATCTCCAGTTATTGTTTTCATTTACACCTTTGAGCACACCTCGCAAAATCTCTCAAGTCTCAGCCATTAAACATCAAAACTCTGCGACATAGGCCAATAACAAACTTTTGAACATTTTGCAGAATTTATTAAACAAGAAGTTGAAAAATAACAGGCTCAACTACTGGAAAACTGGAGATAAACTAAAAGCATAGATTGGTCTGATTTGATGCGTTTCATGTTTCCAATGAAAATGGGACAGTGTGTGAAAATAAAGTGCTGCCGCTTCCACGACCATGGCGACGAGATCTGTGACCGACCTTACAGTCATCTCCTACCCCTGAACGTATGCCCACAGGTAGTTAAAATTAAACAGTGCAGATAAAAGAAATATTTTCTTTATTCGGCCAAATTAAATATAAACCAAAAAACAACTTTAATAAAGCACAAATAAAGTATAGAAATGGACATATTATAGTTTTGGTTCTCTTACCAGGAAACGAAACTATAGTATGTCAATTATTTTATCCACAGTGATCTAAATTCAAACATAAAGTCACCAAGGATAAAATGATATACATATGGTTCTTGTTAAGAGAGCCAAAACTATAATATGTTCATTTCTTTACTTTATTTCTGCTTCATTCATGTTGTTTTCTGGCAAGCACAAAGTATATCTCATTTTGGATAATTAAGAATCTTTTATAATTAATAAAAACTCTTTACATAGGAATATCTAATGTTCCTCTCACCTTCTGACCAATATCATCATGAATGACAATATTTCTTATTTTTTGTAACAAATGATTTAAGGATGAAAGTGAGGACATTGATGTAGATATCTCTTCTTGAACATTTTTGCGCAACAAAAAATCCTCCTTAAAAAGAAACTATTATTAATATGCAAACATATTTATTTTTTTAAAACAAAACAATACTACAATTAAGTAAAAGATTTATTCATAAAAGCACCTTCGAAATCAATAATTTAATACTGTAAATTCCTATTAAAAATAATATGTTATTACCATTTTAAAGGCCAATTTTTATGATTTTAGTTAAGAGGATGCTCTTTAGTAAAGAAGGAGAAATTCTCTTTCTCATTCATTACTAATTTGAAATTTAAAGTGTAGAAAAAGTGAGTTCAGACAAACCTTGAGTAAGCCATGAAGTTTTAAATACTGAAAAGAAAATTTTAAAATACACAAATGTAAACAAATTGTGAGAAGATAACTTAGGATTAAGCAATTGGTGAAGTTCTCTTCTATTAATTTGTTCGCATTTTAATATTTTGAAGTATTTCTATCAGCAGTTGAAACTGCATAACTTACTTTAGATTTGCATGAATTAAATTTTTCTTTTTTAAATTAGTAATGAATGAGAAAGTAAATGTACGATAAAATTTCCCCCCCCCCCGCTGTTTGGTGCCCTCTTAAAGGACTTATATAACCACAGTCGGACATCTATTTAACGAACTTTCATTTTACGAATTTTTTTGTGGAACCAAGAACATTTCGAAAATTTCTTCGTTAAGTAACTTCCAAATAGTAAAGTGAATTTTCTATTTAACGAGATTTTTTTTGAGATCTACTCTCCTCATTTCCCAAAATATTTGAGAAAATTATTAACTTGTTAACGCATTTTATGGGGGAAATGACCTTGAACTGATTTTTGCATCCCCTTAACTTTTAGAGAAAGCAGTAAAATTCCTTTCCCTTTTTGTTTGCATTTCATACAGGAAATGCAACGCCTCTAGAAAAGGGGGGAAAGGGTCAAATTCCTTGAATAGGAAATGAGCAGAGAAGATAAAGGGAATGGGTCATCAAAGTGTGTGGTCCCTGGTCCCTTATTGACATGTCCTATTATCCCCACCTTCCTTTCTAAAAAAACTTTCAACATTCTTGTTGTTCACTCAGTAGAGCTCTGTTCTCGAAATCGCCTCCTGTTTTTAGATTGGTGATCAGAGTGCTGCTTGTTGCTTTTCTTGCGGCTGCAAAATGTCGAAGCGAAAGTGCCTGACCATCAAAGAAAAAAATTTAATTCTTCAAGAAGTGGATAGAGGTGTGAAAAAAAAAGATATTGCATCAAAATTTGGTATTCCTTCAAGAAGCTTATCAACAATAATAAGAAACCATGATAAGATTGAAAACAATGATTTACCAAATCCTTTTTCAAAACGTTTGAAAACATGTGTCTATGAAGATGAGAATGAGGCAGTTTTGAAGTGGATACACGCAATGCGAGATAAAAACGTGCCGATCTCTGGACCTTTAATAACCGAGAAAGCAATGCAATTTGCAAAGGCATTGGGACACGATGAATTTCGAAGAAGTAGTGGATGGCTTGACAAGTTTAAAAGAAAACAAGGAATTGTAGGAAAAGTTATGTCTGGTGAAAGTAATGACGTCAGTGATAAGGACTGTAAAAGTTGGATTGCAGAGACTCTTAATAAAATTTTAAAAGATTATAAGCCAGAAAACATTTTTAATAATGATGAGACAGCTTTATTTTTTCAATGTTTGCCTCAAAAGACCCTAACATTTAAAAATGAAAAATGCTTTGGAGGAAAACACAGCAAAGCAAGAATAACTATCATGCTAGGGGCAAATATGACAGGCAATCAAAAATTAAAATCCTTAATTATAGGAAAAAGCAAAACTCCAAGATGTTTTAAGGGCACAAAATCTTTGGAGGTTGATTATGAATTTAACAAAAAATCATGGATGATGGCAGATATTTGTGAAAAATGGATTCAAAAGTTGGACAAATTTATGATTGCAGAGCATCGCAAAATTGCTCTAATTTTCGACAATTGCCCTGCCCTTTCGAAGGAAATCAACAAAAAAACTGAAAAACATTGCAGTTTTTTACTTGCCTCCAAACACTACATTGAAGCTACAACCAATGGATCAAGGGGTGACTCAAAACTTTAAACTGCACTACTGCAAAAGAATTGTATGAAAAATTATCACTGCGCTTGAAAATAAGCAATCAATGCCAAAGATCAATTTGTGAGAAAGCATAACAGAAATTTCCAAAGCATGGAACTATGATGTTACAGATCGTACCATTCGTAACAGTTTTGCTAAAGCTGGATTCTTTGTCAATGCTGAGAATTGGGAAAGTGGGGACGAGGATGATATTCCTTTAGAGGAATTTAAAAAAATGTGGGTACAACTAAGAGAGAACATCGAAATTAATGATGATGTACAGATAAATGATTTTCTTTCTATTCATTCTGAAGCTGATACCACCGAAACATTGACTGAATCAGATATTTTGGACTGTGTGAAAAATAAAAACAATACAGCTATAAATTGAGAGGAAGACGGAAATGATGAAGAAATTAGCAAACCTTCATATGATGAAATGCTAAAATCATTTGAAACAATTCAACGTGGATTGCAGTTTGAGGAGAATACGCCTGAAGGAATTTTTGGTACATTACAAAAATGTGAGACCTATTATGAGAAAAAACACTTTTTCAAACAAAAAACTCAGACAAAATTAACAGACTTTATCAATAGCAATTAAAATTAAGAATGCATGTGAAAATGTATGTTTAAAATTACATTTATAATAAATGCAGCAATAATTTTAATATATAAAAATTTAGCATTTTTATTCAGGGGAAAATATATGTAGCATGATAGTATAACACTGGATAATGTTTTGTTCTATTCTTACTTTCATTGCAGATTTCTTTTGTGGGTAAGATTTAGAAAATAAATAATAGATAATAATTTACAAGATAAAGGTGTATCAATTGCAATTTTAATTAATTGCGTGAATTAAAAACCTATTCTACGTTGTGTAAGTATTTCAAAAGATGATTTTCTATTTAACAAATTTTCCATATAACGAACTTTTTTTCGGGATTTAGCGATTTCGTTAAATAGAGGTCTGACTGTAATTAAATTTTAGTCACACAATACTCGAAAAAAGTTTTTTCAATACAAGTAAAAAAAAATTTTTTCACAAAAATAATAGATTGTTAGAGAAAAACAATTCAGTCAACATCAGCACAACAATAAATTTAATTACTTCTTTGCAAACAGTTTCAAATACATTTTTTGTCACAATAGCAGGGGTCTGTCTAGGTTTTTTTTAAGAAGTACCTATTTTGTAAAAATTTAGACATAATTTGTGAAAATTAAAAATTATATTAACAAATCAACACAAAAATATGGTAACATAAGAAAACAGTTTCAAAATTTGTCACTACAAATAAAACTCATTTATGACTGGTAAATTTCTATATATATTCCCCCATATATTCAAAAATAATTTTGCTATTGTAAAATTTTGAGCAAAAAATTTTATCCAAATTTCAAAATCCATAAAAATCGTTGTCCATAGTTAAATTTCAACTTGATTTTATAAAAACATGCAGTTAATAGTACTAGTACTAAAAGTTATTTTAATTATGAGAACATTTTCTACTGGGTCATACAGAAAAAAGTTTCACGAAAAAAAAAATTATTCATGAAAAATAAAGGTCTGTTAGAATAAATTTACAATAGTATTTAAGATAATGTTTGAATTTTGACTTCCTGTAAAGTTTATAGGGAGAGCCTCATCTCTTCATTATAAAAAACTCAGTTAAAAAAGCTCAATTCGATATGGCATAAATGACCTGTTAGGCTTACTACATTGCACTATCTGACCAAACATATGCTACTTTTCGTAGAAGGCAGCTGGCAGAAAAGCTCCTCTTTTCCATAGATTGCAAAGAGAAAGGGCTTTGCATGAATTTGTGAAGGTACAGCTAATCGGTAGTAAATTTACCCCGGACAGATCATTAAATAGTTTATATAATTTCGTTTGGCAGTAGATTTAAAACCATAAATAACTCTCTAAATATCAGGCATTTAAGCATCTGTGTACAGAATATCATTATATAGGAAGAAAACTAAATTATTTTACAAAGCTGCGTAAAAGTCATTGTGCGTGAATTATAGAAAAAAAGAAGGTACTGGTAAGGGGGGAATAAATATCTCATTAACGAGATTTTGCATAAGTGGCAAAATTTAAATTTTAGATAAGGAGAACTCTGAGAAAGTTTTGCTGGGATATAAATTATTCATTCGTGAAAATTCATGAATCAATGGTTTCCAGATTCACAGAATCCTGCAAATTAGAAGAATCACAGGATTGTATAATCTTACCCTTTCACGAATAATGAGTCCAGTCAGTTCTAAAAAGGATTCATTCTTAAGATCACCCTGAAAAGAGAAAATGTTTTCTATTTATAAATATATATAAACATATACATTCCTTTATCGTAATATTCCTTTTTATCTAAACTAAAATTTACGATCTAACTTGAAGTTGTTAAATTGTGAGTGCACAAAAATATCATAAACAGTGTCCACACTAAGGATTTCAAATTATCAGAAAGTATATAAGAATCTGAAAACCACCAAATCTTTCCAATACACAAGGGACAATAAGACATATGTCTTTTACCTGCCCTCTCTTGATCTAAAGATCTTCCAGGTCACAGAAGAAATGTTGAAGTTTTCGCTCGAAAAACCCCCATTTTCCTCTACTCAACTTCAAGGATGCGAAAAATTTTCTCCATGGCTCAAGTTCAAAATAGAGGGAAAATCGAGCTAAATTTTCGGTTTTATGGATACTAAATAAATGGTTATGTTCTGTATTGGCCATTATTATAGAAAACTTGCCATCATTGAGGTCCATACAAAACCCTGTGGCAGAATGGTTTTGGGCTTTCTGCGACAAAAACCCCCATTTTTTGGATAAAATAAAAAAAAATTTTTTAATTGAGTTATAGTTTTTTTATTCTAATATTATGGGCAAAATTCTCGCATTTTGTCAGAGAAAAACATACTAATTATTTCCTTTTTTGCATTTTGTATATCATTATCACATTAAAACAAATAACAATAAAAAAGTGTGAAATCCGCAGCTATAATTATTGAAAAAAAGATCATGGCAAAATCATGCGAATCAGACTCTTCAAAAAGGGATTATTAAATGCATGTTTTCATTTTGAGATTCAATTGTAATAAATAACATTTTAAAAATATTGGATTTTAAAAACTATGTGAAAATCAGTAGTAATAAATGCTTAAAAATATAATTCAGCAGAAAACTAAATTTTTTACTTCATTATTCTTTATTTTTCATTATTCTCAAACAAGAATAAAAAAATCAAAAGCATTTTTTTTTTCGAACTCAGATGCACAAAAAAGGCATCTTTTGAATATAATTCTGAAGAAAAGATAAAATCTTTCAAAAATTTCAGCAGAAGAGAAAACCAAAATTTTCTACTTCACAAAAAAAAAAAAAAAAAATTCTGCAAGAATTTGGTACTATTCTGCGACAATGTCGTTATGATTCTGCCAAGGGGATACAAAACAGCGTTGATTGTAACAACATAAAGAAAAATTATCTTTTATTTCATTAATTTAAGTTTGATATCTGTAAAATTTTTAAGTAAACACCAATTTAAGGAGAGTTTGCTTTTCGTTTAAGTCAAAATTGGAACTTTTTAGTTCTATTTATTTATTTTTTATTCTACATCTTCTTACAGACATTTTAATACCGAGTTTACTTAAAATCTGATGCGTGTTTTTCTCTTCATTGTAATTTGTGTGTCAATATCTTTGTAATCATTTAATTAGTAGTTTGGAAAACTACATTATTTTTGTAGTTTACGACACTTACAATTACTTTGTTACAAATGTTTACAACTACTTTATTTAAATGTAGTGACTACTTCCCCCTACGGCTATCTTTTTGCTAGATACATTTAATAATAACAAGTATACATATTACTAATTTAATGTAACAGAAGCATCAAAAAAAATAAATCCGGATAAAATAAAATATTTTTTTTAACTGAATATATAATATTTTTTTATTCTAACATTATGGGCGATATTCTAGCATTTTGTAGGGGGGAATACACTAATTATTTCTTTTCGTCCATTTTGTATATTCTCATCACATTAAAAATAAATAATAAAAAATCGTGAAATCCGTAGCTGTAATTACCAAAACGGAGAATGATCGACGGCGAAATTATGCGAATCCGAATATTCAAAAAGGAGTTAGTTAATTCGTGTTTTCATTTTGATTCAGTTGTTATAATAAATATCGAATTAAAAATATAGGATTTCAAAAACTGTGTAGAAATTCATAGGTAATAACTGCACTAAAAATAGAACGAAAATTTCTGCAGAAAAGAAAACTACTTTTACTTTATTATTCTTTATTTTTTTAATGTTCTCAAATGAGCATAAGCTTTTATGAGCATAATCAAAAGTATTTTTAGCTATTTCAATGCACGAGAAAGGCATCTTTTGAATATAATTCTGAGGAAAAGATAAAATCTTTGGAAAATTTCCGCAGAAAAGAAAACCAAAATTTTTTACTACCCAAAGAAAAAATCGATCTGCAAGAACTCGGTATCATTCTGCGACAATATCCCTGAGTTGCCACGGGGTTACTTCCCTACTCTAAGGGACTGAACTTTGCTGGAGAAATCATTATATACAAAATGGTTAAGAATAAAAAAAAATGGCTAATATTAAACATAAAGAACTATTTAGAAATACTTATTTATATTTACATGAGCCAGTTTGTAATTCTAAATTATTATTTTTTTTGAATTTGTTCATTTGATTTTCAATTTTTTATGCTTTTCTCGACAATGAGTATTTAATTTAAGAAATACAAACTGTTAAATACTTGCGATTTCGTTAAGTGTTTAATGCTCTTTTATTTCCTCTAGGAAATTTAGTACATTGAAAATATGTTTCCGTTCTTTGAAATACCATCACTGATTTACGAGTGTACATTCGCACGTGAAAGTGTAACCAAAGTGATGAATTATCTATTATTAATAAGATATAGGCTAGCATAAATATTAGTTATATGTGACTCGAAATACACAATTCTTGTTAACTCACTGTGAAGGAAGGAATTAATGAAAATAGGAGAGTTTTTTCCCAGTTGTTTGACATTTGATGAAAAATTAAAATTATTTTTATTTGAGATTATGGAAACGTTCCCCTTCAGACTATGGAATTTCAATAATCTTTGTTTTTTTTCTATGAAATTCCTATTTTCTGACTTCCTTCATGAATTTAAATTTCTCAATCTTCTTAAAGGAATGTTAATTTCTTTTATTTTGTTTCGTAAAAATCCAAATATGGAGTAGTAACAGGCATTTAAATCAAAGAAAGTTAAAAGATTTTTAAATTAATTTGGAAAGGGGGTTCTGAATAATAATAAACTCAAAATTTTATAAACAAAAAAAAAAGTTTTAAACTGATTTTTATAAATGGCTCGCTTTATTATGTATTTAAATATTCCAGCAAGCAATAATGTGTGCAAAAAGTCTATTTTATTAGGGATCTTTTTGAAAACTTACCTAATTTCAGGTAATTTTCTAAAATGTACAAAAACTAGAAAAATTTTACTATACCAGTAGAAACTGGCAAAATCCAGTTGAGTTGGCAGCTATGCATTTCAGATTTATGCAACTTTTTTTAGGCAATTTCAAATTTTCTTGGCACACCTTCTCTTGAAACTGTCTGCTTTCCTTAGATAAGTAACTTTTTTAAGATTAGGCTTTTTAAAAAATTGCTAATACCTATTCAGACTTTTAAAAAATAATAAACGAAATGAACTAGACTTACAACATTCAGCAATCCGAGTAAGAGACAAAACTGACTCAAAAAGACATTCACGACACTTGACATATCAATGTGCAGAGTGTAGGATAAAGATGAATTCTCAGGCAAAGAAGGGTTATGAAGCCTTCCCACTGGGGCAAAAGAAAGGCATTGGAAAGAAGAGCCTTTCCTGAAATATACAGAATATGCAATAACTTCATATACATCAGATACCTTTAACAAAATACATGGACAGGAAAAAATCCAGTAGATCTCATGAAATAATATAAATTTCATGATAACTGTCGTAAAATATACTATAAATAATATAGATAATACGAAAAACCTGGAATATAATCACTCCTGCTTGAATTTGAAATGTTTTTTATTATGTTAATTCATAAAATTGAACAGCAATAGAAAATTAATATCTTATTGATAGTTAAAAAGACTGTGGGGAAAGAAGTTATTGACCATGACAACCTTCATCTATAAAAAGGTACCCCAACATAGAATCGAGTTAATTTGTCTTATATACTAGTGAATTGGAATTGTACTTTTGTAGTGGTAGAGGCACTACAGTACTCTCTCGCCATAATTATATCAGTGATAGAATTCGATGAACGGATTCATTGCTGTTTTGTGAGAAGCTGAGAGAGCTGTGTATTAAGATCACAGTACTTTTTTTTAGTGAGTAGGTGGGTTATATATTTTAAATTTTACTTACTGCAAAAGAAATACATAAACTATTGCTTCTATACTTAAAAACAATTAAATATATGAATTTAATGTTTATAATTACAAATAAATTTGACAAAAAATGATCAAATGAAGGATGCATAACACACTTACAGTTAGACATATTTATGCAAATAGAGCCTTTAATTGATTTTTCCTTTTTGGTATATTCTGAAGTTATCGGCTGATTGCAGTAAAATCATATGCGGGAGAATAGTCTCCCGTTGGACAAAAGTAAAGATGTTGGTTGAGAGTGCATATTACTACTTTTTATTTTATAACCAGCATTGAACAGCTGACCCAAATTTTGGGTTCAGCACCACTAATGTTCAATTACATAGCCTTGTAATTTTGAACCCAATGCAGAAGAGAAGTGAACTCCTGGATCAAGTATTGGGAGACATTTGCCTCCGTGGAGGACATTTTGATGGAACTAACACGCATTTGTGTTACATGGAGAAGAAAACTACTAAAACCTCCCACGGTTAGCCTGATAGCAAGGAGACTCTTAACGCATGATTCGTCTACCACTGAGAATATTTCAAGTCAGCACTGTGATCAGTGTAAGCCGGATGCGGAATTTGTATTGACCTTCAAAAAATTATAAGTAGAAAAAAAAAGAATTTATCACCATATAAGAAATTGAGCCAGGGTGACTCCGGAAATTAGAATTCCAGCAATGGTTGATCAATACAAATTCTGTATCCGGCTCTCACTAACCACAGTGCTGATGTAAAATATCCTCAATGGTATCCACTTGCCATCAGGCTAAGCGTGGGAGGTCTGAGGGATTTTCCTCTCCATGCAACGCAAATGCGTGTTAGTTCCGCAAAAAGTCCTCCACGAAAGCAAAGTTTCTCCCAATTCTTGATCCAGGTGGTTTTCTAGGTTCAAAATTTTAAGGCTACGGAGTTGAACATGAGTAGTAGTAAACCCAAGAAACTGGGTCGGCTGTTCAACGACGGTTATAAAATAAAACAACATATAAGAAATTGTGATTAAAAAGAATATTTAAAATAAACCTTCATCTAAGTTGGATTAGTTGGAAGTCAACTGTTCATAGTTAAAGAGTCTTCAAGGTGGGGAGATAAATCACCAGCAAGTAGTAAGACTAGGCATCAATAAAAAAATATTTCCATTAAATATAACTGTGTTTTCTTCTTGTTATTTAAAAAATAATACATTAACAATAAAACAATCTAAATGGTATTTAAGATATTTATCTTTTCAAACAAATCAGTTTTCTGGCAGTAATAGGAAAATTTTATCAAATTTTCCCTGGACAGTAAATTGTTTCGCCAAATACTATAAAGTGTTTCCTTGTAGGAGAACTAAAATATCAGTGGTCTGTCTAGGTTTGTATGAAAAGTACTTACTTTGTGAAAATTTAGACATAATTTGTGAAAATAAGAATTATATTAAAAATAGAACACAAAAATATGGTAAATTTTTACATATTTTTCCCCATAAATTAAAATACAAATTTATGTAAATGAAAAAATTGAAACTTTGAAAATAAAACATGACAGGAGTTACAAGAGAAACAAAAAATATAATCAGAAAACTATATTTTATTAATATTTAATCTATTTGCATGTATAAATGAATGCCTGTCCGTTATGTGTCTTTTATAGACTGCCAAATCATCCAAACAGCAATATGGTATGCAAAAAATTTGAAGCACAAAGAAAGCCCATTGAGCGAAAACGTCAACATCATTGAGTGAAAATCGAAATGAAATTTTTCAATTGGTCAGGCGTTATCCATTATTTTATAATTAACTTTAGACAATTTAATTATCCAAATACTTTAAAGATAACATCAACGATATTTATTAGCTTATTACATTATTTGATTAATAAGAAAAGGAAATTTATTATACTACTTTAATATTTAATTATTTATATTTGCTCTATCAGATACCTTCAACATTAACGTGAGAGCATAAATAGACAACGTCACCATATAAGTATTCCTAAAGTTATCTCAGACAGTGTTCTTATTTTGTTTATACCAACTCTTTTAAAACGTGTTTCTGTAAAAGTGAATGATTTAAAATCAACACTAATTGAAATTTAAAAAAAAAATACTTAGATAAAAAAAAATATAAGTATTTTAAAAAATATATGAAAAAAATATGAGTATTTAAAAAAATATAAGTATTTAAAGGTAATTCGTTCATTCATTTAGGAGAAACATGAAAAATTGACACGCTATTATTGACGCCAATGATTGTTAATTAATTTAGGTAATACATGCATAGTGAAATAAAAGAAATAAACCATGTACCTACTATAAGACAAAATCAATGAAGTAAAGGTATTCATACGTTTTGAGAAACTATAAAAAATTGCCATACTATTATTGACAACAATGATGCTTAATCACTGTTAATAATGCGTATTAGCTGAAATAAAAAAATAATTTATCAGCTAAATAGTATATTAATATTTTAATGAATTGGAATTTAAAGAAATCTTTTCTTCATCACTACTTATAAATATTTTAAACAGTAAATCAAAGATCAGAAAGAGAAATAGTCATGCTCCTAAGTCCTTATCAAGGTCTCATAAGAAGTTTATTTGTTTTTAAAATTCCGGGTTTAGTTGGCTGCTATTGATAAATGTATTTCGCACACAACTCAAATGTTAAAAGGTATAATAAATCCCAAATATACTAATATACAGGGACAGCAGCCAAATTTTTCAGAAAATAGTAAGAAAAATAGGAGGGCTTTTTAAAAAAAATAGGAAAAAATAGGAGTATTGAAGAAGAAAAAAAAAAAAAACATTTTTAAGTAATTTTCATGAGAAGTAAAAAAAAAACCTTTCCACAAAACTAATATAAATCTTAAAAACACTAATTAAAAAAAAAAATTGTGGATCAAATTATTCTATATAGAATTCTCCAAGTGTAACATAATACAAATATTTTAGCTTTCCACTCTTTTCATTGAGATTTTAGCAATATAATTATGAGACACGTATATCAAAATCTTGTTCCTCCTTAAGCTGGGCAGTTTTATCTCTCTCCTTCACTCAAATTACACTCCACTCATATTACACTCCACATTCCAATAAGACACAGAAACAGAGGCACTGAAAAAGAATTTATGTTCTGCCACGCTTTGCCCCCCTACACACCCCATTCAAAAGGAAGAAAATGAAAAACAGGTGCAGTTTCAATACTTGACCTTGAGCCTGAGTTCCGTTACCCCATTCAAAAAGCAGGAAATGAAAAATAGGTGCAGTTTCAATACTTGACCTTGAGTCTGAATTCCGTTGCTTGACTTACGCCGTGTTTTAAGCGAGAATGGCAAAAATGGGAGATGAATTTAAAAATATAAGAAAAAGTAGGAAATAACAGGAAAAAAAGGTGGGGTGCCGAAATAATAGGAAAAGTAGGAAAAATAGGAGGTCTGCGGTCCCTGAATATAGGTATCGAGTATTATATTGACATATTTTCCGATTATTAAAACTACACCAACACTAAGCAGCTTTAATATCAATATTGTGGAAATAAGTCTTTCACTCACGGCCCCTCGAAAGGGCTATATACAAAATTTTGACTATGATCAGCTGGTAGCTAATAGTGTTTTTCGAATTCTTTTGCCAAGAAAAATGAAAAAAGTCACAATTTAAAAGGCAGAACTATAATTAACTTTAAGAGCATGGTAGACAACGTCAACAAAAATTCTTTACCAAGCTCAGTCCATAACAGATATTCATAACAAAAAGATTTAACAAATATTTTTCTGCATGACAATATGTGATACCTCAGTCGTGGGGATATAGAATTCAGGGCAATAGCTATTTCTTTGCATTTCTCATAACTAGTAGATGGTAACTGCCAGTGTACATTCAATGTTTGATAACACGGAGATACTTTAACCTGAAAAATAAATGCATTGATATTACCATTTTGGAAACACACATACAAGGTGTTAAAATCACTTTTAATACATAATTAAGGAATCATTGGCACATAATTAAGAAATCATTGGCATTTGAAAAAAAAAAATAGTAATAACATCTCATAAAGAGTCACAAATTAATTTTCAAGGGAGGAAAAAAAACAGTTTCGAACTCTCACCCACTACATAGCTGATATCAGAAAGAGCAAAGGAGGGATTGAAATTATAAAAACAGCTTATTTTTTTATTTAGATTGGAATGTGTTACGAACTGCCTTAAGTTTTAGCCCAAAAATAGTTGTAGATGATTTTAATTACTTGTTTGTCTTTACACCCTTTGAAAAATCCCTTCAAAATTTGATCTGAACTAAACCCCCCTCTGAAAAAAAAAATAACACACAAGGTAGGATTTATATATAAGCAGAATAGGTTGCAGCTTAGAGCCCCAAATATCTTTTTTCTTTCCTTTTGCATTGCTCAGAGTCGCTCAAAATAAATTCAATAGCCAAGTAACATTAGCAAATACTATTAATTTAATCTTCAATAATCACGGATAAAAAAATGATATTCTGATAATTAGTTTAGAGATTGCAAGTGATTTTGGTGAAACTAGTTTTGAAATTTTTGAAACAATGACTAAAAAAGAATTTCATGAACAGATTAAGCATTGGTTTGATGAAGAAAATTGCTGTTGACACAAAACAGTGACTTGGTAAGTGTTATAGAAACTTTTCACCTGGGAAATCAACTATTATTGAGTAATACACTGCATTTATACATGGACACTTATGATGCTGAACGCTCTGGCAGTCGTTAAATCAGCATTGTTCTAGAAAATATAAAAAAGTTTGACAAAATACTTTTTCCTAAAATTTTATTTTTGTATCCTGTAAGAAACGATAAATTCATATTTTTGTGCTGATTTTTTAATATAATTTTAAATTTTTCACAAATTATGTCTACATTTACACAAAATAGGTACCTCTCAAAAAAACCTAGACAGACCCCTGATATTTTAAGCAAACATGACTAAATATGCGAGGTGCCCTTCATTAATCTACTTGCTGTGTGAGTGGCCCTTCACTCAAAAAGGTTGTGCACGCCGACGTATAAAGCGTCAACATCATAAAGGGAGCATATAAAATATTGGTTAAGACATGACTCTCAGGATGCATAATTTTCTAGTGCAGTAAATAAACAGCGCCAACAGATTTATAGAGATAAAATTAAAACCGAAGATTAAACATATTGGTAAAACCCCACGAGAGGTCACTGTGAGCCCAAGTAATAAGCAGAGATCTTACAGACCCGGAAGTGTCAACATACAAATTCATATTTGAAACTAAATAATTGTTTTTTGTTAAACAGATGTCAGTGATGGGTTGATGTTCTGAACTCTTGAAAAACCACTGAACCCCGCGATACTAATGGATGAACCTACTGATTAATGAATTTGAACACACACATACATAGAGCAAATATTCCTTTTCTCCTTTATTCTTAGATGAAGGAGAAAATTAGCATAATACTAAGTATCAAATTACTTTGTAACTTTTCCTTAAAGCAGATGTTTGACTAGTTCTAATTAGAAGCCTCGATTGTTTAAATATAATTCTTCTCGGATTGAAATCCCCAGTTTTGTCTACCAATAGATAAAATAATATAAATTAAAAGCCTTGATTGTTTAATTAAAAGCTTTGATAGTTTAATTAAAAACCTTGATAGTTCTAAGTAAAAGCCTAAATTGTTTAAATATAATTCTATTTTGGTTCGAAATTATCTGTTTTGTCGACCAATAGATTAAATAATACAAATGTGAATATTAATAGGTAGATAAAGAAGTTGAAATTTTATATCTTAAATAGAACTCTCGATTATAATATAAAGAGACCCAGAAGGATGGAAGTCCTAAAGATCCACAATTTCCAAAGTATAACAGAATCACTGATCTTATATATTTAGTAAACTGAATGATATGAAAGGGAAAAGTAACTCACCTTTTACATAAAATTCAAATACCATTTTTTGCTGAAAATATGCATAAAAAATTAAGTAACAAAATAGGAAAAGAAGAAGAAAAAGATTAAGCACATAGCGGAGCTTAAAATTTATTATTAATCCAGTACTTAGATCATAATTTTAATTACAAATTGTCAGGATTAGAATTAATCATGGAATACAGCTATAAAGAATTATGATAAGCAATAATTATGATCAGAGTAAACATTATTTTATTCCCTGTGGCAGAATTTTTTGGGCATTCTGCGACAAACCTCTCTAGCGCTAATATCTTTCGCAAGATACTTTTAATAATAACTAATGCATATGTTATTAATGACATTTAAAGTAACAGGAATGTTGTATTCACAAAGAAAAACCTATTAGGGTATAATAAAATTGTACTGTCCCATAGTGTGGGAGTTTAGGAAATAACACTCTTATATTTAACAAGCACTATTCATTAATTTTTTACAACATTTAGAATACAGAAGATGCGTTTTAACGCAACACTAACAGGTGAGGAAAACTAAACTGAAACTTTTAGAGGGAAAGTCCCAATTCGATTGCGTAGGCGTGATAGTATGTAAACATAGCCTCGAACGGCTAAATTCATGACAAAAATTTTATGTATTTTTTTAAAAATTAATATGTAATATTTTTTATATTCTAATATCTAGGCAATATTGTCCCATTTTGTAAAAGAAATATCACACTAATTATTTCTTTTTTGGCATTTTGTAAATCATCATCACATAAAAAAATAATTATATTAATTAAAAATCATAAAATCAGTGAAAGAAATGAAAACCAAAATTAAAAAATCACAAGTATTCTTCCCCTTTGAAAGGAAAAAAAAAAAATCTTTAAAAATTTCTGCAGAAAGAAAATTTTTTGTTTCAACGTTCTTTATTTTTCATTTTTCTCAAATAAGAATCGAAAAATTACGAACAATTCTTTCCCGTCCGATGTGCGAAAAAAGCATCTTTTAAGTATAATTTTAAAGAAAGAGAACCAAAATTTTTTACTTTCTAAAGAAAAATTCTTTCTGCAAGAACTCTGTAACGTTTCTGTGACAATGTCGCTGTGATTTTGCCACAATTCTTTTCTAACAGAAATAGTGTATTTTAAAACTAGAAAAGAATAGTATTATAAGTCTAGCAAATAGAAAAACAGTGCAATGTCCTTAGAAATACCATTTATGTGTAATATTAACTGGATAATTTACCCAAATGCTATAGATATTTCTCTGATTAAAAAAATTATTTGAAGTATTAACCGCATTTTTTGTATCTATAATTGAAAAATGCTGTTAAAAGTTTCTTGCATTCCACCACTAGATGGTCCATGCAGCGGATGGGCAAAGCTATTTGGAACAGGTAATGATACATCTTTGTTTTTCTCATTGTTAAAAATTAAGAAATAAAACATTATTAATTGTAAAAACTTTATTTAAAAAAAGATATATATTGTAGTTAACAAAAGTAAAGGCTAATTTGATGTACATATCTATATTACAATAAATAAAAAGGGGGGGGGAGCTGGAGAGTTCGAAACTTGTATAAAAGGATTTAGAAATGAGTACCAACTTTTTATCTTTATTATCAATCAACTTGGAAAGCATAGAGCGACGTTTATTCTTTCTGCCAGCAAGTATTTGTCCATAACCAGCATACGCCCTTAATTGATTTGGGCGAATATTATATAGCAGTCTACTAAACTTTATCATTTCAAACTCGTCAAAACTAACTTATATAAAAAAATCACAAAACAGATCAATTTAGTTACTATAGTTTATGTATTATGAAAGTATTACGAACTGTGTGTTGAGTATTGAGTATAGTAAAGTGCGGCATGCTCACTGCTTTCGCTTATAGCACTGCGTTTCAATAGGTAAGGCTTAATTTAGTCTATCAAGATTTATTTGAGCTCTGAGGCTCTTCTTCAAATGCAACATGCTACCACGGCATCCAACAAGGAAGTTTTTATTGTATAGTATTGAGTATTGAGTATAGTCAAGTGCTGCGAGCTCTCTGCTTATCGCTTATAGCTCTGCGTTTAATTATTGTTTAGTACCAATATTTTGAAACTAGAGACCCTCCACCAAAACCCAAGTTGTTCAATTGAAAATGGTAGTAGAAGACAATATTCGCTTTAATCTAACTCACGTGATTTCGACATTATTTTAAATTTAACTCATTCACAAAATGGGTAGAAATAAGCAAAACATTACAGTTTTAATGGTCTACTATATCCTCTAGCGAGTTTCTAGAAACATTACAGGTTGTCGGCATATTATTTAACTAATTGCCCCTCTTTTAATACCTTTTATAATCTTAGAATTTTTAAAGCATTTGTAGTTGTAATAGGATACATTGGCGTGAAATGTTAAACTATCTTTTTAAAGATTATTAATAATGATACCACATAAGTAATTATTTTCCCTTTCTTCGAGCTCTTCGTAAACCTACTTTAGATTCTTCTTTGTTATCATCTGATTAAATAAATTTAAGGTATTTCGTGTACAAAAAATTCGGACGTTCTAAGGTATTTCGTGTACAAATTTCCTTTACAATAAAGTGTTAGGTACAGCTGTCATTAGTTGTTTGAGATCTTACTATTTGACTGCTCTCATATGTAGAAAAAGTAAAATCAGTTCTTTCCATGGTTGTCAAGGTTTTGATATGCGTCAGTTTTTGATTGTTTTAACCATTTATAAAGCCGTTCTTGCTAATAAGGTATAAATAGTGTAAATATTATCATTTATATTTAAAATGGTACATTGTAGGTGTGTTAAAAGTTTAAAATACGAATATATCTATACAAATTAAGGGATTCAATTAATCATTTAAATAATCACGTTTTGACGCCCTCAATTTATGCCAAAATTGTGAATCCATTTTTATTGTATTTTTGGCAGTTATTAGCATTGATTTTCTTGTACTTTTTAGATATTCCAATATGCCGGCCAGGTGGCCGAGTGGTTACCGCGCCTGACTGTGAAGCCATTGGCTGCGGGTTCGAATCCCCCCTTGGGCATGGATGTTTCTCTCTCTCTTTGTGCTGTCCTCTGTTGTGTGTGATGTGTGAATGTGGCCCACCCTATAAACGGGTTTGTGGCAGTGCGGCGTGGGCAACGTTGCTCCCCTCCGTGTTTTTGGTTCACAGGTGCCCACTGGGTAACGCTAAATGAGTAACAATTCCGGCATCTTCACTGGCAAAGATTCAAATTCAAAGCTTGCCATTAATCAAAAAAAAAAAGATATTCCAATATATTTCAGGCTATATGGGAAATTCGAATTGCGCATTTGATTATTTAGGGTGACCCGGGGTAATTCACGAACTACATTTACTTAATAATAATTTTTTGTTTAATCTAACAAAATAAGTATCTTTTAAACTGCTTTCTGTCCTACATCCAAACATCTTTTTCTGTTACTGCCGTGGTAGAGATAAACCCCCTCTCGTTCATGTGGGGTGAGTACATTTTTTAATTGTGTTATTCAGGGTGCTTAGCATGTTTGAAAAGTGCTTAAAGGTGCTTATTTTTCTTGTAATTTTTAAAAGCCCTTAAAGGTGCTTTTTTTCCGGTGTTTGTAAGAAGTGCTTAATTTTCTATCTTTTAAAAGAAATTTTTTTCCTTGCCGTGTAAATTTAAATTCTAAATCTTCATGCAAAAAATGCGTGATTTCCACAATTTTCTCTGCAATATTTATCAGAAACTAGTTATTTTATCACAATCATTTAAAGTTTTTTAAAAGTTTTTGAATTTTATGTTTATATATTAAGAACTTTAAACAGTTGAAAACTTTTTTATTAGTACACAGATCCTAATTATGATTTTTCTTTTGGAAAGTGATAAAAAATATTTTTTGAGCACTTAAAAAGTACTTAAAAGGTACTTATTTTGTGTTGAAAAATATGGCTAAGCACCCTATTATTACAGTTTGATCTCCTTTTTAAAAAAGACTTATTTACAGTCTTTTCTTTTCCCCTGATTCTAGTTAGTAACAAAAGCCTTGTATTTGAAGGCAATACTGTTTAATATAGCATCTGCATCTTATTTTACAACTCAGTTTTTTTCTTACTAAAAAAAAATAGATAAATTTTCTGCACTGTCTAAAATTTCTTAAAATGTGAAGATACCATATTTTTGTAAACATTGCTAGTTACATATTCAGCCTATACTTTTGACTAATTCTCACTGATTGATTATTAAGATAAATCTAAATAATCTCAGACACAGCAGTGTTCCAAATTGTCACGACCGAGTATTACTCAGGGTAATACTTTTTTATTTTACTGCATCATATTGTTATACCGGAAAATATGTTGTGAGAAGTTTAATTTGGCTTCATCTCTTTGTTTAACCCGATTCTATCTAGGGAAAGTTAATTTATAACAATAGATGGCTGCACTTTACTGAAGGTTTCAAAGGTTTTATTTTCTTTTTTTTCTGTAAAATGGCATCTAGTTCTTTGAATCGTTATAGAGATGATTTATATTTGCATGTAATTCAAAGTATTAATTTTTAACTACTAAGTATATTTGATTTTGTACTAAACATTTAATTTTTGCGATGAAAAAAAAGTTTGATAATTTATGTACCCAAATCATTAAAATAACTTATAAGTTAAAAGGTTGAAGAAAAGTTGTGTGAAACTGCTGGTGTATTGGATTGTGTAGTTGATTAATTGAGCTGCAAGTTCTGAAATTGTTTATTCTTTATTTTTCACCCTGATATCATGAATTACTCCTTACATGAATAAAACTTTTGGTCTCAATGTATTCCTTAAATCAGTATGTATTAATATTTTTTTGAATTGCCTTTTTGATTTGCAGTCGCTTTTACTGCTTAAAATAACTAACAGAAAACCAGTTTATTTATTTTTGTGAAAGTTAAGAAATTCCCGATTTCAACCAACAACTAGTTTTAAAGGGACCAATTTAGCAAAGTTGTGTCTATTTAGAAGCAACACAACTTTACATAGCTTGACAGTTTGCTTAGCTAGAAGTTGCTAGAAGCTGGCTTGAAGTTGCTGTTGCTAGAAACAAAAGTTTGAAGTGGTACCTACGAAAATTAAAATAATGGGCAGTTTTTCACAAAATATCTATTTTATTAATTAAAAAAAAATAAAGATTGTTTATTGTTTACAGCTGTATTACTTTGCTGAATATTGTTTACAGCTGTATTACTTTGTTTAAATTTTATTCAGGGAACTTTATGAAAGAAAGGAGAAAGTCATGGCTGACAGTGAAGTGGTCCTAAATACACCAGGTGGTCATTTAGCAAATGTAAATAATAGTGGTTCAAAAACTTTTTACATATCGGAGGGCACCTGAAAATGATCCCTGCAATCAACTAGTTGTTGCTGATATATGTATCATATTAACAAGTAAGGTAATTTATCCTTGCTTCTTCTATTGTCTCTTTTTAATGAGCTTCCAATATCAGTTTAAACACATTGTTAAAAAATTTTTAATAATAGCTTTTTATTGTGTTAAAAAGTTTTTTTTTTCCTGCGGATTTATTTTAAAATATTTAGAAGGTAATGCCATGAAAGGTCTTCAAAGAAATGGTGGATTGTTTGTTCAGACCTCTAAAATCTGTTTCAAACTAACATTAAGGCTGCATTTTTAAAAGCTCATTCACAATGTTTTTTTTTTTTTTTTTTTTTTTGCTAATAACAATTTTTTTACTATTTTTTAAATTTTTTTAAAATTGCTGCTGTGAGTATGCAACAGCTATTCTTGACTGTTAGGTTAAGTTTGATCTATCTTTTGCCAGCTTCATCTATGCTTATTCTGAATATAAAAGAAAGCATCAATATTGAGAAAAGCCACAGTTTTGGGAAAATGAAAAGTATTTATGCTCTAATTTTTTACTATTTAAATACTTCAATGCTGCATTCCCTTAGCTCATAAAATTTGCAAAATATGAGAGTAAGGCATTTGTTTGGATAATTTTTATCTGGGTGGGAAAATGACACTAAATTGGCAATTTTTAAAAAGTATGCCAACTTTTAAAATATTTAAGTTATTTGTCTGTTCTAGAGCCTTTTTAATTTTTCAAGTGTGAGACACTTAAAGTTTGACTTTTTTGTTTTGTTTTATTTGGGGGGGAGGAGTTTAAAAAAAAAAACATTTGCCAGTTAAAAAATGATTGCTTGACTAGCTGACCATTGTGGTCAATAGACTGTAACAGAATGGTATACTAATTTAGTTTGGTGTTTTTTTCCTGTGTTGCTCTCATAAAATAACATACTTATTCATGATTGTGAATGTTATATATTCTCTTTAGTTAATAATATTAATTCACTTTAATAACTTTTTTTTGATTAATATTTAATATAATGATCTAGAGTAAATGTTAAATTTTTTATAATTATAAAATTTTGCTTTATATAATGCTAAATTTCATTGCCTCATTTGCAGTTTTTATTATTAGTTTATAAAATGTGCCTATGTAGTTTATTAAATTTATTTTATTCAATAAATGAATAAGTGTTAGATGGTGTATTTTTAATTTTTATTTATCTATTTTTGATTTAATAGATGCTTGTGAGTGAATCTGAAAATATGTACATACTCATGAAATCTTTTTGTTATTAGGCCAGTGACTATTTTTCTACTATTGCCATAATTTTCTTTTTTTAATAATAACAATGAAGATTTGATGTATTTATCTATCTAGCATTTTCTTTGGTATTAGGTTGAGTTAATAATAACTTCTGCATAGAAAATTGAAAGTGCATGCTAATAGAGGTGAATTCTGTCAAAAGGGTATACTTGAACCTTTTTCAAAATCCAATTAATTAAAAATTATGTCTTTTAATAGTTTTAATATATCTATTTTATTATTCTTTCCCAATAATGTCATCCAATTATATTTTCTATAACTTTTTATTTAAAATTTTTCAGTAGTATTGTTGAATTTGTAAAAATATCTCTTAAACTTTGAGAATATAATCCACAAGGAATGCCTACAAAGATAGATGAATGAAGGCATTAAGCTAGTAAAAGAAACATGAAAACAAAATAACAAGCAACCTTAAAAAGCAACACCAATTACCCACTCAGCACTTATGATAGTCTTTGATTTATGGTGGCTCAGGGGGTAGAGTGTTTGCCTCCCAATCAGATAACCGTATTCGAATCTCAGCAACAGCTGGTCAATGCGAATTCTGCACCCGGCTCGCACCAACCATAGTGCCCACATAAAATATCCTCAGTGGTAGCCAGATCATGGGTTAGAGTCCCTTTCCCGTCAGGTTAACCATGGGAGGTTTTATGGCTTTCCTGCCCATGGAACGCAAATGCGGGTTAGTTTCATCTAAAAGTCCTCCACGAAGGCAAATTTCTCCCAATCCTGGTCCCCTTGTCTTCTGAATTGGGTTCAAAATTACAATGATACTTAGTTGAATATTAGTAGCAGTAAACCTAAAAATTGGGTTGGCTATTCGTCAACGGTTATAAATTTAAAATAAAATCTTTGATTAAGTTGCTATAATGGGTCTGTGTGTACCTCTTTTTGGTTTGATTGAGGCACTGATGCCACACCTCTTTCCTTGTGTTGGATAAAATTGGGACAGATCCTTTGCTTACCAAAATCTTTGTAAATGAACTGCCATTTTTAATTCTGAATCTTCTCATAGGCAGTCGTTCAACAGCATCAGTCGCTAATGCTTGATATTAATGATTGTCACATATGCTTTATATATAATGGTATGCCACACAAGTTTATTGCCAAATCGAATTTCCTTTGTCATTATATTCCTAGCGTGGTTTATTTCCCTTCCTGTAAACATTTAAACCAATTAAAAACAATTTTTCTATTATTAGACATCATTTTCGTGCACCTGGACCAACATTGCATAATCTACATTTTCTGAGGCTGTTAACCAATAAATGAAAATGTTTTCATATTTATTCACTGTTAATTTCAATTTTATGTTAGATTTCTCGAACAAGCAGGTCAACCACTCTAGGCTAATCTAATCTTTGCTTTTAGCCATTCCCCACAGATATAATCCTGCATCTTAAGTTATGTTGCTTTACTTTATTTCTAAACCATCCACCAAACCATTTAGACTCAACCTGTATTAAAAAAACATACTAAGAAACCATGTTGTGAATATTAATGTGTGTATAAATTGAAATTAGTACATTTTATCAGAATTTCCATAATTTAAATTGAAGTAAATTCGAATTATTTATGTTTTAATGCCATGAGAACATTAATGTTGTAAAAGAATAAATTTTTTATTTTTCCTCCTAAATATGTATGTTTAACATTAAAAAAAATTTTAAAAATTTAATTATTTTTTAGAATGAAAATCCACCTCATGCATTTTGTAAAATCAACAGAAATTTAAATAAAGGAGTGGTAAGTATCCTTTTTTTTCTCCAATGGTATGAAATACTATATGATATATGTTAACTACTACTTTTAATAAGTTATTACTTTTTAGTGACTTGTGATTGAAATTATCTTCATAACTTACCTTTCAGAATATTTGCTTTCTTGGCCCTAAAGCATACTTGTCATCTTTTTATTTAGTTTATTTCTCTTTTTTTCCCTTCCTTTTTAACATAATTTATAAGATTCTTTTTTTTTTTTCTTTTTTTTTTTGTTACCTTGCCAGGATTGCGACTCCATGTTGAAAATAAGGAAAACCTGGAAAATACAGGGAATTTAAAAATCATCTAAATTAATGGGAAAAATGCAGTTTTTTTTTTTTTTTTTTTTTTTACAAACTCGGAATTTTGTTTCTTATTTTCGTCTTTTGAAAAATTTCAACCACTCAAAAGTGATCTATGAGATATTTAAGGATGATATTTTAGCTATACTAAACTATTTAAATTACTTATAGCATTATTTAAGTATGTTCATCTGTTCTTTTTTTTTCTTCTTAAGTTTTTTAGCAATTAATACTAGTGTAATAGCCCAAAATAGCTCACACAAAAGCACAGTAATTGTTGTGTTGCTTCTTAATATATTGTGTATAATATGTACACAGAAAACACAGGGAATTTTGTTTTTCCTTCCAGATTTGAGTGTTAACCCTGCTTGCTCAGTTAGCACAACGTATAGCTGTGATGTTGGTACTCAGCACAATTTATAGCTGATTTTAAACAATATGCATGTTAAAAAACTGAAACATTCAATTAGTTCTATATTTATAATTATTTTTCATATGTTTTCTCCTTCTATGCTGTTTTTGGATAGAAAGAGTCCATTATAATAGTAAACACCATTTTCAAATGCTCATTATATTTTTAAGAAATTTGACCTAACAAGTAGAGATTTTTTTTTTCTGAATTCATGAAAGTATTTGTTTAAATAATTTATGTTGAAAAATAAAACGCTATTTACAAATAAAATGTTTCAACTGTACAAAATATGTAGAGGTGAAAATCTTTGATCGTTTTGCAGATTGCTTTGGTTTGTTGATTAAATTTTAATTCTTAATTAAATTCTTATTTTGCAGTTAATTGAAACTTAATTAAACATTTTGATGAAATGGCTTATCTATATTTTTATTTAAAAATATCAATATTACAATTAAAATAGTTAAGATCTTATGCTTTAAAATCAATAAATATTTTTTTCTGTTAAGTATTTTCATCAATATGTTTTAAAGATCCAGTTTATTTTTAAATTGAGAAAAGTATAACTGTTTTCTGTGAAATCACTCCGTATTTTTCTTAAGTTATCTTACAAACTGCTCTGAAGTATGGTATTTTGCTAAAAGTTACAGGGAACTGGGATAAGATTCAGATTTCAAATCAGCCTGAAAAAGAAGTTATTGACCGAGAAAAATTGAAGACTTAGATTTTTTTTTTTTTTTTTTTTTTTTTTTGAAGTATGACTTGGTAGCATGATTTGAAGTATGATTTTGGTATACTTGAAGTATGATTTTGGATTTTGATTTATTTTTGGTAAAGCTCTGAAATTTTTCGAAAGGTTTGAAGGTGATTAGCCATAAATAGTCGTATGTTTGAAATTCTATAAAATATTAAGAATTATTTAAACCCAAGAGAGTGATTTGAAGATGTTTTATGTATGTTTTTCATAATGATGCATAATGCTATCATAGAATGTGTAACGGATAATGATTTTATATCGATAATGATGCATATAACTTTATATGTTTAATACTTTAAAGATTTTGTTGGCATTGTTTCTTTTTTTTTTTTTATCTGCAGTTATTATTCTTGAGTGTTTTTTTTAACTAACACATCGTATAGCCGTGTGCATTATTTTTTAGAATTGTGCATTTGGATAATGAGAATATTTTCTCTGAAGTTAAATATGAATTCTGTATTAGGTCTTTTAAGATGGTAAACAATTTATTATTTTTACCTATAAAATATGTTAAATAATACTTTCATAAACTGTAACACAAAATACAAAATTTTTATTGCACATTTATTTAATAGCTTGTGAGTTCATAAATTGTTCACTCTACTATTTTTTATGTGTGATCTGTTTTTAATACTTTCTAACATTTTTAATTTGTAAAAAGGCAATCCAAATGCAGCTTTTGATTTTTAAAAAATGTGCTATAATCTGGAAGATTCTGTATATTTCACATTTTGCTGCTCTTTCTTAATAAATTAATCACAGCTTTTAGTCAATTAACAATTGCTTGAATTTATCTCTGTTCATTTGTTTGTGTAACATCGCTTTTTAGATTGAAACAGTTTTTATATGTATTATAAATAATAACAAACATATCAAAATATGGAGTACCATGGAAACAATAACGTCATCCCAAGTAACAAGTTTTTTCTTTACAAACATTTTTGAAATGCATGTTTTTAAAACATGTTTGTAAAACATATTTTTTACTAAAATTGTAGATACAGTAGAGAACCGTTTATCTGGTATCCAGATAACTGGGAAAAAATTTGCTAGGTTATCCCGCCATTTTAAACTAGAACGATAATGAAAAAAAGTGGAAATTTGACTCATCCTTGAAGTTGAGTAGAGGAAAATGTGGGGAAGGGGGAAATTTTTCTCCCTGTTTGCCCAGAGAAATGCCATTTCTTCTGTGACCTTGAAGATCTTTAGATCAAGAGGGGGCAGGGAAGTGAGGAACGTTTTATTTTCTCAGAATCGTTCTTCTGATAAGCTGCTGTCAATCAAACTCAGAGGAGTGGTATGCTGATTTCGTTTTCTCTTTGAATTAGGTGGGGGTGGGGAAAATGCATTGCACATGCATATCAGTGAACAGAAGATGAAAGAGAAATAAAAAGTAAAAATTTGTTTATCTACTTAGGATAGATTAACAAAACAATATTTTTCTTTTGAATACATTCTGATTCTTTAGAAGTGCGGTATCATTTGCAAGTTTTTCTTGATGTGGAATCACATCTGCTTTCATTAAAAATCGTGTTTTTATTAAAAAAATAAATAAAAGGAGACTTGTTTATTAATTTAAACATACGATTATTTTATGAAGCAGATTGCAGTTTTCTTTTTCTGATTCCACTACGTTTGAGTTTTTTATTTCATTTCAGGATAAATTTCGTACTCAATAAATTAATTCTTTTTATTCATAAATTTTATCATTAGGTTATTTTTTAAATTCCTTTGATCTTGCCTTGTTCCAGGTTTTAATATTTATGTTAGTGCCTTTTTTAACTATCGTTTCGTTTTAATTTTCAAATGTTGTTTTTATTTAGATTATAAGTTTTCCTTTTATTTTTGTCCCCCCCCCCTGTATTATTAGGTATGAAATATATTGCGTTTTTTAATCATTGATTTTGTTTATATTAGTTAATTTAGGAATTTTAATTATTTAAAAAAAATAAATATGAGAATTTTGTATTTCTTAAACTTGTTTTTCTTGTCTAAACTTGCAAATTTTTTTATTCTTTGAAAAAATTTTTCTTTTTAACTTAAGGACAGCTTTTATTTTTTCTCTTACTTTAAAATGTGTTACACTTTTTCCTTGTCTTTGGATTCGATAAAACATCGATTAACGACACTTTTTGATCAATCCAAAAAACCGGGAAATTCAGATATCCTGAATAGCGATGGTTACGAACATTGCGGATAATTTAGTTCTCTACTGTAGTAGTTATTATTTAGGTTATTGAGACAGAGATTTTTTATTATTGAAAATCTCTTTTGATTTAGACTGAAAATATGATTTTTTATATTTAAATGCTTAAACATATATGGTATTAATATATAAAAGTACTTTTGAAGTATTGAAGATTTGATGCTAAGAGGCATTTTTTCTCTTTTGAGTTTAGATTTCTTTCAATAAACTAACTCTCATATTTGTGTGTAGATATTATTTCGTAAAGTGTAATTTTTTATCCTTAAACTAATACAAAATAATAAAATTCTTTTTTTTTTTTTAATAGCTTGGTTCAGGCATCCATTTATGCTATAAAAAATCCATGAATCGGCCAGATCTATATTGTTATAAACCTGGTAAGTTTTCATTTATAGTTAGTATTTTATTGCCACACTAGTAGAATTCACCAAGCAGAACTTGCACATGGCTGTTTAAAATGAATCAGATCAGTTCTGTGAATAAGATGTTTTTTTTTTTTTTTTTTGCAGATTATAAAACTGAAGTGAGGTTTTTCATTCAACATAATTTATGTGTTCCAGTGCATTTTGTTTAAGTATAATTACAATATCAAAAAAAGTTTTTTAATCTACTGTATTAAATAAAGTTTATTTAGCAATATTATTTTAATCAAAACATTTATCCTGATTTTATATGATAATCATGAGAGCTCATAAGTTGCAATTGATTTATGACTAGAGCAATCAGTTTCATAACTTCTAATTTTATTCCATTTTTTTTCATCTACATTTCAATCATGTACCATTTTTAAACTGAACATTATGATTCATTGCATTTCCATAAAATTTTGTCAACTTTCTTAAAATTTCTGCCTAGTGAACTGTTTCGCATGCACAAAATAATACATTGCAAGTTTTATCACACATTTTAGTGAAAATCTATCTCAAGGAAGAGAGATTCATCAAATGTGACTTGATATCCTGAAGGGTCATCATCAGGATATCAAATGTATCACTATGTGAATCATCAGGATATCAAATTATTTGATTATTTGTTTAACTTAAAAATTTTTTTCTTCGTATTGTTCTCCTAGCTCTAAAAACTAGAAACAGATTTTTGAGTTTTCCACAAATGTGCAGAATTCCACTTTTTCTCTGACTTTTCGCAAATCAAAATCTTATAATCGGACAAAATGTTGAAACTTTTGTTAAATCACGTTAACAAGAGGTGTACATACGTGTGATTCTTCCTGCAATTCTACCCTTTTGGTTCGTAGAATTTTTGTTAGATAAATAAATGCTAAAAGGGGTTTTATCTATATTTTGATTGATTAAATAACATAAAGGTTATATGTTCGATTTTAGTCAGTCTTTCAAGAAGACGATCTCGTGCAATCAACTTACGTCGGTAACGCCTTGGTCTGCGGGGATACCGGCCAATGGCCAACTGTAACGTCTCTAACAGTAATGCATTTTTAAAAATTAAAAATTTTATATGATTGGAAAAACTTTTGATAACGTAAGGCATTTCTTTTAAACTGTGTTCAAATGGGTCAAGGAGACCAGGGAAAACCTGGAATTATCAGGCAATTTTTTACAAAGACCTGGAATATTCCCATATAATGCCTAGAAAATAACCAGTATTAAAATTGTCAGTAACAGTAATCAGTTATTGAGATTCAAGTTAAATAATTCTAACATCTATTACAATTATTTGTTGTAAAACTTTCAAATTTTAGTCAAACAGAAATGTTCCCTTTGTTCATTTAATAATAATCTTTTACATAGAAAATCTAATATTTCACATTATAAATAAAAGAATCAAAGTTTTCTGCTGAACGTAGGGCTCAATTTTCATTTGAATTTACTAGGGAATTTTTTTTCTGAAATTTAGTGGGAACCCTGTTTAAGCATTCTCAAAATATGAACAACATTACAAAATTTATTTTTAAAAATTTAAAAAAAATAAATTAAGTATGAAATAAAGTAATTTTTGGAATTTTACAAAATACAAAAAATAATCCCATGTTTATTTTAAAATATTATAACAAAACGCACATGGGGTGCATTGTAGAAGAAAAGAGCAATCTGGTGTCTACTGACTGACAATTTTTTAGTGTTATATTTTATCACCCTGTGACCGATTAGCAACCGTTATTCCGCTACGCTATTTCATTTACTGTAGCATTTTTTTTTAAGTAGTTTGTTGAACTGTTCCTTATTTCTGAGTTTTTCTTGCAATTAAAATCTGTATAGTTATCCTAATATAGATCATACATGAGCATAGTGATTGTGTATTCCCTCTTAATATATTGTTTATAATATGTAGCAGGGAATTTTTTGTTCAGATTTGAGTGGCAATCCTTACTCGGTCTTTATTAGTTTTCTGTAGATTTTTAAAATATGTTGAAAATAAACATATCTAAGCTTAAAATCCATAATGATAAATTGGTATTGAAAACATTTTTCTTTTAATTGTATGTCTTAAAATTCTTAACAATAATTTGAACAATATTCAATAATTTAAACCAGTGATTCCCAAAGTGGTCTATATCGACCCCCAGGATTTGATGACAACCTGCAAGGGGTCCATGTCGAGTAAAAAATAATTGGGGGTCAACGATAGTGGATCTCATATGCGCAGGTAGTGACTTTTAATTTTGCCATTTCATGAACGGAATAATCAACATACAGTGATAGTACTTAATTACTTACATTATATTACCTTATAATATAAAAGCATATATCTATCTACATTCTGCATAATTTATAAAAGTAGCTATGAAGTAAAAATTTTATGAAAATTTAAGTTATTAGGATTATTTTTTGATGTATGAAACTCAATTATTATAAACTAACAGTTGCCTGCAGCTCTGCCTGCGTATGTATTTATTTTCTCTGCATGTAAGATTTTATTTTATAACAAAAAAGTATATTTCTGTGGTAAATTGTAGTCTAACCTGTGTTAACTCTTTAGCTAGCTAGACTGCTAACTTTATCTACGCACAAGATCATGGAGATTTGCTGCCTTTTTTTTTACATGAAAACGTAATAAACAGACCGACAATACCCTACTACGGTTTTGTATACAAACTTATTTCCGCAAGCATATTGTTGTATTATAATATTTGTAGCGGAGTACGGGTTATATAGTGGAATTATTTTATTCCATTTATATATTAAATTAGATTGAGTTTAATTAATAAATGTATAAAATAGCATGTTTTTTTCCACAATATACTTCACTACAGCTAGAAATTTAAATATTTACTGTGAGTAGCACTGTACCAGCTATCAAAAATACATTACAAAATTAAGTTGATGAATTTACAAAAAAATGAATATCAGGAAAGCAGGGGGTCTATCCAAAATGGAAAAACATGGCAAGGGGTCTGCGAAACAAAAAGGTTCAGGAACCTCCGGTTTAAACAATATTTCACTAGTATAAAATAATCCTTTTTTCTTGAATAATATCTAATTTCATGCTTGAAGTTCCTTTCCCATCAGTACAAAGACCGAGGATTTTAATTCAAGTATGCCATAATTTTATAGGTTTAGTTTATACTGTTGTCTAAATATCTCATTTATCCTAACTAATCTAATTTTGACGTATCTTATTTATGTCATCTAAGAAATTGATTAAATCCGATAATGATTTGGATATGTTTGTATAAGGAAAAGTAACTGAATATAAAATTTAAAGACTCATTACTTTAAAAAAAAAATCCCTTCTAGTGAAGGCAAATTAATGATCATGTTGTATTTTCCCTCTCGCTTTCTGATTATACTATTATGCTTGCCCAACAGGGAGATACACAGCTGCCACTTACGTATGTGCAAATAGAATTTAGTTTTGGTGTCTCATTGAAATATGTTTGATCAATATTCAGGTAATCATCTCTATGTACAAAAAAAATATCGTAAGAGCTACCACCTACTCCAACGCCGCTATTTTGTGTTTTAACTTAATGTTGCATTTTGCTTTGCTACCCAAAAACTATAACACTTAGAAACTTAAATTACTAAGGCATTTAGAAGACTGTTCAGGAATTATGATGGTATAAAAAAATTTACATTCTATTATTTGTTCAAGAATTATTAACTGTTAAACTTGTTGTAAAAAATACCATACAGGCCTCTCTACAGTCCTTAAGAATTCAACTACTGAGTTGAAATTTGGCATGCTGAAAGGGCCACATTTGTATATGAACTTAACACAGAGTTTTTTTTTTCTAAAATTCCAATTTGATTAAAAGGCATTGCAATTTTAAGTGCATTTTTTTTCAAATTCTTTCTCTACTTCCCATGTTTTTGTTGTTGATTTACCTTAAATTATACTGTGTTGCCTAACATCTATAAGACTTAGAAACTTAAAATTACGAAAGTGTGAAGAATAGTACACAAAATGTTCTAAAGAATTAGGTATATATGATTCGATTGTTAGTTTAAGAATTATTAACTGTTAAACTTGTAGTAAAAAAAAGAAGGAAAAAAAAAGACATGTTCGTTAATCTACTATCTGTAAAGCGTAACTACAGAGGTAAAATTTAATTAGCTAGTTGTACCATTTTATACTTTGATTTATTCTCAGCCTTTTTAAAAATTTGCATTTGTTCAAAAGCTATTGCAAACTTAAGTCCGTTTTTTTTCAGCTTATTTTTCTTTAAATATCGACTATTTATCCATTATTGTAAAAAAAAAATTTATTTAAAAATTCTTGCTAGAGTCAAATCAATCTGACGTAGCAAAAGAAAAAAAGAGTTTGTGTGTTGCCCATTATAAATCTTAACATTTATAGTGACATTTTTTAAAAATAAAATTCAATGCAGAGTTTTCTATTTTAGTTATAGGACAAGTAAAATTACTTCTCATTTATTTACATGTTAACAAAATATTCTGTGTTTTTGTGGAAAATATTGATGTTTAAGAAATAAAAATCAATTATAAGGGTTGGAAAGCGGACATTCCCAGTATATTAAATTTGTTAAGTGTAATCTCTCTAGGTATCTTAAATATAAAAAAATTATTTATTTTAAATGTATGTAAAATAAAATAAACTTATTTTTAGTAAATGAAAAGTTTTTTTTTTTTTTTTTAAGGAAAAGTTTTTTTTTAAAGAAGTATTAATTTAACGGGGGAAGAAAGCTTTATTTCAAACCCAAAGCTTTCGTTGTTTTTCTGGAGAGCATATTTGTAAAGAAAGCACATTTTATGTCATCTTTAATTAAACAATCAACCTCGTAAGTGTCCCAGTTATTATTATCATTCGAAAAATTGAGAATATATATATGTTTAAAAGAAAGTTTTTTTCTGAGTTCAATTAAAACTTTTTCACTCCAAAAATACTTGGACTAACATAATCTTACCATTTAATAAGTTATAAATCTCAATATTTATAGTAAAATTTTTAAAAAGGAAAAAGAAAACTTAGTAGATAATTATAAGTACTATTCCCAATTTTAGTTGTTATATATTTTGTCCACAAGTAAAGCAAAGCCTCCTAATATATTAAATTTGTTAAGTGTAATCTCTTTTGATATTTTAAAAAAATATATATTTATTTTAAATGTATGTAAAAAAACAACTTATCTGTGTAGAAGAAAAGTTTTTTTAAATTAAAGAAGTATTAATTTAAAGTGGAAAAAAAGAAGTGCATCACCTTTATTTCAAACCAAAAGCTTCAATTTTTTTTCACTGGAGAACATATTCGTAAAGAAAGCACATTTGATTAAACAATAATCTTCGTAAGTGTCCTAGTTTTTTTCCTTTAAAAACAAAAACAAAAAAAAATTTATGAAAAAAAAATAGTTCTTTCTGAATTCAATTAGAGCCTTTTTCCACTCCAGAAATACTCGGACTATCTCTTAGTACATTTATCCACTGATATTCCTACATTTATTGATTTTTCAAAAGAAAATCAATTAAAATAATAAGAAGATAAAAAGTTAATAAGTAAAAGATCCTTTTGCAATAAATTTCTAACTAACTCCCTGGCATTACAGTCCATGTTGGACCATGGTCTCACTAACAATTTTCCTCCAAAGTCTCCTGTCTTTAGCTCTTTGTTTCCAGTTTTGGACTTTTAGAGTCTTAAGGTCTTTTTCTACCTCGTAACCATCGCTTGGCCGGTCTTCCTCTTTTCCTCTGGCACTGCCCCTTGAATATTTTCTTAATGCCTCTGTTTTCCTCCATTCTTTCAAGGTGTCCTAGCCATTGACTTCTCTTTGCTTTTACGTAATTTATTATACCTCTTTCTTTAAATGGTCTTGCAATTTCAAAATTGTATCGCCTTCTCCACAGATCACCCTCTTTGACCGGTCCAAAAATAGTTCTAAGAATTTTTCTTTCCCAGGTAATCAGCATTTTTTCTTGTTTCAGGGTTGGAGTCCATGTCTCTGATCCACAGATAAAGGTTGGTCTGATTATAGTTTTATAAACCTGAAGCCTCGTTATTACTTTTGATGTTAGCAATCTCTTAAATGCAAAATAACTGTGATTTCTAGCATTTAGTCTTTGCTTAATCTCTGGCATAATATCATTGCTTTCAGTGACAACTGAACCCAAGTACTTAAATTCCCTAACTCAATAAATTTCACTTAGAATATTATTTGACATGTCTTCAATTTAATATCGTAAAAACAATTATAATTTTAATTGCATACTTTATTAGTTAGTTATTTTTATCTTCTAGGTTTACTAAATATTTAGCTTTTTATCTGTACATTTTTAATTTTGTTCTTTTTAGGGGTGCTTCTTTTATTCAGTTGCTGAAAAATGTCGGACCTGACAAATGCTTTAAAATCCTACTGTTGCCCTGACTGAACAAAAGATACTTTTCCACTCACTGGGCCTGATGTTTTGACTAGTGTAGCCGAAGCTGTAGTAATGGTAACTGTTTTTCTATGTAGATTTATAAGACTCCTTTTAAGCATAGTTAAGATCAGAGGAAATTTTTTTTTTCACGCTTGCTATTAAAATGTGTATTACCGAAAATTAGACCACATTAATTGTTTTGTTCTTCTAAAAATTATCGTGACATGTTAGGTGTGTAGCGATTAGCTCGCGGCTAGAGAGTGAGTTGTTCACGCCCCTAATTATATAATTAAAATGAAGAGTATATACATATTTATATAACCGTCATTGTACAGCTGACCTAATTTTTGGGTTTACTACTATTAACGTTCACCTCTGTATCCTAAGTATAAAGTTAAGTAAGGTTTGTCAACAGCTCACAGACTTAAAATTTTATTTTCAATCATTAAAAGAAATTCACTAATTTTGCTTTCTAGAAGCATAGTATCCTTTTTATGCTAATTATATTATATATATTATATTTATATTATTCTTAGGCTAATTATATTATTTTCTTATTTATATTAGGCTAATTTATAAACTTAAAAATTATTCTATCTATGCACACACATAAAATTAAGATAGAAGCAAGTTAAGACAAACCAGAAATGGTGAAAATCAGAACTCATTTGTCTTGTATACAGTTAAAAACAAATTTTGTGATTACAGTTAAAATTTATTTTATAGTTCTTCTTCTTCAGGAGCGCAACAGCCCTTTGCAGGCCTTGGCTGCCTCAACAGCACGCCTTCTCCAGCTCCCTCTGTCCATGGCAACTCCCCTCCAGTGCTTAACTTTTAGGACTTTGAGGTCGTTTTCGGTGTCGTTGCGCCATCGAGTAGATGGTCTACCTCTAGAGCGGCACCCCTGAGGGTTCTTGAAGGTGGCAATTTTTACAGGGCTATCTTCAGAGCCTCTCCAGATATGGCCGAGCCATCTTAGTCGGTTGCTTCGGATTATCTGCATAATTTGAGGATGTTTATGGAGCCCATAAAGTTCAAAGTTGTACCGTGTTCGCCAACATCCCCCCTCTGGTATGGCACCAAAGATAGTTCTAAGTATCTTTCTTTCAAACGTTTCTATCGGGCGTTGGACGTCAAGGTTTAAAGTCCCGGTTTCGTTTCCGTATAGCAAGACAGGCAGAATGAGTGTCTTATATAATTTTAGTTTTGTTTTTCGGCTAATAACTATAGTTTGCTATAGTTCACTATAGTTTACAGTTGAGCTTGAAAACTTCATGAATTTGGTCTTGTCTTCGTTAATAGTTCTTGTTAAGTTTACACATAAATCCACTATTTCAGCAAATTAAATTTTAACCAAGTTACCTTTCAGCTAACTACGCGAAGAAAAAGTTTTGCTTAAATTACCGCATTATATGATAATAAATTTTTTTCAAAACAAAACCATAACTCTGTTAATAAAACCAAGTATTTAAACCATTTATTTGGTAATTTTTTTGTTAAAATTATAACAGTTTACCGGATACTCTAGCTTTCAAAATTATAGCTCTTATAACCTCACATTTGGTAAAAAATATAAAACTGAATAATAAATTTTCTGAACAAATGGTTTTTATACAGTGCTTCAAACTATCATGGTAAAATTACGAAATTTTACCACGTTTATCGCATTTCAACTCATATTATAAAATCTAAATTTTTTGTTATTTTTACCGAAAACATTACTAAACCACTTCGTTAAAAAATACTGGGCTTTTTGGTGTTCCCCTACAACCAGAAATAAAGTAAGTTTTACAATATTTTGGTAGTTTTGATTAAATTTTGTTTTCTAGCAAACATATCAACCAATCGTAGTATTTTTTATTAACAATTAATAATATTCAAGTTAATTATCGAAATCTAAATTTTCTCTACAACTCATCATAATTTCAAATAATAAATCTTATCGTTTTGCACAGTAAAACAAAATGAATATAGCGTGAAAAGAAAAAGAAGAAGAAAAAAGGTGCGTAAAAGGCAATAATAAAATTGCAATTAATTTTCGAACAAATTTGAATACTGGTATTAAGTTCATGAACAAAATCAGCCTTTACAGCACTTAAAATTTCAAATTAGTATTTGCATTTCTGTGTTCTGCAGAGTACAGTATTTTTTTATACCAGATTTTGCAGATAACAATTTCCAAACTAATAATAGAATAGTCATTTTTCTATTTCATAGCACTCCCTGTCCATTTTTTTATAATCCTTTGTAATTTTATTTTATAACTGTCGTTGATCAGCCGACCCGAATTTAAGCTTACGACTATCAATGTTCAACTTTGTATCCTTGTAATTTTGAATCTAATCCAAAAAATAAGTGAACTCCTGTACAAAAGTATAGGGAGCGAATTGCCTTCACGGAGAACTTTTTCATGGAACTGCACCGTGTTTCCGTGGCATGGTGAGGAAAACCGCGAAAACCTCCCACGGTTAGCAAGACGAAGATGGGACTCTAATCCACAATGCGTCTATCACTTTGAATATTTTATGTCAGCCGGGTACGAAATTCGTATCAACCAGCAACTCAAATGCTCAAAACTCATTAGTAGGCTAGCGTTCTTTCCCCTGAGCCACCACCGCTTATCCTTCGTAATTTGAAGCTTTTAAATCTTACACTTTTTGTACAGCAAAGCAAAATGTAAAGTTAAAATAAACACCCAAAAATAGCAGAGGGGATCTTCGCTTAGGGCTTTTTTATTTGGAGGGAAACGTATTATAACGTATAAACATATAGTAAATATTTCTTTCAGGATTCGGCTCAATAATTTAGTAGTTTTCCTCCCGCTGCTTATGAATATTTTCATATGAAAAATTTAATAAAAATACAATATATTAATAATTTTTTTTCAGAATATTTTTCGAATTAAAAAGATTAAATCCAGTTTAGAAGTAGCTGAGTTACCTCCTCAAAGTAAATATACTAAAAAATAGACATTCAAATGCATGAATTATAAAAGATCCAACATTTTACACATTTATGTCTAGATGGAATATTTAAATTATACTAATTTTTGAAGTTGCATAATAAGAAGACTTAGCATTTTTATTACCGTTAATTTTCTTCCTTTTTTTAATAATTTATTAACAGTGTCTAACTTCTGCCTGAAAAAAAGTTATTAAAAATTTCTTTACTTAGTAAAAAAAATGCTAACAAGAAATTTTAAAATAATCCTACTTAAAAATTAGTACTATAATGAGAAAAAAAATTTTATGATGCTTCTTCAGAGTTTTATAACAGTTAAACATCTGTTTACGTATTTGTTTAAGAAATATAATGTGCTTACGTTGTAAAAAATCAAGATCAAGGTTCAAGAAATATCGCAGTGATGCATGAACACAAAGCTTATTAAAAATTTATTAGATAAATTACTCAAATTTCTGAGGGTTCAAAGAATCTAATTTTTTGTTTTTGAATGTCTTTTTTTTTTTACCTGCCCACAAATATATCTGTTTATATTTGAAGCATTTGAAGAAACTTGATTAATTTGTATCATGTCTTACTAAACGTACTATTATCTCAATAGTTGTGAAGGACTGAAATAGTCGTTCGCTATGATTTAAATAATTTACAAACTTCGACTGTTTAGATAAAGAGCTGAAAGACAAAGAAAAGATCGGAAAATGATGTTGTGTGGCCTCGATCGTTATGTCCTTTTATTAACCGCAAAAAATAATAAGCTAGAAAGGTACTAATTTGAACAGTACATACCTATAAATGGTTTACATAAAGCATAAAAGTGAAGCTCTTTCCATTTTGAAGTCCTCCTCATCAAGTAAAGTTGTCTTACTTTTCAAAAAGAAGATCTTAATAGTAAATCTAAATTATTTTTTTTTTAAATTTAGAGTTTATTAATGTACTTATTTTTTTTTATTTACTTCTGTAATTTTCCATATCCGGTAGAAACACTTTTGTTTGATATTTTTTAAATTGCATTTTGAGCTGTAAGAGATTTTTACTCTGTATTACTTACGTTAAAACTGTTTTATGAGTAAACTACAAAATATGAGAGTTTTGTGTTGTTAGAGTTTTTATTTTTCATCTATTTACTTTTTTTGAGGAAAATAAGTAGTTTAATGGATATCTAATCACAAACGATTTAAAAAATGTAATTTCATTAAAATGTTAAATTATAATAATGATCAGCATCATTAGCAAAGAAGTAAAAAATGAAATTAATGTTTAGGGGAGCTTCATGCAAAGTAAAGTATAAGAAAATTAAACAAAGTGCCGATAAAGCCCAAGGCTTCTCAAGAACTACCACCAACAGGAAGGGATGAAAAACGCATAGCCGGACATCATTAATTTTCCTTTTTACCCTACAGAAAGGGGGTCTACAGCTGCACCCCATCAACAACTCATCCCCATTAAAAAAAATTTCAAATTCTTATTCTAAAACAAACGTATGTACTTCTTCTAGTAATCAATATTTAAATATCATGACGGACACACTAATATACATACAAATCTTTTTTATTCCTAAAATTGCATTGCGTAAAATTGATCCTTATGATTCTCATTTTGACATTACATTATAATAATACATATTGATTAATTCATATTGATACATAAAAAACTTAACATTTTTAGATGTGCAGAAAAAGAGTTCTAGTACTTACCACATACAAAAGTGTTTAAACTACAAATTACTAATTTTAGAGCATTCATTCCTAAAAATATTTAAATTATTATAATTTTATCGTTGTCCAGTCTGGGCAGCGAGGAGGCAGTGGGTAAATTTTGTATCTGTTTTTATATAAATAATTTGAAATAATATTTTCATTCAAGTTTTTTGAACAATCTATGATTTACCAGACTTGTCAATGAAAACTCCAATAAAAATGCATCATTAAAGCTTGCAAACATTCTCATCAATAACAATGTTATTTGTTTTACAGTAATTGTTTAAGAGTTTACCTAAATATGTTTCCTAAGAAGTCACTAAATTCTTTTCCTTCTTCAGTATTCATATTTATATAAGAAATTATGCTAAGACAAAGGACAGTAATTATGTATAAATTAACCATACAGGAATATAAAAAAACTTTAAGGTAATTTCATGTAAAAATATTAAAATCACTCCCTGATGAAAAGAAAAAGAAAAAAATTCATCTTGGGAAACAATCAACTACAAGTATAAGAAGATCAAAAATTATAGCCTGATTTGATCTTTGTGTGTTGCTTTTTATTAATGCTTATGTTAACCTGATTTTTTTCTTTTGACTCTTACAGATTTTTACTTGAGACTATAGTGTTGAAGTTGATCTAATCGATTAAGTTGCTCTCTGACCATTCCTAAAAATTTCCTTTCATATGAACTTGGAAAAAAAAAGGCTGCCGTGCTCACCGAACTTGATACTTGCTTTTTCTCTATATCTAATAAATTTTTTTCTATATCAAAAAATTGAAAGTTTTGGGAGTTAAACTTAACGTTTGCTATTCGTTTTGCATTTCTGCTCACTTAGAACTTTAAATTACTAAGGTGTGTAGAAAACCATACGGGGATTACAATGGAAGAAAAAAATTAACATTCGATAGTTAATTTGAGAATTTGTAACTTCTAAACTTGATGGGAAAATAGACCAAAGTTACTCTGTAGGCTGCAGGAATGCAACCAAGTTGAAATTTGGCATGCTGAAAGGACCAAATTTAATACAGAGTTTTTTAATTTTTTTTTTCATTTAAAGATTTTTTCCCTATATAATAAATATTTTTCCATTGGAAATTCATCCATTGGAATGTAGAGAAATTTATCTTTTACGCGATTTTCATAACTTCAAACTTCCCTTTTATACAATATTATAATAACAAGACATAAAATTTACAAAAAAGGAAGAAAAAAAATTTAATAAATATTGCCAAATCTAAATCTTAACATTTATATAGACGTTTTAAAAAATATTAGGAAAAAAGAGAGATAAAAACAGTTTCGAATATGATCTGGTATATCATATAAGATCATCATTATATATTATTAACAAGAAAAATTATTTCTTGTTTTAATTGCTATTGTTTCGCACATTTTGTTCTTAATTTAATTATTTATTCAAGTACATTTGGTTATTTTCAAATTAGCTATCATCTAATTTTTGTTAGGATTCTTAAAATAAAATATGCTTACGCGAAAATTATAATAGTTATATATTTTACAAACAAAATGATTTTTAATCAACTTTTAAGAACAAGGGAAAGGAACGGTTTATGTCCACTGCTTCTGGTTCTGAGATGAAAAAAAATTTGTGCACGGGCAGAAACTGCATCTTTATTGTGTAATAACTCTCTGCGAGAACCGATTTTTTCCTTGTTTTTATTTGCTAAACTAAGTAATCTTCAAAATGCAACTATTGGCAATACAATAGTAATTTTATAAAAGAAAGGGGGACCTAAACACTTTTCCTCTTTTAATCTACAATCATGAATGACAAGCAACTACTGTGGCTGATGAGTGAAACGAACAGGTAACGAAGCCTCCCAGTAGAAAAACAAAAAGATGCTTACAAATAATCTATGACGAAAAACTGTTATTTGTGAGTGTATGATGCACATTTAGAATCATTCTAAAAGTCGGACTGTGGAGGCTGATGAACTGTAGGCAAATCATTTGCTGCAGTTAAGGTATAAATCATCTCACAATCTAAAAATCATTTTATTAGTGAAACATGTGTAATTTATCTACTAAGGCGTGTTTTTGAAAAAGTTATTATTAGCATTAATTATTATTATCAGAATTCTACTTGACTAATTTTAAAAGAGTTCTACTAATTAAAAGGGAGGTATGAAAATGATTTTCTTTTGTAGCATGAAAATTGTCATTTATAGGCAGCAAGGTATACCGCTTTATTTTTCACCTGTTCGTGATTTAAAAATCTCCCCTAATAAGTCCTAATTACAAAATAATTTTATTTCATCTAAACAATTATGCCTTTTCAGAAATATTGAGATTCTGTATGTTCAACTATAAATTGGAAACTATACTAATATTTCAACTCGATAAAAGTCGAAATTTCGGTACTCTTAATGTTCTTTTTATATTTCAAACAGGGTTCTCCCACTAATCCCAGAGATTTAAAACATTTTACACATACTTATAGTTGTTAACTCCCCCAAAAAATTAGTTGCAAGAAATCTTTTTAATGTATGCATAGGAAACATTTTTTCCAAATCAGCATTGAAAATGATTAAATGTGTGTTTATTATTTTGTGTTGCCACTGCAAGTTATGTTTCTTTCATTATTCAATAGTTACTGGGAAAGAAGTAATTTTTTTCCATATGTCTTTTGATTTGAATATTAAATTGATTTAGTAGCAGAAAAAATTGGTAACTTTTTTTAAACTATGCTATCACTTTTGTACTATTTTCCGCTTTAATTAGAGTGCTATGTAAGTCTTGAATTAAATTATATGATAAATTTAACTATAAAGCAAAATTGAAAGGGAAAAAATTTTAATGTTTATTTTAGTCTAATTTGCTATTAAAAAAACTGAATTTAAAATAAAACTTTTTAAAATGAAATAATTCTAGTTTAAAAAAAAAACTATTTTGCTCTTTAATTGGTAAATGAAGTTGCTTATTTTTGTATTAAAGATTTTCCGAATGACACATTTTATGCTATCGCAACACATGAGTTATAAATTTCTTCGCTGCTTGATATGGATAGCGAAAGCTTTTGGTTTGAAGGTCAAGCCTGGTGGAAGGGGGGTTCCCCACCCGTCCTCCTCTCATTCTCTGGTCAAAAGCCACACCGATCAGTTTACAGACACCCGTGTAAATGTTTTTTGGCGAGATTTTAAGGAATCAAAAGCAAAGTAACCCTACAAAACCCCACACCTTGTCTTAGAGAAGCATGCTGTTTGGATTTTTTCTCACTTGAAACTTGTGTAGAAATTGAAGCTGCAAAACAACAGCAGCAACACCTCCTGAAGAACAAGAAACTTTAGAGTTTGCTAATTGAGCTTTAAATTTACATTTTTCCTGTTATTCCTTTTTGTGTTGTGTTTATGTAACTGCATGTAATTTTCATTTAAAATAATGTTCTTTATGTCACAAAAAAGTTCAGTTGTTTTGGAATCAAAGAAAATTTGGGTGCTTTAAAAAAATAAGAGTCAACTATATTCACTAAAAATTTTAAACCGATTTCGTTTTTGAATAGTTGAAAAAGTCGTTTGATTGTTATGTATTGATAAAACTTAATAGTTGAAAAAGTTCGGTGTCTAATATTTCCAACTTACTATCAAATTTATCACAACATAGCAAATTTTAAATATGGATATCCTTCTTGTTCAATTAACTCAACAATTCATTTTAAGCAGTTGGTACCTATAATGTATATGAATTTCTCATCTACAACGTCATCTATAATGCAAAATAAATAAACCTATAGATAAGGGTAAAACAAAAACATAAGAGTAAATTTTTTTGGAGAATCATGAAATAAAAAAAAATGGGAGTTCATAATTATGATTTCAAAGTTTACCCTCATCCTGCACTCAGGGGTGGAAGATCAAGTTTGTTATCCTAGACTGCTTATTTAAAATATTGCTTAAATCGTGTTGAAATGAATTTTACTTGTGTGATTATTATTTAAAACAATCCCTTTTACAGACAAAACGCATTTGCTTTTATATGCTTTATGAAGTTCTTTTGTGTTATTTATAACTATTATTTGCTATCAATTATTTTTATTATTTACTAAAGCATGTGTAGCTACTTGTAATATTAAAAACAATGTAGCTTTGATAATAATATTTTTAATAAATTATTTTAAATGTTTGGTGAATTCTATTGCTAATTCTTAAATATATTTTAATTTCAGCTGTTGTTGATTTCTTTTAAACTGTAATGTCACATTCTCCAAGATATGACTGCAAAACGAGATCCTGGAAGAAAATGATTAGTTTAATTGGAAGGTGTATTATCCCATTTTTGGTTCGACTATGGTCAAAGAAAATTTGAAAATGCTAAAGAAAAATTCTCATGTTTTGCTACTGCAGGATGGGAGGTTGCTGTGACCTTTCATACAGTTTCACTCTTGGCCATTCGTCATATTTATGAAAATTTATTTTCTCATGTTTTATTTAAACGTGTCTTTGTTTAAATTAAAAAATTTTTGTAGAAATTAAATTGTGAAACTCTAAGGATTGGTGAGCAATGAATAGAAGGGGGCATAGCCTTTAATGTAGTTAAAATAAACTAAGAAAAAAATATATATATATAGGCATAAAAATTGGAGTGTTAAATAAAACTTAGAGAAAAGAGTGAGAAGATTGCTGGAAAAGAACTGCTTTAGAATTTTCAATGACTGGCGTGCTAGAGTAGAACCCTCTTCTGATTTTTAAGAAAAACATTAAGAACTTAGCAGCGATAGAAATTACTCATCCATTAAATTTGTGGGAGACTCTTACAAAATTCCTTCGCTGCCATGAGAAGAAAAAGGTGGTGACTAATTTATGCTGTGAATTATCATTAATTTTAAACTAATCATTTTTCTACATCTGTTTATATGCTGGTTTTATTTTATTTATTGACTTGGAAAAATTAGGCGTAAAGTCACGTTTACTATATCTGTATTTATTTTATTATTCATCACTTCAATTACTTCATTATTGACCATAACAAGCTTATGAATTGTGAAAATATTAACAACAAAATGTCTTTTTTTCCATGTAAGGTGATAATTTACTTAGTCATTTATAATTCAATCAAATACATTTCATTTTCAATTGCCAATTAGTAGTATAAATTGTCTTACCATATTAAGTAATGCTTTATCATTCTGTATTTATACTCATTTAAATTTTGAAATTGAATAAAAGTATTAGAACAAACGATAAAATTTATATTTAGCTTATTGGTTTTATTTAACTATTTTTTCATTATTTTATTTCAAAAGCATCTTTTTCTTGTCACACAATATATTTAATTTTTTATACATCTCAATTAATTATTAAATATTTTCTTCAAACTTCAATCTCTGTTTTTTATCCGCGCATTCTGTTAAATTGATTTTAAATAAATCTTAGTTCGGGAACTAGGTTATTATTATTTTACAGATATAAACTTTTATTTTTCTTCAATAATGTATTTTTTCATGGCATGCATATCAGTAACTAAAGTTTACCATTTACTAAATAAGCAAGTAAGGTTTAAGCAATTAAAGTATATCCTGTCCTACGTTTAAGGCTCTTGATTTAAATTTTTTAAAGGAAAATTTTCTCCCCAGAGAATATTGTTTTTATTTATTTATATTTTAAAAAAGCATTTTTTTTTTTATGTAAGATGCTTGAATCCTTTTTTTCTTAAAAATTTTTTGTAAAATATTCTATAGTGAGAGAATTTGTTATCATGAGTGATATTGAGAAATTTTAATAATTTAGCTTTTTATTTATTTATTTCAGACATTTTTAATAATTTTTTGTGTGGCTTAGTTGTTTTTTTTTTAAGAAGATTTTATTAGTAAACTTTAATTCTTCAAGTAAACAAGTTCTCGAATATTTTAATATTTGTTTGATTTTACACCTTCTTTTAATGGAGTGAAAGGTTTTAATTCTAAATTTTTCCTTAAATTGAGTGGTTTCGTTCTTTTTTTTTTTAAGAGAGTATGTTTTTTATATAACAAGACTTTATTTATTTTTAGCAAAAATTATATGGAACACAGTGAAAGAGCGTCCGGCAACCTAATTCCATACATTTCCCCATGGAAAGGCACTGCCACGCGTGTTTCGGAAGCAAGGATTGGGACCCTTGGTTAATCTTTCACAATCAAGTTTATTCTAGTTTGATTTTCCATAAGAAAATTAATTCAATTTTATGTCAGAGAATGTGAATTATTTATTTTTTGTAAATATTACTTTTATTTTACAAACCTACTTAACTAGCAATAATATATTTTTTTTCTGAGATCATATTTTAAGTTTCATGTATTTTAAATTTGTTTTCTTTGTAACCTATTTATAATTCCTGATTCCTCTTTTTTTATTTTAGCATTTCTTACCTTCAGTCACCATACTTTTACATAAATGAAATTAATTAATAAGGAATTTTGCATACTTTGTCCTATTTTATTTGAGTGATTCTATGTATTCTTTAACCCTGTATTATATGTTTATTGACGAATATAAATTACTCAAAACTTTCACAAGAACCAACTTTCAAAATGTGTAATTCTGCAATATCATGCCATGACATGACGTATCATTAAATTTCAACCATTATTCAACTGTATCACAATTTATGTTGGGATTGGCTTTTCACCAGAAAATTAATTCTTGAAAGCATTGATAGCTCAATTAAAGATATAAAAATTAATTTACTTTCATTTTATGCTTTAAAATGTATTGTAAATATATAATGTTAAAAATCATGTTAAAATGAGAAAAACTAAAACAAAACTTGACATGTAATAAATTTTTTTGCACCATCAGAAATATTCAAGGACAATGATTGACATAACACGAAGTCTAATTGAGAGTATTGACCTGTAGTACACATATAAAAGTAGTATTTAAATAATTTCTGGAATTAAGCTGTGCTCCGTGCTGCACAATTTATTTTCTCATTTTAAAATGAGCTGAAAATTTGTGATTCGTTTATTTTGTTCAGCTTACTTAGTATGTTACCTAATGTATCTCTTATCTTTCATGAAATAAATACTTATAAATAGCAAAACACTATTTGGGCTTTTTTATACTGTGTCTTTAATTTTGTTCAATGCGTATTAAGTCTAATGAGTGTTCACATAAATTAGTTTATGTGAAATATTTATTTATACATTTTAAGAAAAATGATGTAGAGAGAATTTCCAAATTTCTGAAAAAATGAATTTATAAATCTTAAAACATTTGCATTACACCTTTTTCTGGAGCCTGTAGTGTGAGGACTAATTAGTATATATTTGTACTGGTTTTCACGATGGAAGCATGTAACAAATTAAATAATTTACTTTTAACAAAACAAGATCGTTTTTGTTTTTCATAAACCAGGAAATCCCTCATAGGAAAGAGTGTTCATAAATGAGTCAAATTTCAGTTAGTTTTGTAATAATTTCGATTTGATTTCTATAGCTCAAAATTGTATGTTTATTTTATATGTTTGGTTATCTGAAAAATTTATAAAAATTGGATTAGAAACTGCTTACTGTGAATAATAGATAAACAAAAAATGGAAATTTAGCCCATTCAATTCCAACACGTGAGGTTGAATGTGCCATTGTTAGTTATGAATGGGCCACATGAAATTCTATTAAGAAGTAAGTATCGACTTCTTTTTTTGACTAAATATAACAGATAATGATTTATCAAAACTAATTTTACATCTGTTAAAATGTATATCCTTGGTCTGTCTTTGACTTGAAAACACTGTCTATCTGAAACAAAAACTTATTTTAATTAAATTTCAAGTAATCAATTTCTAATAAACTAATATTCTGAAGAATTTAACATCAGGCAAAATTTTTCTTTAGAAATGAATATAAATTATGCCTTTTGAACTGCCATTTAATCTAAAATCTTTAAGAGCCATTTTAATAGTTTCATACATCAAGAAAAAAGAATTCTAAATAGAGAAAAAAAAGCAATCAAAAGCAAAATAATCTTCATAATCAGGGCAAAGGAGGTCCATTCAGTCGAAGGTATACTTTTTGTACATGTATTCAGAATTCTGAAGATCATTTAAATTCAAGCATTGACACATTTAAAGTTAGTCTACAAAAGGTTTTCTAGTTGTCATTAAATGACAGATATTTTTTAGGTAGTATTTTGTTTGCAGGAAGAAAAAAAAAGAAGTTGCAAATTTTTCACATTTGATGTGTTCGACAGAGCAAGTAACTCCACTTATCGGTAGCACTTAAATTTATTTCATGTAAATAAAAATACTTTTTCATATATTATTAGTGGCCAATTCATTACCACACTCCCCAATTTTTTATGTATATTAATTGTCACTTCAAAAGTTATATCTTGGCAAAAAAAAACAGCAATGCAAAAATATAGATTTTGTTCCATTTATATACCAAGCGTTTTTCATCAAATATTTAAATACTTATTTAAAAAATAATCTTTGTTTTATCAAAACAGATTTAAGAATAACAGGTTTAAATTTAGAAAACTGTATTTTCAATTGAAATCACAAAACAGAAGCGGATTACATTAGTCTAATTATAAATTTGTGGCAAGTAATATGTATGCATATACGTATAGTATATATGCATATACAGATGTGCAAAAAACTACATTTTTGTACATAATTACAACTACTTTATTATAAATATAGTTAACTACAACAACTTATTTTTAAAAAATATAGCGATTACTTTCCTATCTTTAGAAGACGACTTTGCTGGAGAACTTAAATCACACACTTGTTGAAAATGGTTTTGAATAAGGAAATTGTTTATTTAAACATGAATTATTATGAAATATTTATTCATGTTTACAGGAGCGAGTATGTAATTCTAAACCATTTTTAACAAATTACTTTAACCTTTAGCTTTATGTATTTCTCAACAGTATTTAAGAAACAGTAAAAAATCATAAATTATTTTCAATTTTGATAGGTGTTTAATGCTTTTTATTTACTCTAAAATACAAAGTGATTAAAAAATTACAGAAAATGTATATATTCCCTTCTATTGAATTAACATCAATGCTTCAGAAATGTACATTCACATATAATTTTAAACACAACAATAATTTTATTTTTAAAAGTGAGACAAAAATAATTATGCATTAAATAGAAATGATTTTTTATGTAAAAAAAAAATCAACATAATGTTCTGAGAAGAAACTCTACAACATAGGAATTCAAATTAGCATTTGGTGGATGTATAATGTCAAGGAGAAAAATATTTTTTTGACATAACAAGGTTTTCAACATATTGAGTGTATACTGTAATACACAATTCTCATTGCATCCTGATATATTTAAGTAAAAGCTTAATCCTTAATTAGAAAATATTCTTTGATTGTTGAATAATTTTCCTTCTATGCATTTTTTAAGAGATATGTCTTAACAAAACAAAAATAAATTATATAAAAGCTGACTTTTTTTCATAAGAATTTGCAAAATCAACAATCCTGCTCATAAGTCAAACATTTTAAAAAGGTAGACATTTCTTTATATTGCGGACAATTTTAGTTACAATAACCAGATATTATAATAATAATTTTTATTTTTATCCAACTTTTATCTGGGGTAGAAAATTCTTCATTGATGATACCACTACAATTCATTTATCAGTAAAAAAAATTGTGACAATTTATTACAAGTTACCAGCCAACATTAGCTTCTATAAGTACGTCTTAGTATAAAACAGGACCTTAAATAACACAACAATAAAACAACATATATTTACATATACATAATCGCATATATTTGATAAACAGATTAAAACTACATCTACTAATCAATAAACGCTATCTAAATTAATTTGATTTAAATTGTTCGATTTTAAATATCAATGAAATTTTCTTTCAAAGAACTAAGCTTGATAAAAAAAACTTGTTTAAAGAATGAGAAAATAGATATATAGTTTTTTTTTTTAATTAGGAGCAGAAAATTGTTTTAATCATTTATGTACTTCAATATCAAATTTATTTTCGAAGGGATAGCATAGAACAATTTTAAACTATAGCTATATCAGATAATGGACATAAAGAACATATAGCAATTATTTTATACCAATTAGTGCAAAGCAACTCGTTAAACCTATATATTAAATAGAAAGATCTAATGAAAAAAATATACATGCTTCAAATTGTCTGATCCAATTTTAAAAATTTTTTTTTTCCGTCCTATTTTATACTTTTTACATATGCTGTACTCTTACTTACCACTAAAAAATAAATAAAAAGGTAAAAATAAAAATTATCAAAAGAAAATGTATCATTTATTTATCATTTCTTGAAGATACAAAGGGAAAGCTTATTTTATAGAATATATATCCAAGGTACTTAATTCACTTTATATACAAGCTTACTAATATTTCACTGCAACTGTTTCAGTTTAAATAAATTTCAATTTAGAATTTAATGCTACTGTATTTAATTAAAAACTTCTTAAATTTAGAAAATATGTCCAATAGTACGTTGGTAGAAGTCATTTGATTGAAACACTGATAAGTATTGAACAATAGAAGCTAGCACTTGACTTGAAGAAAAGCCACAGTTTTGGGAAACATAACTTTTATTGAAGAACACAACGATTTTGTGTCACTTTGATGATTGTTCTCTCTCTAAAAATTAAATATTGTGCCCTCTTTCCCTGCCTAAGACCTGTTTTTATCCTTCCTCTCGGCAACGACGTTAGATATATGTTACGGTGAATGACCGAAGTCTCGACAATGTCGACATTCACCGGTGAATGTCAACAATCATATAGTCGCTTTGGTGAATGTCCGAAATATTTATTACATTCGATTTGATGTGAATTTATTCGTTGATATAATTACATTTATTCGATATTTTAATACTTACTGACGATAGATCAGAAGAAACATCAGTGTTTGGAGTATCGGACCATACATTTACATTTGCTCGGTATACCCGACACTGATGTTTTATTAAGGTTAAGTGCCACTGCCCGGTATACCCGACACTGATGTTTTTTTTAAGGTCAAGTGCCATTGCCCGGTATATATTTGCCCGATACTCCAAACACTGATGTTTCTTCTAATCTATCGTCAGTAAGTATTAAAATACAAAATAAATATATCAAATAAATATAATAATCTCAAGGAATAAATTATTATTATAAAATTGGATATAACAAATATTTCGGACATTCACCAAAGCGACTATGTGATTGTTGACATACACCGGTGAGGGTCCGAATGTACAAGAATGTAATGAAATATTCTATCTTTCACCTACGTATTTGGTGTTTGTCGGCATTCACTAGTAAAAGTCAACAACCACCTATTTCGGTCATTCGCCGTAACATATATATTAAAGAATGCATCAACGTGACACATAAAAAAAAAGCAAGATACTAAAAGAAAGAGCCAGAACAGATTTACAAAGACATATTGTTAGCTCAAAAGACATAATATAAAATTTATCATTTAATTCAGTCAATTGAGCATAAAAATATTATACAATCGAATAAACTTAAAATACAATATTCTTTTAATCTTTAAAGACATTCTAATTTATAAAATTTGCAACACAAGAAAGATTTTTTTTTTTAAAGTAGCTGACTCAATTTTAACTGTTAAGTCTTTAAGATGATTTTGATGTGCAAGACATTCCAAAGATTAATATTTTTCAGAAATATTATTTCAATGCCCACCACTTTTGGCAACATATGGCACGTGACAGGCATTATTGTTTATTTCTGTTTTGTAGGTCCCATTAAGGTGGATAAACGTCAACCCTAAAAGGACAGATAGATTACATCTATGCACTAAGCTGGATTCGAACCCAGTACCTTCCAGGTACAAGACCAATTACAGCGTGGTCAGCACTTTAAAAAACATAAAACACCATATTTGAATTAATTGTATTAATTTATTAACACAGAAACTGTTCTACACGAACAGTTTCTGTGTTAATAAATTCGATTAAAAGCACAATAAAATTGGACATATATCCAAATTTTAGTACAGTATTTATTTCAAATCAATGCTTGAAATTGGTTAGGATCAGTGACTTACATTTTGTACCAATATGATATTTTAACATAAAATGCCAATTCTATACGTGCAATTATATTCTTCTCAACAAAAACTACAAATTCAATAGTATACAAATCTTACTTTCTGTTTTAAATTAATAATAATAAAAAAAAAAAGTTGTGTTACCTGTAATAGTAGGCAAAAAAGAAACGAAACTTGATTTACAGCATTTTTGAAAACAATTTACAAAAATAGCACCTTTTTTTAAATTAACTTTTATTTAGTACACACTTAAGTACATTAATATTGATAAAAATGATCCAGAAATTAAGCAATCAATGTACTTTTTATTCCCATTTAAATTATAATTGATTTATTCTAAGAAGAAAGAATACAGTTTTCCACTTGATTAAAAGAACAAAGCACTATTAATTCAGGTTATAAAGTAGCAGTAAAGCATAAGCAAATAATTCATATAATGAGGATTGAACGGTTGTTGATTTGAAATGAGGTCAGGAATCTCCAAAGACAGTATTTGGCCGCTTTTAATCAAATAGTAAAGCCTTTTTAACACGAAAAAGACAGTCTTACAGTAACAATATTTTACGAAATCAGACACAAAAATGCACTTTCTCTGAGTAAACCAACCTAATTTTTTTTAGTGATGTAGATGTCTGACCCCCAAGATATTGGGGGCAGCCGGAACTCTGGAAATACGGTTCCAATAGTTTGGACAGAAGATAATTCCAAAATTTGGATCCCTTCATGTTAAATTTTTTTTGTTGAGTACTTTTAAAACGAATTGAAAAATTTATGTTCACAATAGTAAAATTCCTTTATTTAAATTTAATTCCACTCAAAATATATCTTGTAGTAAAGGATATTTGTTTTTTTATTTAATATAAGTCTTAAAATTTTTGAATTGTATAGTAGATATTTTTTTTTATATCATTTTAAAGAAACAAATTTAAATAGCAAAATTTCAGTAAAATCGGTCAATTAGTGAAAAGTTAAATTTTGAAAAAAAATTTCTACCTTGCAGTTCAATTTTTCGACTATTATTAAATAAAATAATTAGCATTTACTAAAAGTTATATTTTGCATAGAATTTTCTTTTGGATAAACGAATTATATAAAAGAGAGCAAAAATGTTTCAAATTCTTTTTATAATTTTTCGAGATATGGTGAAATACACAAAAAGTAAAATTAACATTAATTGTTCTAAACATTGGACTGCTCTCTTGAAGAAACTATTGGGACATTACCTCCCAGAACTACAACGTACTGCTGTGCTAGTTTTGGAGCTCCGTCTTTCGATAGCGCTATGCATGCTCTCCAGAAAAACTTTAGTTAAATAGGAGATATATGAGAACGATAAAGTCTGAGCTCAGTCACATTTTCATTATTTATTCATTTTGTACACGAAACTAGCGTTAATGTAATATATAAAACTGTTTTAAATGAAAATGTATAATCCAAAAAGCAGAGCCGTTTAGGGGGCCCTCGGCCTGTCTTCATTAGGGGGCTCTTTATGAGTAATTTCAAAGAAAAAATTTCACTTTTGAATAATTTTTATTTTAGGAAAGTAAAACATTTATACATTATTATAAAAGCTTTACTTACATTATTTTCATCAAAAGTTTAAGGTAGCAATACTTTTTACGCGCTTTGAGAGGATAAGTCTTCTATCACATTGCTAAAATCAATTTCCTGCACATCATTTTCAATGCTCATGCTGACTCATTTTTTCTTAAGTCATTTTTTAGTTCATTTTTAATCAAGTTCAGAATGGAGAATAAACGTGCGCAGCTTCATATAGTTACCATGAGTGACAAATGTCCAATGCCACGCTTGAAAAAATATGATAACGTCAATGTATGGAAAAGTGTCTATCTCTAATAGGTCTATAAAAATTTTTCTTTGCAGGGTCGTTCGACTCATAGAGGCGAACTTTCCGTCCGAGTTTGAAAATTATAACTTAATATTAGAGGGAGTTAGACGGACTTGAAATTTGAACCTTTTTCCCGCCATTTTATTTTATTTTTTATTCCATTATGCGCTCTTTCACCAAAAAAAACACTTGATTTCAAACACAGAACACATTTTGCATGCTAAACCATCGTGAAAATATTGCAAAAGAAATTCAAAAAATTATATAATGAAAATAAACTAATTTTTCGGCATTTTTCGAATTTTTAAGCATTATTTGAAATTTCCCCAATAAAAAAAATTATTTTTATTTATAGGATCCTTTAATATATCGAAAAACACATTAAATAAATAATATAATGTAAAAAAAAGAAAAGAAAAAAATATAAAAAATTTTAAAAATTGACCTCAGCCGCGGTTCGAACCTGCACCCCCTCGCTTAAGGCGTAAGTCACTAGCAAAGTGGACTTAGCCGTTGAACCACGTTTTTACGGTAATCGGTCTACTAGATAGATTCAAGTACTTTCTGCCGGTAAGCTAAACAAAACACATAAGGGGCGTTTGCAGCCCCCCTAATAGGTCTATAAAAAATTTTCTTTGTAGGGTGGTTCGGCTCATAGAGGCGAAATTTCCATCCGAGTTGGAAATTTATAGCTTAATAATAAAGGGAGTTAGATGGACTTGAAATTTGAACCTTTTTCCCGCCATTTTTTTTTTTTTTTATTCCATTATGCGTTCTTTCATCAAAAAAAAAAACACTTGATTTCAAACACAGAACACATTTCGCATGCTAAACCATCGTGAAAATATTGTAAAAGAAATTTAAAAAATAGTATAATTAAAATAAACTAATTTTTCGGGATTTTTCGAATTTTTAAGCATTATTTGAAATTTTCCGAATAAAAAAAATTATTTTTTACATATAGGATCCCTTAATATATCGAAAAACACATTAAATAAATAATAGAATGTAAAAAAAAGAAAAGAATATAAAAAATTTTAAAAATTGACCTCAGCCGGGGTTCGAACCTGCACCCCCTCGCTTAAGGCGTAAGTCACTAGCAAGTGGTCTTAGCCGTTGAACCACTTTTTTACGGAGATCGGTCTACTACATAGATTCAAGTACCTTCTCCCGCGGTAAGCTAAACAAAAGACTTAAGGGGCGTTTGCAGCCCCCCTAATAGGAGTTTAAAAATTTTCCTTTGTAGGGTGGTTCGGCTCATAGAGGCCAACTTTCCGTCCGAGTTTGAAAATTATAACTTAATATTAGAGGGAGTTATACGGAATTGAAATTTGAACCTTTTTCCCGCCATTTAATTTTATTTTTTATGCCATTATGCGTTCTTTCACCAAGAAAGACACTTGATTTTAAGCATTGAACACATTTCGAGTGCTAAACTATCGTGAAAATATTGTAAAAGGAGTTTAAAAAAATAATATAATAAAAATCAACTATTTTTACAGGATTTTTCCTGTTTTTAAGCATTATTTGAAATTTCCCGAGTAAAAAAAATTATTTTTTACATATAGGATTCTTTAATATATCGAAAAACACATTAAATAAATAATATAATGTAAAAAAAAAGATAAGAAAAAAAAATTTAAAAATTGACCTGAGCCGGGGTTCGAACCTGCACCTCCTCGCTTAAGGCGTAAGTCGCTTATACGCAGTCATAACCGTTGAACCACGCATACACGGAGATCGGGCTACTACATAGATTAAAGTACCTTCTCCCGGCTAGCTAAGGAAAAGACTTAAGGGGCGTTTGCAGCCCCCCTAATAGGTCTATAAAAAATTTTCTTTGTAAGGTGGTTCGGCTCATAGAGCCCAAATTTCCGTCCGAGTTTGAAATTTATAACTTAATAATAAAGTGAGTTAGATGGACTTGAAATTTGAACCTTTTTCCCGCCATTTTATTTATTTTTTATTCCATTATGCGTTCTTTCACCAAGAAAGACACTTGATATTAAGCATGGAACACATTTCGAATGCTAAACTATCGTGAAAATATTGTAAAAGGAGTTTAAAAAAATAATATAATAAAAATAAACTATTTTTACAGGATTTTTCCTGTTTTTAGGCATTATTTGAAATTTCCTGAATAAAAAAAAATTATTTTTTACACATAGGATCCTTTAATATATCGAAAAACACATTAAATAAATAATATAATGGGAAAAAAAGAAAAGAAAAAATATATAAAAAAATTTAAAAATTGACCTCAGCCGGGGTTCGAACCTGCACCCCCTCGCTTAAGGCGTAAGTCGCTTATACGCAGTCTTACCCGTTGAACCACGTTTATACGGTGATCGGGCTACTACATAGATTCAAGTACCTTCTCCCGGTAAGCTAAGCAAAAAACTTAAGGGGCGTTTGCCCCTAATAGGTCTATAAAAATTTTTCTTTGCAGGGTCATTCAACTCATAGAGGCGAACTTTCCGTCCGAGTTTGAAAATTATAGCTTAATATTAGAGGGAGTTAGACGGACTTCCAATTTGAAACTTTTTCCCGCCATTTTATTTTATTTTTTATTCCATTATGCGTTCTTTCACCAAGAAAGACACTTAAATTTAAGCATGGAACTCATTTCGAATGCTAAACTATCGTGAAAATATTGTAAAAGGAGTTTAAAAAAATAATATAATAAAAATAAACTATTTTTACAGGATTTTTCCTGTTTTTAGGCATTATTTGAAATTTCCTGAATAAAAAAAAATTATTTTTTACACATAGGATCCTTTAATATATCGAAAAACACATTAAATAAATAATATAATGGGAAAAAAAGAAAAGAAAAAATATATAAAAAAATTTAAAAATTGACCTCAGCCGGGGTTCGAACCTGCACCCCCTCGCTTAAGGCGTAAGTCGCTTATACGCAGTCTTACCCGTTGAACCACGTTTATACGGTGATCGGGCTACTACATAGATTCAAGTACCTTCTCCCGGTAAGCTAAGCAAAAAACTTAAGGGGCGTTTGCCCCTAATAGGTCTATAAAAATTTTTCTTTGCAGGGTCATTCAACTCATAGAGGCGAACTTTCCGTCCGAGTTTGAAAATTATAGCTTAATATTAGAGGGAGTTAGACGGACTTCCAATTTGAACCTTTTTCCCGCCATTTTATTTTATTTTTTATTCCATTATGCGTTCTTTCACCAAGAAAGACACTTGAATTTAAGCATGGAACACATTTCAGATGCTAAACTATCGTGAAAATAATGTAAAAGGAGTTTAAAAAAATAATATAATAAAAATAAACTATTTTTACAGGACTTTTCCTGCTTTTAAGCATTATTTGAAATTTCCCGAATAAAAAAAATTATTTTTTGCATATAGGATCCTTTAATATATCGAAAAACACATTAAATAAATAGTATAAAGTAAAAAAAAAAGAAAAGAAAAAAATATAAAAAATTTTAAACATTTACCTCAGCCGGGGTTCGAACCTGCACCCCCTCGTTTAAGGCGTATGTCACTAGCACGTGGTCTTGGCCGTTGAACCACGCTTATACGGTGATCGGGCTACTACATAGATTCAAGTACCTTCTCCCGGTAAGCTAACCAAAAAACTTAAGGGGCGTTTGCAGCCCCCCTAATAGGTGTATAAAAATTTTTCTTTGCAGGGTCGTTCGACTCATTGAGGCAAACTTTCCGTCCGAGTTTGAAAATTATAACTTAATATTAGAGGGAGTTAGACGGACTTCAAATTTGAAATTTTTTCCCGCCATTTTATTTTATTTTTTATTCCATTATGCGTTCTTTCACCAAGAAAGACACTTGAATTTAAGCATGGAGCACATTTCGAATGCTAAACTATCGTGAAAATAATGTAAAAGGAGTTTAAAAAAATAATATAATAAAAATAAACTATTTTTACAGGATTTTTCCTGTTTTTAGGCATTATTTGAAATTTCCCGAATAAAAAAAAATTATTTTTTACATATAGGATCCTTTAATATATCGAAAAACACATTAAATAAATAATATAATGAGAAAAAAAGAAAATAAAAAATATATAAAAAATTTTAAAAATTGACCTCAGTCGGGGTTCGAACCAGCACCCCCTTGCTTAAGGGGTAAATCAATAGCAAGTGGTCATAGCCGTTGAACCACGTTTTTACGGTGATCGGTCTACTTCATAGATTCAAGTACCTTCTGCCGGTAAGCTAAACAAAAAACTTAAGGGGCGTTTGCAGCCCCCCTAATAGGTCTATAAAAAATTTTCTTTGTAGGGTGGTTCGGCTCATAGAGGCGAAATTTCCGCCCGAGTTTGAAATTTATAGCTTAATAATAAAGGGAGTTAGATGGACTTGAAATTTGAACCTTTTTCCCGCCATTTTATTGTATGTTTTATTCCATTATGCGTTCTTTCGCCAAAAAAAAAAGCCCTTGATTTCAAACGCAGAACACATTTCGCATGCTAAACCATCGTGAATATATTGTAAATGAAATTTAAAAAATAATATATATTAAAATAAACTAATTTTTCGGGATTTTTCGAATTTTTAAGCATTATATGAAATTTCCCGAATAAAAAAAATTATTTTTATTTATAGGATCCTTTAATATATCGAAAAACACATTAAATAAATAATATAATGTAAAATAAGCAAAAGAAAAAAATATAAAAAATTTTAAAAGTTGACCTCAGCCGGGGTTCGAACCTACACCCCCTCGCTTAAGGCGTATGTCACTAGCACGCGGTCTTAGGCGTTGAACCACGTTTATACGGTGAGCGGGCTACTACATAGATTCAAATACCTTCTCCCGGTAAGCTAAGCAAAAATCTTAAGGGGCGTTTGCTGCCCCCCTAATAGGTCTATAAAAATGTTTCTTTGCAGGGTCGTTCGACTCATAGAGGCAAACTTTCTGTCCGAGTTTGAAAATTATAACTTAATATTAGAGGGAGTTAGACGGACTTCAAATTTGAACCTTTTCCCCGCCATTTTATTTTATTTTTTTATTCCATTATGCGTTCTTTCACCAAGAAAGACACTTGAATTTAAGCATGGAACACATTTCGAATGCTAATATATCGTGAAAATAATGTAAAAGGAGTTTAAAAAAATAATATAATAAAAATCAACTATTTTTACAGGATTTTTCCTGTTTTTAAGCATTATTTGAAATTTCCCGAGTAAAAAAAATTATTTTTTACATATAGGATTCTTTAATATATCGAAAAACACATTAAATAAATAATATAATGTAAAAAAAAAGATAAGAAAAAAAAATTTAAAAATTGACCTGAGCCGGGGTTCGAACCTGCACCTCCTCGCTTAAGGCGTAAGTCGCTTATACGCAGTCATAACCGTTGAACCACGCATACACGGAGATCGGGCTACTACATAGATTAAAGTACCTTCTCCCGGCTAGCTAAGGAAAAGACTTAAGGGGCGTTTGCAGCCCCCCTAATAGGTCTATAAAAAATTTTCTTTGTAAGGTGGTTCGGCTCATAGAGCCCAAATTTCCGTCCGAGTTTGAAATTTATAACTTAATAATAAAGTGAGTTAGATGGACTTGAAATTTGAACCTTTTTCCCGCCATTTTATTTATTTTTTATTCCATTATGCGTTCTTTCACCAAGAAAGACACTTGATATTAAGCATGGAACACATTTCGAATGCTAAACTATCGTGAAAATATTGTAAAAGGAGTTTAAAAAAATAATATAATAAAAATAAACTATTTTTACAGGATTTTTCCTGTTTTTAGGCATTATTTGAAATTTCCTGAATAAAAAAAAATTATTTTTTACACATAGGATCCTTTAATATATCGAAAAACACATTAAATAAATAATATAATGGGAAAAAAAGAAAAGAAAAAATATATAAAAAAATTTAAAAATTGACCTCAGCCGGGGTTCGAACCTGCACCCCCTCGCTTAAGGCGTAAGTCGCTTATACGCAGTCTTACCCGTTGAACCACGTTTATACGGTGATCGGGCTACTACATAGATTCAAGTACCTTCTCCCGGTAAGCTAAGCAAAAAACTTAAGGGGCGTTTGCCCCTAATAGGTCTATAAAAATTTTTCTTTGCAGGGTCATTCAACTCATAGAGGCGAACTTTCCGTCCGAGTTTGAAAATTATAGCTTAATATTAGAGGGAGTTAGACGGACTTCCAATTTGAACCTTTTTCCCGCCATTTTATTTTATTTTTTATTCCATTATGCGTTCTTTCACCAAGAAAGACACTTAAATTTAAGCATGGAACTCATTTCGAATGCTAAACTATCGTGAAAATATTGTAAAAGGAGTTTAAAAAAATAATATAATAAAAATAAACTATTTTTACAGGATTTTTCCTGTTTTTAGGCATTATTTGAAATTTCCTGAATAAAAAAAAATTATTTTTTACACATAGGATCCTTTAATATATCGAAAAACACATTAAATAAATAATATAATGGGAAAAAAAGAAAAGAAAAAATATATAAAAAAATTTAAAAATTGACCTCAGCCGGGGTTCGAACCTGCACCCCCTCGCTTAAGGCGTAAGTCGCTTATACGCAGTCTTACCCGTTGAACCACGTTTATACGGTGATCGGGCTACTACATAGATTCAAGTACCTTCTCCCGGTAAGCTAAGCAAAAAACTTAAGGGGCGTTTGCCCCTAATAGGTCTATAAAAATTTTTCTTTGCAGGGTCATTCAACTCATAGAGGCGAACTTTCCGTCCGAGTTTGAAAATTATAGCTTAATATTAGAGGGAGTTAGACGGACTTCCAATTTGAACCTTTTTCCCGCCATTTTATTTTATTTTTTATTCCATTATGCGTTCTTTCACCAAGAAAGACACTTGAATTTAAGCATGGAACACATTTCAGATGCTAAACTATCGTGAAAATAATGTAAAAGGAGTTTAAAAAAATAATATAATAAAAATAAACTATTTTTACAGGACTTTTCCTGCTTTTAAGCATTATTTGAAATTTCCCGAATAAAAAAAATTATTTTTTGCATATAGGATCCTTTAATATATCGAAAAACACATTAAATAAATAGTATAAAGTAAAAAAAAAAGAAAAGAAAAAAATATAAAAAATTTTAAACATTTACCTCAGCCGGGGTTCGAACCTGCACCCCCTCGTTTAAGGCGTATGTCACTAGCACGTGGTCTTGGCCGTTGAACCACGCTTATACGGTGATCGGGCTACTACATAGATTCAAGTACCTTCTCCCGGTAAGCTAACCAAAAAACTTAAGGGGCGTTTGCAGCCCCCCTAATAGGTGTATAAAAATTTTTCTTTGCAGGGTCGTTCGACTCATTGAGGCAAACTTTCCGTCCGAGTTTGAAAATTATAACTTAATATTAGAGGGAGTTAGACGGACTTCAAATTTGAAATTTTTTCCCGCCATTTTATTTTATTTTTTATTCCATTATGCGTTCTTTCACCAAGAAAGACACTTGAATTTAAGCATGGAGCACATTTCGAATGCTAAACTATCGTGAAAATAATGTAAAAGGAGTTTAAAAAAATAATATAATAAAAATAAACTATTTTTACAGGATTTTTCCTGTTTTTAGGCATTATTTGAAATTTCCCGAATAAAAAAAAATTATTTTTTACATATAGGATCCTTTAATATATCGAAAAACACATTAAATAAATAATATAATGAGAAAAAAAGAAAATAAAAAATATATAAAAAATTTTAAAAATTGACCTCAGTCGGGGTTCGAACCAGCACCCCCTTGCTTAAGGGGTAAATCAATAGCAAGTGGTCATAGCCGTTGAACCACGTTTTTACGGTGATCGGTCTACTTCATAGATTCAAGTACCTTCTGCCGGTAAGCTAAACAAAAAACTTAAGGGGCGTTTGCAGCCCCCCTAATAGGTCTATAAAAAATTTTCTTTGTAGGGTGGTTCGGCTCATAGAGGCGAAATTTCCGCCCGAGTTTGAAATTTATAGCTTAATAATAAAGGGAGTTAGATGGACTTGAAATTTGAACCTTTTTCCCGCCATTTTATTGTATGTTTTATTCCATTATGCGTTCTTTCGCCAAAAAAAAAAGCCCTTGATTTCAAACGCAGAACACATTTCGCATGCTAAACCATCGTGAATATATTGTAAATGAAATTTAAAAAATAATATATATTAAAATAAACTAATTTTTCGGGATTTTTCGAATTTTTAAGCATTATATGAAATTTCCCGAATAAAAAAAATTATTTTTATTTATAGGATCCTTTAATATATCGAAAAACACATTAAATAAATAATATAATGTAAAATAAGCAAAAGAAAAAAATATAAAAAATTTTAAAAGTTGACCTCAGCCGGGGTTCGAACCTACACCCCCTCGCTTAAGGCGTATGTCACTAGCACGCGGTCTTAGGCGTTGAACCACGTTTATACGGTGAGCGGGCTACTACATAGATTCAAATACCTTCTCCCGGTAAGCTAAGCAAAAATCTTAAGGGGCGTTTGCTGCCCCCCTAATAGGTCTATAAAAATGTTTCTTTGCAGGGTCGTTCGACTCATAGAGGCAAACTTTCTGTCCGAGTTTGAAAATTATAACTTAATATTAGAGGGAGTTAGACGGACTTCAAATTTGAACCTTTTCCCCGCCATTTTATTTTATTTTTTTATTCCATTATGCGTTCTTTCACCAAGAAAGACACTTGAATTTAAGCATGGAACACATTTCGAATGCTAATATATCGTGAAAATAATGTAAAAGGAGTTTAAAAAAATAATATAATAAAAATAAACTATTTTTACAGTATTTTTCCTGTTTTTAAGCATTATTTGAAATTTCCCGAATAAAAAAAAATTATTTTTTACATATAGGATCCTTTAATATATCGAAAAACACATTAAATAAATACTATAATGTAAAAAAAAGAAAGGAAAAAAATATATAAAATTTTAAAAATTGACCTCAGCCGGGGTTCGAACCTGCACCCCCTCGCTTAAGGCGTATGTCACTAGCACGTGGTCTTAGCCGTTGAACCACTCTTATACGGTGATCGGGCTACTACATAGATACAAGTACCTTCTCCCGGTAAGCTAAGCAAGAAACTTAAGGGGCATTTGCAGCCCCCCTAATAGGTCTATAAAAATTTTTCTTTGCAGGGTCGTTCTACTCATAGAGGCGAACTTTCCGTCCGAGTTTGAAAATTATAACTTAATGTTAGAGGGAGTTAGACGGATTTTAAATTTGAACCTTTTTCCCGCCATTTTATTCCATTATGCATTCTTTCACCAAGAAAGACACTTGAATTTAAGCATGGAACACATTTCGAATGCTAAACTATCGTGAAAATAATGTAAAAGGAATTTGAAAAAATAATATAATAAAAATAAACTATTTTTACAGGATTTTTCCTGTTTTTACGCATTATTTGAAATTTCCCGAATAAAAAAATTATTTTTTGCATATAGGATCCTTTAATATATCGAAAAACACATTAAATAAATAATATAAAGTAAAAAAAAAGAAAAGAAAAAAATATAAAAAATTTTAAAAATTGACCTCAGCCGGGGTTCGAACCTGCACCCCCCTCGCTTAAGGCGTATGTCACTAGCACGTGGTCCTAGCCGTTGAACCACGTTTATACGGTGATCGGGCTACTACATAGATTCAAGTACCTTCTCCCGGTAAGCTAAGCAAAAAACTTAAGGGGCGTTTGCAGCCCCCCTAATAGGTCTATAAAAAATTTTCTTTGCAGGGTCGTTCGACTCATAGAGGCGAACTTTCCGTCCGAGTTTGAAAATTATAACTTAATATTAGAGGGAGTTAGACGGACTTCAAATTTGAACCTTTTTCCCGCCATTTTATTTTATTTTTTATTCCATAATGCGTTCTTTCTCCAAGAAAGACACTTGAATTTAAGCATGGAACACATTTCGAATGCTAAACTATCGTGAAAATAATGAAAAAGGAGTTTAAAAAAATAATATAACAAAAATAAACTAATTTTACAGGATTTTTCCTGATTTTAAGCATTATTTGAAATTTCCCGAATAAAAAAAATTATTTATTACATATAGGATCCTTTAATATATCGAAAAACACATTAAATAAATAGTATAAAGTAAAAAAAAAGAAAAGAAAAAAATATAAAAAATTTTAAAAATTGACCTCAGCCGGGGTTCGAACCTGCACCCCCTCGCTTAAGGCGATTGTCACTAGCACGTGGTCTTAGGCGTTGAACCACGTTTATACGGTAATCGGGCTACTACATAGATTCAAGTACCTTCTCCCGGTAAGCAAAGCAAAAAACTTAAGGGGCGTTTGCAGCCCCCTAATAGGTCTATTAAAAATTTTTCTTTGCAGGGTTGTTCGACTCATAGAGGCAAACTTTCCGTCCGAGTTTGAAAATTATAACTTAATATTAGAAGGAGTTAGACGGACTTCAAATTTGAACCTTTTTCCCGCCATTTTATTTTATTTTTTATTCCATTATGCGTTCTTTCACCAAGAAAGACACTTGAATTTAAGCATGGAACACATTTCGAATGCCAAACTATCGTGAAAATAATGTAAAAGGAGTTTAAAAAAATAATATAATAAAAATAAACTATTTTTACAGGATTTTTCCTGTTTTTAAGCATTATTTGAAATTTCCCGAATAAAAAAAAATATTTTTTACATATAGGATCCTTTATTATATCGAAAAACACATTAAATAAATAGTATAATGTAAAAAAAAGAAAAGAAAAAAATATAAAAAATTTTAAAAATTGACCTCTGCCGGGGTTCGAACCTGCACCCCCTCGCTTAAGGCGTATGTCACTAGCACGTGGTCTTAGCCGTTGAACCACGTTTATACGGTGATCGGGCTACTACATAGATTCAAGTACCTTCTCCCGGTAAGCTAAGCAAAAACCTTAAGGGGCGTTTGCAGCCCCCCTAATAGGTCTATAAAAATTTTTCTTTGCAGGGTCGTTCGACTCATAGAGGCGAACTTTCCGTCCGAGTTTGAAAATTATAACTTAATATTAGAGGGAGTTAGACGGACTTCAAATTTGAACCTTTTTCCCGCCATTTTATTTTATTTTTTATTCCATTATGCGCTCTTTCACCAGGAAAGACACTTGAATTTAAGCATGGAACACATTTCGAATGCTAAACTATCGTGAAAATAATGTAAAAGGAGTTTAAAAAAATAAAATAACAAAAATAAACTATTTTTACAGGATTTTTCCTGTTTTTAAGCATTATTTGAAATTTCCCGAATAAAAAAAATTAATTTTTACATATAGGATCCTTTAATATATCGAAAACACATTAAATAAATAGTATAATATAAAAAAAAGAAAAGAAAAAAATATAAAAAATTTTAAAAATTGTTCCAGCCGGGGTTCGAACCTGCACCCCCTCGCTTAAGGCGTATGTCACTAGCACGTGGTCATAGCCGTTGAACCACGTTTATACGGTGATCGGGCTACTACATAGATTCAAGTACCTTCTCCCGGTAAGCTAAGCAAAAAACTTAAGGGGCGTTTGCTGCCCCCCTAATAGGTCTATAAAAATGTTTCTTTGCAGGGTCGTTCGACTCATAGAGGCAAACTTTCTGTCCGAGCTTGAAAATTATAACTTAATATTCGAGGGAGTTAGATGGGCTTGAAATTTGAACCTTTTTCCCGCCATTTTATTTTATTTTTTATTCCATTATGCGTTCTTTCACCAAGAAAGACACTTGAATTTAAGCATGGAACACATTTCGAATGCTAAACTATCGTGAAAATAATGTAAAAGGAGTTTAAAAAAATAATATAATAAAAATAAACTATTTTTACAGGATTTTTCCTGTTTTTAAGCATTATTTGAAATTTCCCGAATAAAAAAAAATATTTTTTACATATAGGATCCTTTAATATATCGAAAAACACATTAAATAAATAGTATAATGTAAAAAAAGGAAAAGAAAAAAATATAAAAAATTTTGAAAATTGACCTCAGCCGGGGTTCGAACCTGCTCCCCCTCGCTTAAGGCGTATGTCACTAGCACGTGGTCTTAGCCGTTGAACCACGTTTATACGGTGATCGGGCTACTACATAGATTCAAGTACCTTCTCCCGGTAAGCTAAGCAAAAAACTTAAGGGGCGTTTGCAGCCCCCCTAATAGGTTTATAAAAAATTTTCTTTGCAGGGTCGTTCGACTCATAGAGGCAAACTTTCCGCCCGAGTTTGAAAATTATAACTTAATATTAGAGGGAGTTAGACGGACTTCAAATTTGACCCTTTTCCGGCAATTTCTTTTATTTTTTATTCCATTATGCGTTCTTTCACCAAGAAAGACACTTGAATTTAAGCATGGAACACATTTCGAATGCCAAACTATCGTGAAAATAATGTAAAAGGAGTTTAAAAAAAAATATATAATAAAAATAAACTATTTTTACAGGATTTTTCCTGTTTTTAAGCATTATTTGAAATTTCCCGAATAAAAAAAAATATTTTTTACATATAGGATCCTTTATTATATCGAAAAACACATTAAATAAATAGTATAATGTAAAAAAAAGAAAAGAAAAAAATATAAAAAATTTTAAAAATTGACCTCTGCCGGGGTTCGAACCTGCACCCCCTCGCTTAAGGCGTATGTCACTAGCACGTGGTCTTAGCCGTTGAACCACGTTTATACGGTGATCGGGCTACTACATAGATTCAAGTACCTTCTCCCGGTAAGCTAAGCAAAAACCTTAAGGGGCGTTTGCAGCCTCCCTAATAGGTCTATAAAAAATTTTCTTTGCAGGGTCGTTCGACTCATAGAGGCAAACTTTCCGTCCGAGTTTGAAAATTATAACTTAATATTAGAGGGAGTTAGACGGACTTCAAATTTGAACCTTTTTCCCGCCATTTTATTTTATTTTTTATTCCATTATGCGCTCTTTCACCAAGAAAGACACTTGAATTTAAGCATGGAACACATTTCGAATGCTAAACTATCGTGAAAATAATGTAAAAGGAGTTTAAAAAAATAAAATAACAAAAATAAACTATTTTTACAGGATTTTTCCTGTTTTTAAGCATTATTTGAAATTTCCCGAATAAAAAAAATTAATTTTTACATATAGGATCCTTTAATATATCGAAAACACATTAAATAAATAGTATAATGTAAAAAAAAGAAAAGAAAAAAATATAAAAAATTTTAAAAATTGACCTCAGCCGGGGTTCGAACCTGCACCCCCTCGCTTAAGGCGTATGTCACTAGCACGTGGTCATAGCCGTTGAACCACGTTTATACGGTGATCGGGCTACTACATAGATTCAAGTACCTTCTCCCGGTAAGCTAAGCAGAAAACTTAAGGGGCGTTTGCAGCCCCCCTAATAGGTCTATAAAAATTTTTCTTTGCAGGGTCGTTCGACTCATAGAGGCGAACTTTCCGTCCGAGTTTGAAAATTATAACTTAATATTAGAGGGAGTTAGACGGACTTCAAATTTGAACCTTTTTCCCGCCATTTTATTTTATTTTTTATTCCATTATGCGTTCTTTCATCAAGAAAGACACTTGAATTTAAGCATGGAACACATTTCGAATGCTAAACTAGCGTGAAAATAATGTAAAAGGAGTTTAAAAAAATAAAATAACAAAAATAAACTATTTTTACAAGATTTTTCCTGTTTTTAAGCATTATTTGAAATTTCCCGAATAAAAAAATTATTTTTAACATATAGGATCCTTTAATATATCGAAAAACACATTAAATAAATAGTATAAAGTAAAAAAAAAGAAAAGAAAAAAATATAAAAAATTTTAAAAATTGACCTCAGCCGGGGTTCGAACCTGCACCCCCTCGCTTAAGGCGCATGTCACTAGCACGCGGTCTTAGCCGTTGAACCACGTTTATACGGTGATCGGGTTACTAGATTCAAGTACCTTCTCCCGGTAAGCTAAGCAAAAACCTTAAGGGGCGTTTTCAGCCCCCCTAATAGGTCTATAAAAATTTTTCTTTGCAGGGTCGTTCGACTCATAAAGGCGAACTTTGCGTCCGAGTTTGAAAATTATAGCTTAATATTTGAGGGAGTTAGACGGACTTCAAATTTGAACCTTTTCCCGCCATTTTATTTTATTTTTTATTCCATTATGCGCTCTTTCACCAAGAAAGACACTTGAATTTAAGCATGGAACACATTTCGAATGCTAAACTATCGTGTAAATAATGTAAAAGGAGTTTAAAAAAATAATATAATAAAAATAAACTATTTTTACAGGATTTTTATTGTTTTTAAGCATTATTTGAAATTTCCCGAATAAAAAAAATTATTTTTTACATATAGGATCCTTTAATGTATCGAAAAACACATTAAATAAATACTATAATGTAAAAAAAAGAAAAGAAAAAAATATATAAAATTTTGAAAATTGACCTCAGCCGGGGTTCGAACCTGCACCCCCTCGCTTAAGGCGTATGTTACTAGCACGTGGTCCTAGCCGTTGAACCACGTTTATACGGTGATCGGGCTACTACATAGATTCAAGTACCTTCTCCCGGTAAGCTAAGCAAAAAACTTAAGGGGCTATTGCAGCCCCCCTAATAGGTCTATAAAAAATTTTCTTTGCAGGGTCGTTCGACTCATAGAGGCAAACTTTCCGCCCGAGTTTGAAAACTATAACTTAATATTAGAGGGAGTTAGACGGACTTCAAATTTGACCCTTTTCCGGCAATTTCTTTTATTTTTTATTCCATTATGCGTTCTTTCACCAAGAAAGACACTTGAATTTAAGCATGGAACACATTTCGAATGCCAAACTATCGTGAAAATAATGTAAAAGGAGTTTAAAAAAATAATATAATAAAAATAAACTATTTTTACAGGATTTTTCCTGTTTTTAAGCATTATTTGAAATTTCCCGAATAAAAAAAATTATTTTTTACATATAGGATCCTTTATTATATCGAAAAACACATTAAATAAATAGTATAATGTAAAAAAAAGAAAAGAAAAAAATATAAAAAATTTTAAAAATTGACCTCTGCCGGGGTTCGAACCTGCACCCCCTCGCTTAAGGCGTATGTCACTAGCACGTGGTCTTAGCCGTTGAACCACGTTTATACGGTGATCGGGCTACTACATAGATTCAAGTACCTTCTCCCGGTAAGCTAAGCAAAAACCTTAAGGGGCGTTTGCAGCCCCCTAATAGGTCTATAAAAATTTTTCTTTGCAGGGTTGTTCGACTCATAGAGGCAAACTTTCCGTCCGAGTTTGAAAATTATAACTTAATATTAGAAGGAGTTAGACGGACTTCAAATTTGGACCTTTTTCCCGCCATTTTATTTTATTTTTTATTCCATTATGCGCTCTTTCACCAAGAAAGACACTTGAATTTAAGCATGGAACACATTTCGAATGCTAAACTATCGTGTAAATAATGTAAAAGGAGTTTAAAAAAATAATATAATAAAAATAAACTATTTTTACCGGATTTTTATTGTTTTTAAGCATTATTTGAAATTTCCCGAATAAAAAAAATTATTTTTTACATATAGGATCCTTTAATGTATCGAAAAACACATTAAATAAATACTATAATGTAAAAAAAAGAAAAGAAAAAAATATATAAAATTTTGAAAATTGACCTCAGCCGGGGTTCGAACCTGCACCCCCTCGCTTAAGGCGTATGTTACTAGCACGTGGTCCTAGCCGTTGAACCACGTTTATACGGTGATCGGGCTACTACATAGATTCAAGTACCTTCTCCCGGTAAGCTAAGCAAAAAACTTAAGGGGCTATTGCAGCCCCCCTAATAGGTCTATAAAAAATTTTCTTTGCAGGGTCGTTCGACTCATAGAGGCAAACTTTCCGCCCGAGTTTGAAAACTATAACTTATTATTAGAGGGAGTTAGACGGACTTCAAATTTGACCCTTTTCCGGCAATTTCTTTTATTTTTTATTCCATTATGCGTTCTTTCACCAAGAAAGACACTTGAATTTAAGCATGGAACACATTTCGAATGCCAAACTATCGTGAAAATAATGTAAAAGGAGTTTAAAAAAATAATATAATAAAAATAAACTATTTTTACAGGATTTTTCCTGTTTTTAAGCATTATTTGAAATTTCCCGAATAAAAAAAAATATTTTTTACATATAGGATCCTTTATTATATCGAAAAACACATTAAATAAATAGTATAATGTAAAAAAAAGAAAAGAAAAAAATATAAAAAATTTTAAAAATTGACCTCTGCCGGGGTTCGAACCTGCACCCCCTCGCTTAAGGCGTATGTCACTAGCACGTGGTCTTAGCCGTTGAACCACGTTTATACGGTGATCGGGCTACTACATAGATTCAAGTACCTTCTCCCGGTAAGCTAAGCAAAAACCTTAAGGGGCGTTTGCAGCCCCCTAATAGGTCTATAAAAATTTTTCTTTGCAGGGTTGTTCGACTCATAGAGGCAAACTTTCCGTCCGAGTTTGAAAATTATAACTTAATATTAGAAGGAGTTAGACGGACTTCAAATTTGAACCTTTTTCCCGCCATTTTATTTTATTTTTTATTCCATTATGCTTTCTTTCACCAAGAAAGACACTTGAATTTAAGCATGGAACACATTTCGAATGCTAAACTATCGTGAAAATAATGTAAAAGGAGTTTGAAAAAATAATTTAATAAAAATAAATTATTTTTACAGGATTTTTCCTGTTTTTAAGCATTATTTGAAATTTCCCGAATAAAAAAATTTTTTTTTAACATATAGGATCCTTTAATATATCGAAAAACACATTAAATAAATAGTATAATGTAAAAAAAGGAAAAGAAAAAAATATAAAAAATTTTAAAAATTGACCTCAGCCGGGGTTCGAACCTGCAGCCCCCTCGCTTAAGGCGTATGTCACTAGCACGTGGTCATAGCCGTTGAACCACGTTTATACGGTGATCGGGCTACTACATAGATTCAAGTACCTTCTCCCGGTAAGCAAAGCAAAAAACTTAAGGGGCGTTTGCAGCCCCCCTAATAGGTCTATAAAAAATTTTCTTTGCAGGGTCGTTCGACTCATAAAGGCGAACTTTCCGTCCGAAATTGAAAATTATAGCTTAATATTAGAGGGAGTTAGACGGACTTCAAATTTGAACCTTTTTCCCGCCATTTTATTTTATTTTTTATTCCATTATGCGTTCTTTCACCAAGAAAGACACTTGAATTTAGGCATGGAACACATTTCGAATGCTAAACTATCCTGAAAATAATGTAAAAGGAGTTTAAAAAAATAATATAATAAAAATAAACTATTTTTACAGGATTTTTCCTGTTTTTAAGCATTATTTGAAATTCCCCGAATAAAAAAAATTATTTTTTACATATAGGATCCTTTAATATATCGAAAAACACATTAAATAAATACTATAATGTAAAAAAAAGAAAAGAAAAAAATATATAAAATTTTAAAAATTGACCTCAGCCGGGGTTCGAACCTGCACCCCCTCACTTAAGGCGTATGTCACTACCACGTGGTCTTAGCCGTTGAACCACGCTTTCACGGTGATCGGGCTACTACATAGATTCAAGTACCTTCTCCCGGTAAGCTAAGCAAAAAACTTAAGGGGCGTTTGCAGCCCCCCTAATAGGTCTATAAAAAATTTTCTTTGCAGGGTCGTTCGACTCATAGAGGCGAACTTTCCGTCCGAGTTTGAAAATTATAACTTAATATTAGAGGGAGTTAGACGGACTTCAAATTTGAACCTTTTTCCCGCCATTTTATTTTATTTTTTATTCCATAATGCGTTCTTTCTCCAAGAAAGACACTTGAATTTAAGCATGGAACACATTTCGAATGCTAAACTATCGTGAAAATAATGTAAAAGGAGTTTAAAAAAATAATATAACAAAAATAAACTAATTTTACAGGATTTTTCCTGATTTTAAGCATTATTTGAAATTTCCCGAATAAAAAAAATTATTTATTACATATAGGATCCTTTAATATATCGAAAAACACATTAAATAAATAGTATAAAGTAAAAAAAAAGAAAATAAAAAAATATAAAAAATTTTAAAAATTGACCTCAGCCGGGGTTCGAACCTGCACCCCCTCGCTTAAGGCGATTGTCACTAGCACGTGGTCTTAGGCGTTGAACCACGTTTATACGGTAATCGGGCTACTTCATAGATTCAAGTACCTTCTCCCGGTAAGCAAAGCAAAAAACTTAAGGGGCGTTTGCAGCCCCCTAATAGGTCTATAAAAATTTTTCTTTGCAGGGTTGTTCGACTCATAGAGGCAAACTTTCCGTCCGAGTTTGAAAATTATAACTTAATATTAGAAGGAGTTAGACGGACTTCAAATTTGAACCTTTTTCCCGCCATTTTATTTTATTTTTTATTCCATTATGCGTTCTTTCACCAAGAAAGACACTTGAATTTAAGCATGGAACACATTTCGAATGCCAAACTATCGTGAAAATAATGTAAAAGGAGTTTAAAAAAATAATATAATAAAAATAAACTATTTTTACAGGATTTTTCCTGTTTTTAAGCATTATTTGAAATTTCCCGAATAAAAAAAAATATTTTTTACATATAGGATCCTTTATTATATCGAAAAACACATTAAATAAATAGTATAATGCAAAAAAAAGAAAAGAAAAAAATATAAAAAATTTTAAAAATTGACCTCTGCCGGGGTTCGAACCTGCACCCCCTCGCTTAAGGCGTATGTCACTAGCACGTGGTCTTAGCCGTTGAACCACGTTTATACGGTGATCGGGCTACTACATAGATTCAAGTACCTTCTCCCGGTAAGCTAAGCAAAAACCTTAAGGGGCGTTTGCAGCCCCCCTAATAGGTCTATAAAAATTTTTCTTTGCAGGGTCGTTCGACTCATAGAGGCAAACTTTCTGTCCGAGTTTGAAAATTATAACTTAATATTAGAGGGAGTTAGACGGACTTCAAATTTGAACCTTTTTCCCGCCATTTTATTTTATTTTTTTATTCCATTATGCGTTCTTTCACCAAGAAAGACACTTGAATTTAAGCATGGAACACATTTCGAATGCTAATATATCGTGAAAATAATGTAAAAGGAGTTTAAAAAAATAATATAATGAAAATAAACTATTTTTACAGGATTTTTCCTGTTTTTAAGCATTATTTGAAATTTCCCGAATAAAAAAAATTATTTTTTACATATAGGATCCTTTAATATATCGAAAAACACATTAAATAAATACTATAATGTAAAAAAAAGAAAGGAAAAAAATATATAAAATTTTAAAAATTGACCTCAGCCGGGGTTCGAACCTGCACCCCCTCGCTTAAGGCGTATGTCACTAGCACGTGGTCTTAGCCGTTGAACCACGCTTATACGGTGATCGGGATACTACATAGATACAAGTACCTTCTCCCGGTAAGCTAAGCAAGAAACTTAAGGGGCATTTGCAGCCCCCCTAATAGGTCTATAAAAATTTTTCTTTGCAGGGTCGTTCTACTCATAGAGGCGAACTTTCCGTCCGAGTTTGAAAATTATAACTTAATGTTAGAGGGAGTTAGACGGATTTTAAATTTGAACCTTTTTCCCGCCATTTTATTCCATTATGCATTCTTTCACCAAGAAAGACACTTGAATTTAAGCATGGAACACATTTCGAATTCTAAACTATCGTGAAAATAATGTAAAAGGAGTTTAAAAAAATAATATAACAAAAATAAACTATTTTTACAGGATTTTTCCTGTTTTTAAGCATTATTTGAAATTTCCCGAATAAAAAAAAATATTTTTTACATATAGGATCCTTTAATATATCGAAAAACACATTAAATAAATAGTATAATGTAAAAAAAGGAAAAGAAAAAAATATAAAAAATTTTGAAAATTGACCTCAGCCGGGGTTCGAACCTGCTCCCCCTCGCTTAAGGCGTATGTCACTAGCACGTGGTCTTAGCCGTTGAACCACGTTTATACGGTGATCGGGCTACTACATAGATTCAAGTACCTTCTCCCGGTAAGCTAAGCAAAAAACTTAAGGGGCGTTTGCAGCCCCCCTAATAGGTTTATAAAAAATTTTCTTTGCAGGGTCGTTCGGCTCATAGAGGCAAACTTTCCGCCCAAGTTTGAAAATTATAACTTAATATTAGAGGGAGTTAGACGGACTTCAAATTTGACCCTTTTCCGGCAATTTCTTTTATTTTTTATTCCATTATGCGTTCTTTCACCAAGAAAGACACTTGAATTTAAGCATGGAACACATTTCGAATGCCAAACTATCGTGAAAATAATGTAAAAGGAGTTTAAAAAAAAATATATAATAAATATAAACTATTTTTACAGGATTTTTCCTGTTTTTAAGCATTATTTGAAATTTCCCGAATAAAAAAAATTATTTTTAACATATAGGATCCTTTAATATATCGAAAAACACATTAAATAAATAGTATAATGTAAAAAAAGGAAAAGAAAAAAATATAAAAAATTTTGAAAATTGACCTCAGCCGGGGTTCGAACCTGCACCCCCTCGCTTAAGGCGTATGTTACTAGCACGTGGTCCTAGCCGTTGAACCACGTTTATACGGTGATCGGGCTACTACATAGATTCAAGTACCTTCTCCCGGTAAGCTAAGCAAAAAACTTAAGGGGCGTTTGCAGCCCCCCTAATAGGTCTATAAAAAATTTTCTTTGCAGGGTCGTTCGACTCATAGAGGCGAACTTTCCGTCCGAGTTTGAAAATTATAACTTAATATTAGAGGGAGTTAGACGGACTTCAAATTTGAACCTTTTTCCCGCCATTTTATTTTATTTTTTATTCCATAATGCGTTCTTTCTCCAAGAAAGACACTTGAATTTAAGCATGGAACACATTTCGAATGCTAAACTATCGTGAAAATAATGTAAAAGGAGTTTAAAAAAATAATATAACAAAAATAAACTAATTTTACAGGATTTTTCCTGTTTTTAAGCATTATTTGAAATTTCCCGAATAAAAAAAAATATTTTTTACATATAGGATCCTTTATTATATCGAAAAACACATTATATAAATAGTATAATGTAAAAAAAAGAAAAGAAAAAAATATAAAAATTTTTAAAAATTGACCTCTGCCGGGGTTCGAACCTGCACCCCCTCGCTTAAGGCGTATGTCACTAGCACGTGGTCTTAGCCGTTGAACCACGTTTATACGGTGATCGGGCTACTACATAGATTCAAGTACCTTCTCCCGGTAAGCTAAGCAAAAACCTTAAGGGGCGTTTGCAGCCCCCTAATAGGTCTATAAAAATTTTTCTTTGCAGGGTTGTTCGACTCATAGAGGCAAACTTTCCGTCCGAGTTTGAAAATTATAACTTAATATTAGAAGGAGTTAGACGGACTTCAAATTTGAACCTTTTTCCCGCCATTTTATTTTATTTTTTATTCCATTATGCGTTCTTTCACCAAGAAAGACACTTGAATTTAAGCATGGAACACATTTCGAATGCTAAACTATCGTGAAAATAATGTAAAAGGAGTTTGAAAAAATAATTTAATAAAAATAAATTATTTTTACAGGATTTTTCCTGTTTTTAAGCATTATTTGAAATTTCCCGAATAAAAAAATTTTTTTTTAACATATAGGATCCTTTAATATATCGAAAAACACATTAAATAAATAGTATAATGTAAAAAAAGGAAAAGAAAAAAATATAAAAAATTTTAAAAATTGACCTCAGCCGGGGTTCGAACCTGCAGCCCCCTCGCTTAAGGCGTATGTCACTAGCACGTGGTCATAGCCGTTGAACCACGTTTATACGGTGATCGGGCTACTACATAGATTCAAGTACCTTCTCCCGGTAAGCAAAGCAAAAAACTTAAGGGGCGTTTGCAGCCCCCCTAATAGGTCTATAAAAAATTTTCTTTGCAGGGTCGTTCGACTCATAAAGGCGAACTTTCCGTCCGAAATTGAAAATTATAGCTTAATATTAGAGGGAGTTAGACGGACTTCAAATTTGAACCTTTTTCCCGCCATTTTATTTTATTTTTTATTCCATTATGCGTTCTTTCACCAAGAAAGACACTTGAATTTAGGCATGGAACACATTTCGAATGCTAAACTATCGTGAAAATAATGTAAAAGGAGTTTAAAAAAATAATATAATAAAAATAAACTATTTTTACAGGATTTTTCCTGTTTTTAAGCATTATTTGAAATTCCCCGAATAAAAAAAATTATTTTTTACATATAGGATCCTTTAATATATCGAAAAACACATTAAATAAATAGTATAAAGTAAAAAAAAAGAAAATAAAAAAATATAAAAAATTTTAAAAATTGACCTCAGCCGGGGTTCGAACCTGCACCCCCTCGCTTAAGGCGATTGTCACTAGCACGTGGTCTTAGGCGTTGAACCACGTTTATACGGTAATCGGGCTACTTCATAGATTCAAGTACCTTCTCCCGGTAAGCAAAGCAAAAAACTTAAGGGGCGTTTGCAGCCCCCTAATAGGTCTATAAAAATTTTTCTTTGCAGGGTTGTTCGACTCATAGAGGCAAACTTTCCGTCCGAGTTTGAAAATTATAACTTAATATTAGAAGGAGTTAGACGGACTTCAAATTTGAACCTTTTTCCCGCCATTTTATTTTATTTTTTATTCCATTATGCGTTCTTTCACCAAGAAAGACACTTGAATTTAAGCATGGAACACATTTCGAATGCTAATATATCGTGAAAATAATGTAAAAGGAGTTTAAAAAAATAATATAATGAAAATAAACTATTTTTACAGGATTTTTCCTGTTTTTAAGCATTATTTGAAATTTCCCGAATAAAAAAAATTATTTTTTACATATAGGATCCTTTAATATATCGAAAAACACATTAAATAAATACTATAATGTAAAAAAAAGAAAGGAAAAAAATATATAAAATTTTAAAAATTGACCTCAGCCGGGGTTCGAACCTGCACCCCCTCGCTTAAGGCGTATGTCACTAGCACGTGGTCTTAGCCGTTGAACCACGCTTATACGGTGATCGGGATACTACATAGATACAAGTACCTTCTCCCGGTAAGCTAAGCAAGAAACTTAAGGGGCATTTGCAGCCCCCCTAATAGGTCTATAAAAATTTTTCTTTGCAGGGTCGTTCTACTCATAGAGGCGAACTTTCCGTCCGAGTTTGAAAATTATAACTTAATGTTAGAGGGAGTTAGACGGATTTTAAATTTGAACCTTTTTCCCGCCATTTTATTCCATTATGCATTCTTTCACCAAGAAAGACACTTGAATTTAAGCATGGAACACATTTCGAATTCTAAACTATCGTGAAAATAATGTAAAAGGAGTTTAAAAAAATAATATAACAAAAATAAACTATTTTTACAGGATTTTTCCTGTTTTTAAGCATTATTTGAAATTTCCCGAATAAAAAAAAATATTTTTTACATATAGGATCCTTTAATATATCGAAAAACACATTAAATAAATAGTATAATGTAAAAAAAGGAAAAGAAAAAAATATAAAAAATTTTGAAAATTGACCTCAGCCGGGGTTCGAACCTGCTCCCCCTCGCTTAAGGCGTATGTCACTAGCACGTGGTCTTAGCCGTTGAACCACGTTTATACGGTGATCGGGCTACTACATAGATTCAAGTACCTTCTCCCGGTAAGCTAAGCAAAAAACTTAAGGGGCGTTTGCAGCCCCCCTAATAGGTTTGTAAAAAATTTTCTTTGCAGGGTCGTTCGACTCATAGAGGCAAACTTTCCGCCCAAGTTTGAAAATTATAACTTAATATTAGAGGGAGTTAGACGGACTTCAAATTTGACCCTTTTCCGGCAATTTCTTTTATTTTTTATTCCATTATGCGTTCTTTCACCAAGAAAGACACTTGAATTTAAGCATGGAACACATTTCGAATGCCAAACTATCGTGAAAATAATGTAAAAGGAGTTTAAAAAAAAATATATAATAAAAATAAACTATTTTTACAGGATTTTTCCTGTTTTTAAGCATTATTTGAAATTTCCCGAATAAAAAAAATTATTTTTAACATATAGGATCCTTTAATATATCGAAAAACACATTAAATAAATAGTATAATGTAAAAAAAGGAAAAGAAAAAAATATAAAAAATTTTGAAAATTGACCTCAGCCGGGGTTCGAACCTGCACCCCCTCGCTTAAGGCGTATGTTACTAGCACGTGGTCCTAGCCGTTGAACCACGTTTATACGGTGATCGGGCTACTACATAGATTCAAGTACCTTCTCCCGGTAAGCTAAGCAAAAAACTTAAGGGGCGTTTGCAGCCCCCCTAATAGGTCTATAAAAAATTTTCTTTGCAGGGTCGTTCGACTCATAGAGGCGAACTTTCCGTCCGAGTTTGAAAATTATAACTTAATATTAGAGGGAGTTAGACGGACTTCAAATTTGAACCTTTTTCCCGCCATTTTATTTTATTTTTTATTCCATAATGTGTTCTTTCTCCAAGAAAGACACTTGAATTTAAGCATGGAACACATTTCGAATGCTAAACTATCGTGAAAATAATGTAAAAGGAGTTTAAAAAAATAATATAACAAAAATAAACTAATTTTACAGGATTTTTCCTGATTTTAAGCATTATTTGAAATTTCCCGAATAAAAAAAATTATTTATTACATATAGGATCCTTTAATATATCGAAAAACACATTAAATAAATAGTATAAAGTAAAAAAAAAGAAAAGAAAAAAATATAAAAAATTTTAAAAATTGACCTCAGCCGGGGTTCGAACCTGCACCCCCTCGCTTAAGGCGATTGTCACTAGCACGTGGTCTTAGGCGTTGAACCACGTTTATACGGTAATCGGGCTACTACATAGATTCAAGTACCTTCTCCCGGTAAGCAAAGCAAAAAACTTAAGGGGCGTTTGCAGCCCCCTAATAGGTCTATAAAAATTTTTCTTTGCAGGGTTGTTCGACTCATAGAGGCAAACTTTCCGTCCGAGTTTGAAAATTATAACTTAATATTAGAAGGAGTTAGACGGACTTCAAATTTGAACCTTTTTCCCGCCATTTTATTTTATTTTTTATTCCATTATGCGTTCTTTCACCAAGAAAGACACTTGAATTTAAGCATGGAACACATTTCGAATGCCAAACTATCGTGAAAATAATGTAAAAGGAGTTTAAAAAAATAATATAATAAAAATAAACTATTTTTACAGGATTTTTCTTGTTTTTAAGCATTATTTGAAATTTCCCGAATAAAAAAAAATATTTTTTACATATAGGATCCTTTATTATATCGAAAAACACATTAAATAAATAGTATAATGTAAAAAAAGAAAAGAAAAAAATATAAAAAATTTTAAAAATTGACCTCTGCCGGGGTTCGAACCTGCACCCCCTCGCTTAAGGCGTATGTCACTAGCACGTGGTCTTAGCCGTTGAACCACGTTTATACGGTGATCGGGCTACTACATAGATTCAAGTACCTTCTCCCGGTAAGCTAAGCAAAAACCTTAAGGGGCGTTTGCAGCCCCCCTAATAGGTCTATAAAAATTTTTCTTTGCAGGGTCGTTCGACTCATAGAGGCGAACTTTCCGTCCGAGTTTGTAAATTATAACTTAATATTAGAGGGAGTTAGACGGACTTCAAATTTGAACCTTTTTCCCGCCATTTTATTTTATTTTTTATTCCATTATGCGCTCTTTCACCAAGAAAGACACTTGAATTTAAGCATGGAACACATTTCGAATGCTAAACTATCGTGAAAATAATGTAAAAGGAGTTTAAAAAAATAAAATAACAAAAATAAACTATTTTTACAGGATTTTTCCTGTTTTTAAGCATTATTTGAAATTTCCCGAATAAAAAAAATTAATTTTTACATATAGGATCCTTTAATATATCGAAAACACATTAAATAAATAGTATAATATAAAAAAAAGAAAAGAAAAAAATATAAAAAAATTTAAAAATTGTTCCAGCCGGGGTTCGAACCTGCACCCCCTCGCTTAAGGCGTATGTCACTAGCACGTGGTCATAGCCGTTGAACCACGTTTATACGGTGATCGGGCTACTACATAGATTCAAGTACCTTCTCCCGGTAAGCTAAGCAAAAAACTTAAGGGGCGTTTGCTGCCCCCCTAATAGGTCTATAAAAATGTTTCTTTGCAGGGTCGTTCGACTCATAGAGGCAAACTTTCTGTCCGAGCTTGAAAATTATAACTTAATATTCGAGGGAGTTAGATGGGCTTGAAATTTGAACCTTTTTCCCGCCATTTTATTTTATTTTTTATTCCATTAAGCGTTCTTTCACCAAGAAAGACACTTGAATTTAAGCATGGAACACATTTCGAATGCTAAACTATCGTGAAAATAATGTAAAAGGAGTTTAAAAAAATAATATAATAAAAATAAACTATTTTTACAGGATTTTTCCTGTTTTTAAGCATTATTTGAAATTTCCCGAATAAAAAAAAATATTTTTTACATATAGGATCCTTTAATATATCGAAAAACACATTAAATAAATAGTATAATGTAAAAAAAGGAAAAGAAAAAAATATAAAAAATTTTGAAAATTGACCTCAGCCGGGGTTCGAACCTGCTCCCCCTCGCTTAAGGCGTATGTCACTAGCACGTGGTCTTAGCCGTTGAACCACGTTTATACGGTGATCGGGCTACTACATAGATTCAAGTACCTTCTCCCGGTAAGCTAAGCAAAAAACTTAAGGGGCGTTTGCAGCCCCCCTAATAGGTTTATAAAAAATTTTCTTTGCAGGGTCGTTCGACTCATAGAGGCAAACTTTCCGCCCGAGTTTGAAAATTATAACTTAATATTAGAGGGAGTTAGACGGACTTCAAATTTGACCCTTTTCCGGCAATTTCTTTTATTTTTTATTCCATTATGCGTTCTTTCACCAAGAAAGACACTTGAATTTAAGCATGGAACACATTTCGAATGCCAAACTATCGTGAAAATAATGTAAAAGGAGTTTAAAAAAAAATATATAATAAAAATAAACTATTTTTACAGGATTTTTCCTGTTTTTAAGCATTATTTGAAATTTCCCGAATAAAAAAAATTATTTTTAACATATAGGATCCTTTAATATATCGAAAAACACATTAAATAAATAGTATAATGTAAAAAAAGGAAAAGAAAAAAATATAAAAAATTTTGAAAATTGACCTCAGCCGGGGTTCGAACCTGCACCCCCTCGCTTAAGGCGTATGTTACTAGCACGTGGTCCTAGCCGTTGAACCACGTTTATACGGTGATCGGGCTACTACATAGATTCAAGTACCTTCTCCCGGTAAGCTAAGCAAAAAACTTAAGGGGCGTTTGCAGCCCCCCTAATAGGTCTATAAAAAATTTTCTTTGCAGGGTCGTTCGACTCATAGAGGCAAACTTTCCGCCCGAGTTTGAAAACTATAACTTAATATTAGAGGGAGTTAGACGGACTTCAAATTTGACCCTTTTCCGGCAATTTCTTTTATTTTTTATTCCATTATGCGTTCTTTCACCAAGAAAGACACTTGAATTTAAGCATGGAACACTTTTCGAATGCCAAACTATCGTGAAAATAATGTAAAAGGAGTTTAAAAAAATAATATAATAAAAATAAACTATTTTTACAGGATTTTTCCTGTTTTTAAGCATTATTTGAAATTTCCCGAATAAAAAAAAATATTTTTTACATATAGGATCCTTTATTATATCGAAAAACACATTAAATAAATAGTATAATGTAAAAAAAAGAAAAGAAAAAAATATAAAAAATTTTAAAAATTGACCTCTGCCGGGGTTCGAACCTGCACCCCCTCGCTTAAGGCGTATGTCACTAGCACGTGGTCTTAGCCGTTGAACCACGTTTATACGGTGATCGGGCTACTACATAGATTCAAGTACCTTCTCCCGGTAAGCTAAGCAAAAACCTTAAGGGGCGTTTGCAGCCCCCCTAATAGGTCTATAAAAAATTTTCTTTGCAGGGTCGTTCGACTCATAGAGGCAAACTTTCCGTCCGAGTTTGAAAATTATAACTTAATATTAGAGGGAGTTAGACGGACTTCAAATTTGAACCTTTTTCCCGCCATTTTATTTTATTTTTTATTCCATTATGCGCTCTTTCACCAAGAAAGACACTTGAATTTAAGCATGGAACACATTTCGAATGCTAAATTATCGTGAAAATAATGTAAAAGGAGTTTAAAAAAATAAAATAACAAAAATAAACTATTTTTACAGGATTTTTCCTGTTTTTAAGCATTATTTGAAATTTCCCGAATAAAAAAAATTAATTTTTACATATAGGATCCTTTAATATATCGAAAACACATTAAATAAATAGTATAATGTAAAAAAAAGAAAAGAAAAAAATATAAAAAATTTTAAAAATTGACCTCAGCCGGGGTTCGAACCTGCACCCCCTCGCTTAAGGCGTATGTCACTAGCACGTGGTCATAGCCGTTGAACCACGTTTATACGGTGATCGGGCTACTACATAGATTCAAGTACCTTCTCCCGGTAAGCTAAGCAGAAAACTTAAGGGGCGTTTGCAGCCCCCCTAATAGGTCTATAAAAATTTTTCTTTGCAGGGTCGTTCGACTCATAGAGGCGAACTTTCCGTCCGAGTTTGAAAATTATAACTTAATATTAGAGGGAGTTAGACGGACTTCAAATTTGAACCTTTTTCCCGCCATTTTATTTTATTTTTTATTCCATTATGCGTTCTTTCATCAAGAAAGACACTTGAATTTAAGCATGGAACACATTTCGAATGTTAAACTATCGTGAAAATAATGTAAAAGGAGTTTAAAAAAATAAAATAACAAAAATAAACTATTTTTACAAGATTTTTCCTGTTTTTAAGCATTATTTGAAATTTCCCGAATAAAAAAATTATTTTTAACATATAGGATCCTTTAATATATCGAAAAACACATTAAATAAATAGTATAAAGTAAAAAAAAAGAAAAGAAAAAAATATAAAAAATTTTAAAAATTGACCTCAGCCGGGGTTCGAACCTGCACCCCCTCGCTTAAGGCGCATGTCACTAGCACGCGGTCTTAGCCGTTGAACCACGTTTATACGGTGATCGGGTTACTAGATTCAAGTACCTTCTCCCGGTAAGCTAAGCAAAAAACTTAAGGGGCGTTTTCAGCCCCCCTAATAGGTCTATAAAAATTTTTCTTTGCAGGGTCGTTCGACTCATAAAGGCGAACTTTGCGTCCGAGTTTGAAAATTATAGCTTAATATTTGAGGGAGTTAGACGGACTTCAAATTTGAACCTTTTCCCGCCATTTTATTTTATTTTTTATTCCATTATGCGCTCTTTCACCAAGAAAGACACTTGAATTTAAGCATGGAACACATTTCGAATGCTAAACTATCGTGTAAATAATGTAAAAGGAGTTTAAAAAAATAATATAATAAAAATAAACTATTTTTACAGGATTTTTATTGTTTTTAAGCATTATTTGAAATTTCCCGAATAAAAAAAATTATTTTTTACATATAGGATCCTTTAATGTATCGAAAAACACATTAAATAAATACTATAATGTAAAAAAAAGAAAAGAAAAAAATATATAAAATTTTGAAAATTGACCTCAGCCGGGGTTCGAACCTGCACCCCCTCGCTTAAGGCGTATGTTACTAGCACGTGGTCCTAGCCGTTGAACCACGTTTATACGGTGATCGGGCTACTACATAGATTCAAGTACCTTCTCCCGGTAAGCTAAGCAAAAAACTTAAGGGGCTATTGCAGCCCCCCTAATAGGTCTATAAAAAATTTTCTTTGCAGGGTCGTTCGACTCATAGAGGCAAACTTTCCGCCCGAGTTTGAAAACTATAACTTAATATTAGAGGGAGTTAGACGGACTTCAAATTTGACCCTTTTCCGGCAATTTCTTTTATTTTTTATTCCATTATGCGTTCTTTCACCAAGAAAGACACTTGAATTTAAGCATGGAACACATTTCGAATGCCAAACTATCGTGAAAATAATGTAAAAGGAGTTTAAAAAAATAATATAATAAAAATAAACTATTTTTACAGGATTTTTCCTGTTTTTAAGCATTATTTGAAATTTCCCGAATAAAAAAAAATATTTTTTACATATAGGATCCTTTATTATATCGAAAAACACATTAAATAAATAGTATAATGTAAAAAAAAGAAAAGAAAAAAATATAAAAAATTTTAAAAATTGACCTCTGCCGGGGTTCGAACCTGCACCCCCTCGCTTAAGGCGTATGTCACTAGCACGTGGTCTTAGCCGTTGAACCACGTTTATACGGTGATCGGGCTACTACATAGATTCAAGTACCTTCTCCCGGTAAGCTAAGCAAAAACCTTAAGGGGCGTTTGCAGCCCCCTAATAGGTCTATAAAAATTTTTCTTTGCAGGGTAGTTCGACTCATAGAGGCAAACTTTCCGTCCGAGTTTGAAAATTATAACTTAATATTAGAAGGAGTTAGACGGACTTCAAATTTGAACCTTTTTCCCGCCATTTTATTTTATTTTTTATTCCATTATGCGTTCTTTCACCAAGAAAGACACTTGAATTTAAGCATGGAACACATTTCGAATGCTAAACTATCGTGAAAATAATGTAAAAGGAGTTTGAAAAAATAATTTAATAAAAATAAATTATTTTTACAGGATTTTTCCTGTTTTTAAGCATTATTTGAAATTTCCCGAATAAAAAAATTTTTTTTTAACATATAGGATCCTTTAATATATCGAAAAACACATTAAATAAATAGTATAATGTAAAAAAAGGAAAAGAAAAAAATATAAAAAATTTTAAAAATTGACCTCAGCCGGGGTTCGAACCTGCACCCCCTCACTTAAGGCGTATGTCACTACCACGTGGTCTTAGCCGTTGAACCACGCTTTCACGGTGATCGGGCTACTACATAGATTCAAGTACCTTCTCCCGGTAAGCTAAGCAAAAAACTTAAGGGGCGTTTGCAGCCCCCCTAATAGGTCTATAAAAAATTTTCTTTGCAGGGTCGTTCGACTCATAGAGGCGAACTTTCCGTCCGAGTTTGAAAATTATAACTTAATATTAGAGGGAGTTAGACGGACTTCAAATTTGAACCTTTTTCCCGCCATTTTATTTTATTTTTTATTCCATAATGCGTTCTTTCTCCAAGAAAGACACTTGAATTTAAGCATGGAACACATTTCGAATGCTAAACTATCGTGAAAATAATGTAAAAGGAGTTTAAAAAAATAATATAACAAAAATAAACTAATTTTACAGGATTTTTCCTGATTTTAAGCATTATTTGAAATTTCCCGAATAAAAAAAATTATTTATTACATATAGGATCCTTTAATATATCGAAAAACACATTAAATAAATAGTATAAAGTAAAAAAAAAGAAAATAAAAAAATATAAAAAATTTTAAAAATTGACCTCAGCCGGGGTTCGAACCTGCACCCCCTCGCTTAAGGCGATTGTCACTAGCACGTGGTCTTAGGCGTTGAACCACGTTTATACGGTAATCGGGCTACTTCATAGATTCAAGTACCTTCTCCCGGTAAGCAAAGCAAAAAACTTAAGGGGCGTTTGCAGCCCTCTAATAGGTCTATAAAAATTTTTCTTTGCAGGGTTGTTCGACTCATAGAGGCAAACTTTCCGTCCGAGTTTGAAAATTATAACTTAATATTAGAAGGAGTTAGACGGACTTCAAATTTGAACCTTTTTCCCGCCATTTTATTTTAATTTTTATTCCATTATGCGTTCTTTCACCAAGAAAGACACTTGAATTTAAGCATGGAACACATTTCGAATGCCAAACTATCGTGAAAATAATGTAAAAGGAGTTTAAAAAAATAATATAATAAAAATAAACTATTTTTACAGGATTTTTCCTGTTTTTAAGCATTATTTGAAATTTCCCGAATAAAAAAAAATATTTTTTACATATAGGATCCTTTATTATATCGAAAAACACATTAAATAAATAGTATAATGCAAAAAAAAGAAAAGAAAAAAATATAAAAAATTTTAAAAATTGACCTCTGCCGGGGTTCGAACCTGCACCCCCTCGCTTAAGGCGTATGTCACTAGCACGTGGTCTTAGCCGTTGAACCACGTTTATACGGTGATCGGGCTACTACATAGATTCAAGTACCTTCTCCCGGTAAGCTAAGCAAAAACCTTAATGGGCGTTTGCAGCCCCCCTAATAGGTCTATAAAAATTTTTCTTTGCAGGGTCGTTCGACTCATAGAGGCGAACTTTCCGTCCGAGTTTGAAAATTATAACTTAATATTAGAGGGAGTTAGACGGACTTCAAATTTGAACCTTTTTCCCGCCATTTTATTTTATTTTTTATTCCATTATGCGCTCTTTCACCAAGAAAGACACTTGAATTTAAGCATGGAACACATTTCGAATGCTAAACTATCGTGAAAATAATGTAAAAGGAGTTTAAAAAAATAAAATAACAAAAATAAACTATTTTTACAGGATTTTTCCTGTTTTTAAGCATTATTTGAAATTTCCCGAATAAAAAAAATTAATTTTTACATATAGGATCCTTTAATATATCGAAAACACATTAAATAAATAGTATAATGTAAAAAAAAGAAAAGAAAAAAATATAAAAAATTTTAAAAATTGTTCCAGCCGGGGTTCGAACCTGCACCCCCTCGCTTAAGGCGTATGTCACTAGCACGTGGTCATAGCCGTTGAACCACGTTTATACGGAGATCGGGCTACTACATAGATTCAAGTACCTTCTCCCGGTAAGCTAAGCTGAAAACTTAAGGGGCGTTTGCAGCCCCCCTAATAGGTCTATAAAAATTTTTCTTTGCAGGGTCGCTCGACTCATACAGGCAAACTTTCCGTCCGAGTTTGAAAATTATAACTTAATATTAGAGGGAGTTAGACGGACTTCAAATTTGAACCTTTTTCCCGCCATTTTATTTTATTTTTTATTCCATTATGCGTTCTTTTACCAAGAAAGACACTTGAATTTAAGCATGGAACACATTTCGAATGCTAAACTATCGTGAAAATAATGTAAAAGGAGTTTAAAAAAATAATATAATAAAAATAAACTATTTTTACAGGATTTTTCCTGTTTTTAAGCATTATTTGAAATTTCCCGAATAATAAAAATAATTTTTTACATATAGGATCCTTTAATATATCGAAAAACACATTAAATAAATAGTATAATGTAAAAAAAGGAAAAGAAAAAAATATAAAAAATTTTGAAAATTGA